>NW_022589746.1:4163212-4243826 GCF_004348235.1 Phoca vitulina
GAAGAAGAAGAAGAAGAAGAAGAAGAAGAAGAAGAAGAAGAAGAAGAAGAAGAAGAAGAAGAAGAAAGAAGAAGAAGAAAGAAGAAAGAAGAAGGAGGAGGAGGAGGAAGGGAAGGGGAGGGGAAGGGGGAAGAAGGGAGGAGGAGAAGAGAAGAAAAGAAGTGTTTGTGAGAATGTGAAGAAATTGGAAACCTTGCATACCACTGGTAGGAATGTAATATGGTGCAGCTGTGATGGAAAACGGTATGATGGTTCCTCAAAAAATAACAAGTAAAATTACCATAAGATCCAGCAATTCCACCTCTGGGTATTATCGGAAAGAATTGAGGGCAGGAACTAGAACAGATATTACACACCCATATTCATAACAGCATTATTCACAATAGCCAGTGGGTAGAAATCAATGAAATAGAAAAGGATAGTATATGGAAAATCAATAAAGCCAAAGCTAGTTTTTGAAAAAAATAAATAAAATTGATGAATCTTTTTAAAAATGAGATGAGAAAATTACCCATATCATGAGTGAATTAGGGGATATTATTATAGATCTGACAGATATTAAAAGAATAAGGAAATATTATGGATAACTTTATGGAATAAATTTGACAGGCTAAATGAAATGGACAATTCCTTGAAAGTCACAATTGCCAAAACTGACTCAAGAAGAAATAGAAAACCTGACCTGTATCAGTTAAATAAAATCGAATTCATGATTAAAATCTTCCCATACATAACCTCTAGATTCAGATGTCTTTATTGGTGAGTTTAGCAAATATTTTAGAAAGAAATAATATCAATCCTACACAAATTCTTTAAAACAAAACCAAAACACTGAGCAGTAGAGAATGTCTCCCAGTTCATTTTATGTAAAAGATCCACATTCTCTCATACAAAATTCAAGGACTTTACAAGAAAACTATACATTGATGTCCCTCATTAATATCAGTACAAAAATCATTAACAAAGTATTAATTAGCAAATCAAATTCAGCAAAATGACATAGGATGACATATCAAATAGGGATTTATTCTAGGATCGGTTGTTTTGAGTGTTGGTTCAACATTCAAAAATCAATGACTGTAATTCACCATATTAACAGAATGGAAGTTTTCACAACCCGTACGATCATCTCAATAGAAGTATAAAATGCATTTGACAAAGTTCATCACTTGTTAATAGTGAAAACTCTGAGTGAATTTGGAACAGAATCCCTCAATCCGATAATGGGTGCCTATGCGAATCTACAGCTAACATCACAGTTAATGGTGACAGCCTGAGATCAGCAAAAACTGCAGATATGTCCACTCTGGTCACTAATATTTGGTATTACCTAAGAAATCTCAGCTCCTGCAATATGACAAAGAATGGAGGTAAAACCTTACCTGTTGGAAGGAAAGAGATAAAATGTCTTTATTAGCAATAACATATGCTGAGAGGAAGAAGACAGGCAGAGAAAAGTACATACTGCATGAGTATATAGACTCCAAACCCTAGACCAGAGTTACCAGGTTGGGTTGCCCACTCCTAAAGCTGGTGTGGGGTTTGACTGGGAAGTGGCACTAAGTGGTAGACAATGTTCTGCATCTTTATTTTGGTGGTGGTTGCATGGATGTGGACACTTGTCCAAGTTCCTCGAAAGTGGGTGTATTTAAGGTGGATGTGTTTTACTGAGTGTAAATGACATCTCTGTCCAGATTTGCCCTCCAGCCAAAGACCAGACACCCCTGTAATTGAACAAGCTGGGTCTGTTACTCCTGGCACGGAAGGTGAATGCACCCTATGGGGAACTGTGGGAGTGGTTAGAAAGGACTTACAGTGTCTGGCCTGGTGACGGGGAGGGTTTGAGGAAGCAGGGCTTTGCTCTGGAGTGCATGCTGACAGGTTCTATTTTTTCTATTTAAACAATGTGCCTGTTTGTGTGTGCTCAGACGTGATTATGGAATAGTCTTGTTGAAGTCACAGTCCATCAGGTCACAGAGAGGCCTTGTCTGATGTTGCTGTTCTGGGAAATTGTCCATGTTTAACCAAGATGGCCCCAAGCGTGTGGGCCATCTGGTGACACCTCCTCAGACCTGAGCCAGATGACTAGGACGGTCCCCCTTGTCAGGGACTGCTTCTCTCCTCTTACCTCAGTAGGTGATGTTAAACATTTCCCTCTCAACCATGCAGAGCCCTCAAAGCTTCCTCAGACCCCAGCCTGAAACCATGTGCTGAGCGTTTGTTTCTCACTTTATGGACTGGGTTGTGTACACGGGGCAGACTCACATAATTACTGCTTCTAACGGGGTCTGAGTTTCTGGGGCTACTTATCAGCTACTACTTTGAACTGCATCGCTGTGATGATATTCTTCTTTTGTAAATGCACACACTGTGGGCAACTCATCCTTCATCTAGCTTTTGTCTGTATCATAATTCTTGGCGATCTTTGAAGACCAAAATGTATTTAATTTAGTTTCTCAGCCCCTTAAGGGGAAATACTGTTTTCTGGTATGCAATTTATATTCTCCTTGCAGAAGGAATCTTTGAGAGTGAATACAGCTATGTGTTTCCTGCATAAGAGCTTAGTGTGTACATAAAAGCCTGCAGATATCTGGGATGTTGTTCTTTTGAAATTTCACTATATTGTATTCTGAATACTTTGATTTTGGCTAATTCCTAGAATTCTCATTCTTTAGATGAAATATTTAAAACCTTCCCTTTGTGATTTATGGACAGAGTTCTTGCCACATTTTTTTTTATTATGGTATGTTAGTCACCAAACATTACGTCATTAGTTTTTGACATAGTGTTCCGTGATTCATTGTTTGTGTATAACACTCAGTGCTCCATGCAATACGTGCCCTCTTTAATACCCATCACCTTTGCCACATTTTTTTAATGAGGAAATCAGGGTCTTGAACATTTTGTTTCCTTCCCTGGGGGAAAACATGGTAATTGGAAATATGTTTCAGAATTTGTCCACTGCTCAATAAAACATTTCAAAAGTCTGTATCAACTCCTGTTTCAAACCTGATATGAAAATAATTTTTATTATCATGTCTAATCTATAGGTTCGGAGTGTTTGGTAAATAATCTGTGAACTGTAGTTTTAAAAAAATATTTATTTTCATTGTTTGGAAGCAAAAGAGAAATTTCCTTAAAGGGAGAGAATTTGATAATATGCAATGTAATGGAAAACATAAGCTATATGTGCAAATTATTTTCAATAGATCGTGCATTTTTGGATGCTTTCCAGAACTTTTGTGGAAATCATATGAATATCCTTATTCCTAGCATATTCATCAGTTGACTTTCAAATGAAGATAATTCTCATTTATTAGTGACCAGAGTGTGAGTAGAAGGCAACTTTATTCTTTCTTACAGCTTACCATTTCAACCTGCTCTGCCAACTCATTTTTCCAGCCCTCAGTGGGACCTCATGTCCGTCTGATGTTTTCAGAGTTATTTTCAGGTATTAAAATGCACATTCAAAATTTCTCGTCAATTTACCTGTTTGTCCTTCCCCTGGATCAGCACTGTGTCAAGCAGGAGATCTGCATGGCTTCCTCATCTTGCCCAGGCTTGCTTACTGCTCCCACTCTGCTCCTCTGCAAGCCTTGGCCCCACAGGACTGGTGAGCGGGGCGGGAGGGGGAGCTTACAGGCCATCTGTGGTTAGTGCTGGTTGCCTGGTTGGCAGGGCAGCGTTTAAAGCTGACCTTCTCATAGTCGAGGCTCTCATGGCTTCCTCTGAGACGGCCCTGCTGGGGACCTTTGATGGCGGTTAGCTGGCCACCAGGCCTGTCCCTGGTTTCTAGCCATTGGACTCCAACTCTCCAGGAGTCCATTCGGAGAGTCTCTTTCAAGATGGCTCTGGAAGTTTCCATTTTTAGGTTTCATATCTGCCCCATGCTAGGGGAACATGAAACTTTGTCCCTTCACACTCCAGAGGTGTGTCCTTTCCCAGTGTAGCCTTGTGTTCTTGCTCTGTGGCCAGGCCCAACTGCTCCAACTGCCCCATCCTTCTGGCATTAGGTGAGAAAAGTACGAGTTCCCAGAGTCCCCAGGTTCCAAGGATACATGTCAAGTTCTCTGAGTGATTCCTTTGAAACCCCCTCATTTAAAATGGGGAGCCTCCCCATCCCCACCTCAACAGAAGACAGGCAACAAAGATGAACAGAACCCCCTCAACTCTCTCCAAGAAGCCTCACCCCCTAAACTCTTCCTTCAACCATCTCCAGGCTTCCTCTTACTTACCCTTAAAGTATGGAACGGGGTCGCCTCCTACAGGCTCTTTTACGGAGTCATTCCTTGGCAATTGCTGGACCGATGATCTTCCACTCACCTTGGTTCTCAGCCTGTGGGCCCAGCCAAACCTGAGATGAAGAGAAAAGTCCTATTTAACTTTTAGGAATGTATTTTGAAGTCAAGGCATCTTGAGAACCCAGAGAGTAGCAGATCTAGTAATTCTCTTGTACCTCTCTAATGCCCCATTTAAGGATCTTGGGCAACAAGGCATGGGAGGAGCATCTAGATTTCCGTATCTCTCATACCCCTCACCAGTCACAGTCTGGTTCACATTTCTCTGGTCCCTCTTTGCCTGGCTTTCTGGAACTTCATCCCACACATGAATGTCTTAGTATTCAGCAAAGATTCAAGGGATTCTAGAGCTCTTTTATTTCTTCCTACACAGCTCCATCTTCTTTAGCATTATGCCCTTCAACTTCCTGCCATATCAGCCTCCATGAACTCCTTTCTTCATCTCTGAAACTCAGCCAGACCACTATGCTGTGCTTGGGATCTGCCTTTCTGTTCCATGGGTCTTGGATGTGCCTCCAGGCAAAATCCCAAGGGATCACAGACTCCCTTAATTTGTTTCCCTTCTCTCAAGGGTCACAGCCCAATATCACCTACTAGTCAATGTATGAAAACAGGAGTTTCATGTTTTAGGCAATTTCAAGTGTACGGCAGGAGGGTAAGTTAGGTTCCTGTTATCCCATCATGGTTGGAAGCACAGCAGTGTATGTGTGTGTGTGTGTGTGTGTGTGTGTGTGTGTGTGTGTGATGTTTTTGACATAGTGGTATTTTCCAAATATTTAGATATTAATGGTCTGGTCATTCTTTTGTGTTTTCACAATATTTTCCAATATTTCAAAGCATCTCATTCTTTTGAATTCTTATTTTTGAAGCTTGCTGTCTTTGACTTCAACTTATTTTTAATCAAAGCTGAATTAAAGACATTTTAGGCTTATACTTTCTGATTCTACATGTATTGCACCTGTATTATTTTAGCATATTCATTATGGGTACCCCTGTTTTTAATCTCTTTTCTTCTTCAATGCCAAACTTTAAGGCCAGGGGTTCTTTATATGCAACTTTTAATGTGCAGATAAATCACCAGGGATCTTATTAAAATGCAAATTCCAATTCAGTAGGTCTATGGTGGATTCTGGAATTCTGCATTTTAACTAGCTCCCTGGTGAAGGCAATGCTGCTATTCTGGGGACCAGACTGTGAGGAGCAAGATTTGGGTCATTCTCTAATTCCCTATGAAATTACTCTTTAAACATATGAGAAATTTACCCAGAGAGTGAAACTCCCATTTTCTACCTTGTGAATATGGCAAAGTTTGGAAGGAACAGAACTCAAGATACAAAACATTTTTAATTTTTAAATTTACTCACAAAAATATTATTTCAGAATCAGTCTTAGCTACCAATTCCCATGTTTATCCCCCATACTTCCCATGCTGTATCAATACACATTTTTTATTTATTCACTGAACAAATATTTATTAAGCAACACACATTATTGAGGCAGAATAATAATATCTTCCCAGTCATCATTACTCATTGCACGTATGAATGTCAATGAAATAAAAGATCTGAAAGGATTTTCAAACAATAGCATCCCAAACAAATACAGCTGACTCTGGAAAAACACAGTTTTGAACTGCACTGGGTTCCCATACACATGGATTTTTTTTCAATAAATAAAGTTCGGTACTGTAAATACATTTCCTCTTCCTTATGATTTTCTTAATATCATTTTCCTTTTGCTAGCTTACTTGATTGTAAGAATACAGTATAGAGGGGCACCTGGGTTGCTCAGTCAGTGAAGCGTCTGCCTTTGGCTCAGGTCATGATCTCAGGGTCCTGGGATCAAGCCCCACATCGGGCTCCCTGCTCAGTGGGGAGTCTGCTTCTCCCTCTGCCTGCCCCTCCCCCTGCTTGGCTCTCTCTCGCTTTCTCTCTGTGTCAAATAAGTAAAATCTAAAAAAAAAAAAAAAAGAAAGATGAGACATCATCCTCTCCCCTTCAAAAACCCAGTTCCATCACAGGTGTCCCTTCAGTCTCACAAAGAATTGGCCATAACTCTTCAGTGTCATACTCTGCTTGTGAACACAAACAGTTTGGACAAAATGCCAAATGGTTTTTGGAAGATAAAAATCTTTGCATAGCAATATCCTGTCTGAAGACGTCAGGTTGGAAGTAATATTTTTAAAACATTTTTAATTCTATGCATCATCCAACCATTTGGGGCCCAAACATTATCTACTTCCAATGAGATATTTGAAACGGTTTTCATGGTTGCTTGATATTCATTCTCTTACAAAATATGTTTTCTCTTATCACAAAATGAGAGAGAGCAGATATAGGGGAGGGGCATAGGTGGGCGTGAAAAGGACTTTGGTTCATTTTAGGTTCTCAGACGATCTATCAAATACTTGTCAGTATTTCAAGAGGTATAAAAATCTGTTTTCGTGATATTAAGTAGTACCATGTTGATCTAGCATAGGACACACCGCAAAATTCATCCAACTGTGTGCAAATTCAAAGAGTTTTACCTCCTGCTCCACTGGAGACTTGCAAATTCTCGAACATCAGCTTTCCTATATCTGAATGAAACATCTTGACCCCGAGGTTACTTCTCAAAGAAGGAGTACTATCCTAACATGAGGAAGGTAAGGGCTAAGTAAGAAAAAGAAAACCAAGAGATACTTATCACTGAGGGAGCTCTTTTTAGTTGTTTTGCTTTAAGATTTTTAGGTGGGATGTATTCCAAGCCCCATTTCATTTTATCAGTATAGCAACCAGGACACAGGCTAAATTTCAACTGAGACCATGAAGCATGCCAGCAAACCTTCTTTGTCCAAATCTGAACGTGGCTTCCTGCTTTCACTTAACTGTGGAAAAGTGCTTACATGGTGTCACATCTGGAAGGGGCCTCTGGAGTTCTCTCTGTTCTTTATCATTTGAAATGACCACTGGTAGACCATCCCAGGAAAAGGCCCTGGTCTTAGTCTGAACTTGAGACAATGGAAACAATTGTAAAAAGAACCAAAAAAAAAAAAAAAAAAAAAAAATTAACGAGCTGGGACACCCAACTCTGGGAGGAAGGAATCTAAAACACATGGTGTGTAACTGTATAGAAGGCTTTCCAGCAACTCCTCCTTAATGGGTCCATATTGGCCTTTAAAAAAATGGGTAGAATAGAATAGATCAGAGTGATTTCACGTGGTAAAGTCAGTATTTTATCATGAAGGTGTTTCAGGGGTATATAAATACATTGTGTATTACATCATAAAGTAAAATATATTTGTTTTATAGGTTTTGTCAGATAATTTTTTCAGCACTAGTATAGAGAATTATGCATTATACATGTAGTATAAATAAGGTTAAACTAATAATTATTATAACTACATTTATTAAGTCCTTACTACTTGTGAGGCACACAGGACAAATAATATGCATATTCTAAACGCTTCATATAAATTTTCTCATTATTCTTTCTAAGAGTCCAATGGAGGTACGTACCAGTTTTACTGCATTTCAGATTACAAAACTTACAATGAAATAATTATAGGAAGAAGTTCTAGACCTAATCGAGGCTTTGACCTTGCAGGACTATCTATACAAATCTCTTTCCATCCTGGTGTCTCAAATTCCTTATCTCTAAAGGAAAATTATGATTTTTTCACTAATTTACTCACAAGATGCTGTGAGGTTTACTCTTATATTTGTGAAGGTTCTATGAAAAAACAGGTTATATTAAACAAATTTATTTGGGTATTACTAATCTTCTTTTCATAAGAGCATAATTTTAAAAATGAACTGAAATTTAACATGGCCATTTTGAAAACTTTCGCAGCGGCAATAATTGTTCAACATTGAGAACTTGTTACTAAAATAGATTATTGTCTTTCTAAAAAAATATTTAAAAGCAAGCTTATTTCAGAGAAATTCCTGCTCAAAGATGACCCCATGAAGACTATGATGGAATAACTCAAATTTGCATGGATTATGAGATCCCATTCTTTATGAGATAGCCATTCTGGAAGACTCGTGACTTCATAAAGAATATTAGGACTGTTAAGCTTTTACTATCATAATCACAAAATGGGATATTTAAACAAAAGTGATACATAAAATCCCAATACAAAATTTGATAATAAAAATCTGTCATCCTGACCATCTCATCATACCCATTAGGATTACCACTATAACAAGCAAACAAACAAAAAAGGCAAAAAAAAAAAAACCCAAAAACAAAAAACCACCACCACCAAACAAACCCAAAAAATAATAAACACTGATGAGAATCTGGAGATATTAACAAAGTTGTGCACTGCTAATGGGAATGTAAAATGGTGCAGCTGTTACGGAAAACAGTATGGCAGTGTCTTAATAAATTATAAATAGAACTGGGATATGATCTATCAATTAATTCCACTTCTAGGTATATACACAAAAGCATTGAAAAATTGAGTTCACTGGAGTGGACTTTTTCCAGCAAGGACTCAAACAGATATTTGTACACGCATGTTCATAGCCACATTTTTCACAATAGCCAAGGGGTAGAAGCAACCCAAATGTGCGTTGACAGGTGAAAGGATAAGCAAGATGTGGTGTATACATACAATGGAATATTATTCTGCTTTGAAAAGGAATGAAATTGTGACGGGTTCTACAACATGAATTAATCTGGAGGACATGATGTCAAGTGAAATAAGCCAGTCACAGAAGGACAAAGACTGTATGATTCCACTTACATGAGGTCGCTAGATTAGTCAAGTTCATGAAGACAAAAAGTAGAATGGGGGTTGCCAGGGGCTGAGGGAAGAGAGAGAATGGGGAATTAGTGTTTAATGAGTATAGAGTTTCTGTTTGGGGTGATGAATCTTGAAAATGGATGGCGGTGATCATTGCACAGTGAATAAACTTAAAACCACCGAATTCTACACTTCAAAATGGTTTGGTACCATTTCTACACTTCAAGATGGTAAATTTTATGTCATGTGAAATTTACCACCATTAAAAACAAAACAAAACAAAACGCGTGTCCCTAAAACTTTAATCCTGACTTCTGTTTCAGACAAAAATTTCCCTCTTTGAGCAGGTTAGTATGATCAAGTTTTTCCTTCATCAGAAGCTTCAGAGAGTCCCCCGTGGCCAAGAATACTTAGGATACAGAGGGTTCTTCCAGAAGCAATCATAACGGAAGACATGAGCTCTGGGGCTGTCTCCATGATATAGCTTTTCCACTGCAAAGTGTGATTACCAAGCTTCAGGGTTTAAACACCAATTCCCTCTATTTTCCGTTAGCTGCTTGACCACTTCTAGAAAAACAAAGCCAGATGCTAAGGTTGAGGTTGTCTCTATTTTTCCCTACTCCAAATGTTGTTGTGGAAAAGCACAGAAGAAGAGCATTCGAAATGAAGTCTTTGAAAACTGTGGTGCTTATAAAGCAGCATGAGTAGCTTGCCTCTATCCCTTAAGTGGAATCTTAAAGAAAAGGAGGCATTTCCATTGTGCTTTCCTATATAAAGAGATCTGGTGTAATAAATAATGAAACTAATAAGTAAATAATACATACACTTATGCAAAGATTTTGTCAAGTTGTCTACTTCTTCCTATTACACTGGTGGACACACTCTTAAAATTATGACCCTCCACTCTGTCCATAACTATTCATACCTTTAATAAATTTGATGACTCAAAATTTCCTTGATTTCCATGGGTTGGTAAAAAACAAACAAACAAACAAAAACCCCACTAAAACAGAATAAAAAGGAAGTTTGGTCTAGTACTCCTTCTGTCCTTGTTTGCTTTTTTAAAATCTGACACAGTCTCAGTTCATTTCAAGGATTATAAGAATTCACAAGAATCTTAAGTACATAATTAACTAAAAATTTTAAAACGCATTAAGTAAATAAATCCCTTGGTTTGTTTTGGGAAGGTGGCGGAGAGGGGGGAAAGATGTTGTCAAACTGAACAAATCCTGACAATTTCAGGATTTCCAGAATAATTAAGATTTCTTCTATGGGGCATTAGTAGCCAAACCCTGATTACCTTTTTTTAAAATATTCAAATCTTGCAGGTTTTTAATTTACTAAGTTGACCTTTGCGATCCTCATTACCTCTTTGTTGTTGTTGCTTATACCGAACAGCTAGAGGGAGCAGGGAAGTGAGAATCAGGATAATTGCCCTAGGGCAGATTCTCATCCATGAGTGATACCTACATTGATACCTACATCACAAGGTGCTGGGAGACCTTTTAGTAGACATTTACCAAAGCACCTCAGATGTGCTCTTGTCTGATGAGCTGGAAGGACTTCAGATAGGTGAACAATGATTTCTTTTCTCCTGCCTGTCCTTTCAGACCTTGAGAAGGGTTCAGCGGAACTGGGGGGGAGGGGCAGGGGGATGATGTATAATCCAGGAAAATGACGGAAAGTTGTGCATCCAAACACCCACAATAGCAAATTTAGGAAAAATTGCCACAATAGAGGATCAGAATAAAAGAAGCAAGGTATGAATGAATATTTTTTACAGAAGGGGGTAAAGGCTCAGCAACACTGACATTGAGTCAGGCGGGTGGCCAGGAGAGGAGAGGGGAAGGAGGCTATCTCAAATTCCCCACTGAAGATTTGGTGAGAGTGGCCCATACCTACCACCCTTCACAAAGGAAATCATTTTGATCTTAAGCATTTCTCAGGGTGCCTGGGTGGCTCAGTCGTTAAGCATCTGCCTTCGGCTCAGGTCATGATCCCAGGGTCCTGGGATCAAGCCCCGCATCCGGCTCCCTGCTCGGCGGGAAGCCTGCTTCTCCCTCTCCCACTCCCCCTATTTGTGTTCCCTCTCTTGCTATATCTCTCTGTGTGTCAAATAAATAAATAAAATCTTAAAAAAAAAAAAAAAAGCATTTCTCAGTTTCCACCGTACTGGAATAACAGGGAAAGGGAAATGAGACTAACTAGCTGCAGTGAACGGGCCCAGCCTCAGCTGGGGGTGTTCTCAGACAAAGTAATTATCGCTTGCTTTTATTTCCCATCTTCCACTTAGCTGCCTCCTGTACCTGTCCCCTTTCGTATCTCTATCCGCGTGACTCTGTGAAACTGCTTCCAGGCTGACATCATCATACACTCCGGACACGATGCTGGCCTCTGGACGGCCAGGTGACCTAATCCAGGCCAATGGAAATGAGACTTGCTGGGGTCTCACAGAGAGAGATGCCTCCTTTTTCCTGTTGGACATGAAAATAAAGTCAATGGAGGGGCTGGGACTTCTGAAGCCATCTACTATCTTGTGTGCAAACAGACTGAAGCCAAAAGTGGGAGGCAGAGCTAAGCTATGAACATAACAGAGGTCTGATTCTATCACTGGAGCTCTTGAATATAGCCATGTTCAAAGTTAGCCCTCCTTCCACAATTTTCTGTTCATCTGAGCCAAAATATTTCCCTTTTACATAAGCCACATCAAATGGGTTTTATTCTGGCACCTGCAAATAAATTTCCAAGGCTGTATCTGATGACATGGGATGAACAGAGACCAAACTGGACAGAGCAAACAGACACACACAGGAGGATTCGATGCTCACGTTTGTAACTTAGGTCAGGTGTTCAAATGTGACAGACTTCAAATTATTCTCTTCAGAAAAAATATTACCAGATGATCCATCCCGTTAGCCGCAGCAGGAGTTTAAAAGTGAGTCTAGATATTTAAAGGACAGTAGATAGTAAGATGAATTGCTAGAGATTCCTCAGGTTGGGAGTAAAATGTTCTGCCATATTCCATGTGGATAATTTGATAAGATTTGATAAAGTCATCTTCCTTATGAACTTTCCCCCTGAAGAGGCAGGCTTCAGAGTTGCTCCCCTAAAATAAAGAACTTTCACACTTTTGCAAATTCTTGGGAGTTATTTTCTCCATGGTAGCAATAGCCACAGAGCCGGAGTTGGGATTTGTGAACTCTGGGTCTGCTTCAGGGATGAATTTCAACAGAACACTCAGGCTTCAGTTTTAAATGCTCTTTAATTAAATAAATAATACATTTCATCTCATTAAATCACATCTAATGAAAATGACCACATAAGACACAGCCTCAAGGAGACTGATAATTTGTTGATTCTTCTTTCATTTTCAGAGACTGAATAAAATTAAGAAATTTAACAGCTCATTTGTGATTGTGGTCGTCATTTTGCAAAAAAAAAAATTCAATTATTTTTCACTTATAAGGAATGAATTTCGTGAACTTTCGTCCCCTAAAAGTAGTAGCATTATTCATTCTGAAACATGAAGAGATCTCTATGGTCCTTGGAGCTAGCTGACCACCCCTCTGCTACACTTGTGTGACATGGGGGCCCTGCTCCTCCCCGTCTGACCCCGGAGACCCCCTCTCTCAGCCCTTTGTTCTATCAGCCAGGTCCTCCTTTCCGTATTCAGTTTCTATCTATCAGGTCTATGATGGTTAATTTTTCTCATCGACTTGAGAGGGCCTGCAGGTGCCAAGGTATTTGGTCAAATATTATCCTGGGTGTTCCCGTGAGGGTATTTTTATATGTGATCCATCGGAATCAGTAAACTGAATAAAGCAGAAGCCCACCCCCCGCCCCCCACCCCTGCTAATGTGAGTGGGCCCCATCCAACCCCTTGAAGGCCTGAATAGAACAAACAGGCTGATCCTCACCCCAAGTAACAGGGAACTCCTCCTCCCTGCCCGCCTGCTTTCGGCTGGAACAGTGGTTTTCTCATGCCTTTGGACCCGAACGGACACATGGGCTTTTCTGGGTCTCCAGCAGCCTGCTTTGCCCTGGAACGTACATCATCAGCTCTCGTGGGGCTCAGGCCTTCAGACCCCGACCTGCAATTGCACCCCAACCTCCGGGTCCCCAGCGTGCTAGCTGTGGACTCTGGGACTCATCAGCTTCTATGGTCATGTGCACAAATTCCCTCCAATAAACCTTTTTCTTTCTCTGCTTCTCTCTCTGTATCTGTATCGATACTTCTATCTATATATCATATTGGTTCTATTTCTCAGAAGAACCCTCCTACAGGGTCCTCCTCAATCTTAAGGGGAAAAAAAGAAGAAAAGAAAAATACTTGAGGGGATCTTGCAGCTTCTTAGAAAAACAAAATAAATGTATCATTTTATTTGACCCCATTATTTTCTTCCCTTCACCCTGAGGTCTGAGGTCACACTCCCACTTCTCAGTCGCTGGGTTTCTGATCCTTTACAAATCTGGCTTCTCCCTGCTCCACAGAAACTGTAGCCTTGAAGGAAATCAATAGCTTCTTGATTGTACAGGTCCCTTTGTAGTATTGGGGGTATCCAGTATTCCTCTTTGGCCTCTTCTAGGCTAACATGGCTAGTAAAATGTTCCTTAAAAATTACAAAAGTTTCACTTTCTGCAAGTTGAAAACATTTGAAATATGCAAAGAAGGAAAAAAACCTCACTCATAATCATAATACTCAGAGATCATCACTGCCAGTATTGTGGCTCATATTCTTCCAATATTTTTTCCCATAGTTACGTACTGTTTTCACTCAAAATTGGGATCACACAACATATGATTTGATCATCTGGTCTTTTACATTGACTATATTAAGGTTATTTTTCCAACCAGTACATATTCTTCTGCAACAGTTTTTTTCATGCCAGCAAATCTGATCATCATATGTATTCTGTATGCTGTATTATTACCAGAAAGTAAGCTAGATAAAAGAAAATGTTATTAAGGAAATCATAAGGAAGAGAAAATCCATTTACACTACTAAATCATGTTTATTTTTCATCTTATTTTATTTTTCCTTCTATTCCCCTATGTTCATCTGTTTTGTTTCTTAAATTCCACATATGAGTGAAATCATATGGTATTTGTCTTTCTCTAACTTATTTCACTTAGTATAACACCCTCTAGTTCCATCCACATTATCGTAAATGGCAAGGTTTCATTCTTTTTCATGGCTGAGTAATATTCCATTGTGTATATATACCACATCTTCTTTATCCATTCATCTGTCCATGGACATCTGGGCTCTTTCCATAGTTTGGCTATTGTGGACATTGCTGCTATAAACATTGGGGTGCATGCGCCCCTTCAAAGCACTATGTTTGTATCCTTTGGATAAATACCTCGTAGTGCAATTGCTGGGTTATAAGACAGTTCTATTTTTAACTTTTTGAGGAACTTCCATACTGTTTTCCAGAGTGGTTGCACTGGTGTGCATTCCCACTTATTTTTTAAAATCCATATATAAGTGGACCTGAGCATTTCAAATCCACATTGTTCAGAGTCAACTTTTTTTTTTTAATTTCCTTTGAAATTTCTAATAATTCATGAGCCATGAATTATTATAAGTATGCAGTTTAGTTCCCAAGTTTTTGGAATTTCCCATCATCTTTCTGTATAACAATAGGTCAATAAATCAATTGATGTATTGATCAACAATAAGTCGATAAATACCTAGTTTGATTTCATTGTGGTCAGAGAAGACAGTCTGTATAATTTCAATTCTTTTAAATTTTTTGAAGTTTGTTTCATGGCTCAGGATGTGGTATATACTGGTATACACTCTTGAAAAGAATGTGTATTCTGTTATTGGTTGGAATGTTCTATAAATGTCAAATAGATCCTGTTTGCTGATGGTTTTGTTGAGTTCTGCTACATTATTGCTGATTTACTGTGTCTTCTTTGTATCGCTTATAGAGAGAAGGGCATGGCAGTGTTTAACTATGATGGTGGATGTGTCTTTTTCTCCTTTCCTTTCTATCAATGTTCCCTTCACATATTTTATAGTTCTATTACTTGGGGAGCACACATTTAAGGCTGCTATGTCTTCTTGGTGCATTGAGCCTTTTACCATTATAAAATGTGCCCCCCTCTCTCTGGTAAATTTCTTTGCTTGGAAGTGTACTTATCTGATATTTACATAACCACTCTGCTTTCTTTTGATTCCTATTTTCATGATAGATCTTTTTCATCCTTTTACTTTCAACCTGCCTACATCGTTATGTTTGAAGTGAGTCTCTCCACTTCGGCACATAATTTCATGGTTTATCATCCACTTTGCCACTTTGTCTTCAAATGGTGTATATTTAAGCGTACAGTTCTGTGGTATTAAGTACATTCACATTATTGTGCAACCATTACCACCATCCATCTCTGGAAATTCTTCATCTTCCCCCACTGAAACTCTGTACCCATTAAAGACTAACTTCCCCTTTCCCCTCTCCTCCTAGCCCCTATTCTACTTCCTGTCTGTATGAATTCAGTTACTCTAGATACCATCTTAGTGAAATCATACAGTATTTTTTTCTTCATGATTGACTTATTTCCCTTAGTGTAAGGTTCTTAAGATTCATCCATGTTACAACAGTGTGTGTCAGAATTTCCTTCCTTCTTAAGATCAACTGATATCCCATCGTCGGTGTATCTCCCATTTTGTTCATCCATTCATCATCTGTCAGTGGACACCTGGGTTCTTTCCATCTCTTGGCTACTGTGAATAATGCTGGGTGTATGAGTATCTGCTCAAGCTCCTGCCTTCAACCATTTCGGGTATGTACCCAGAAGTAGAATTGGATAATAAAAGAACTCCACATTGAATTTTTTGAGGAACTTCCATACCATTTGCAAGTGGCTGCACCATTTTACATTCCCACCAGCAAAGCAAAAGGCTTCCAATTTTTCCTCATGCTCACCAACACTTATTATTTCCTGTTTTTTGGTAAGAACCCTTTGTACTCTGTTTTTTATATCTCATTTTCTTTTTCCTGCCTTCTTGTGTGTCACTCAAACATTTTTTATAATTCCATTATATATATATATATATATATATATAGTGTTTGAAGTGTATCCCTTTGTACAGCTTTGTAAGGTTTTGCTTCAAGTACAAAATTGTATAACATCACAGTATACTGGTGTGGTCATTTTACCAACTCCAGCACCATGGAGAGATCTCACCACCCTTAATCTCTCCTTATTTGTAAGTGTCTTAAACATTGCCTCTATATACATTTGGGACCACATCAGATAGTGTTATAACTTTTCCTTACACCATCAAACATAATTGAGTAAACCAAAGAGGAGAAGGAAGGTCTACTGTATTATCTATGATTTGCTTACCATGTTCTTTCTTCCTTCTTTCTTTCTTTCTTTTTTTTTTTTTAAAGATTTTATTTATTTGACAGAGATAGAGAGAGGGAGAGCACAAGCAGGTGGAGTGGCAGGCAGAGGGAGAGGGAGAAGCAGGCTCCCCGCTGAGGAAGGAGCCCGATGTGGGACTCGATCCCAGGACCCTGGGATCATGACCTGAGCCGAAGGCAGCCGCTTAACTGACTGAGCCACCCAGGCGCCCCTTCTTTCTTCCTTCTTGATGTTCCTGATGTGGAGCACAGTATTTTCTGGGCTGTTTGGCTGGCTATTGTTTTTGGTTTTGTTTTGTTTTTTTGAGGGGGGAGGCAGAGAGAGGGGGAGAGAGAGAATCCTAGGCAGGCTCCACGCTCAGTGCAGAGCCTGACACGGGGCTTGATCTCAAGACCCTGAGATCAAGAGTTGGATGACTAACCAACTGAGCCACCCAGGCACCCCTTGGTTGGTTATTGTTGAAAATGTTCTGGCTTGCTAGCCTCCTTCTTTCTTTCTTTCATCATTTCCTTTCTGCTTTGGGAAGCTCCTTTAGCTATTCTCCTAGGGTAGGTTGACTGAGCACATTCTCTGAGTTTTCTTTCATTTGAGAATGTTTTGACTTTTCCTTTCCTTACTAAAGGATATTTTCACTGGGTATAGGATTCTGGGTTGACAGTTCTTTGTTTGTCAGCACTTGCAAAAGATTGGATCACTTCCTCCTGACCTCCAGGCATTTGATGAGAAATTGGTTGTTTTTGAATTGTCTTCCTCTTCAGGTAAGGTGTTGTTTTCCTCTGACTGCTTTCAAGAGTTTGTATCTTTATTCTACATGGGCCTTGACATGTATTTCTTGGGGTTTATCCTGTTGGTGTTTGCTCAGCTTCTTGCATCTGTAGGCTCATGTCTTGTGCAAAATCTGGGAAGTTTTCAGCCATTATTTCCCTGAATATTTTTTCACCCTCTTTCTCCTCTTCCAAATGCCAGTGGCATGAGTGATAGGTCATCAAGGCCGTCCATGGAGTTTCATTGTCCAGTAATGTTCTGGAGCAGGAATTTTCTCACCTTCAATAGAATATTAAAACCCAAATTTCAGCTGAGAACCACGGTAATATGGTATTTCCTTGTCTCACCTCATGGTATTTCCTTTCTAATTTAATTACTGAATTATACTTTTTTTTTTTTTTTTTTTTTTTTGCTATTAGCGAAAGACTATCAGAGGTCAAATACAGATTCTTGGCACTCTGCGCTCATTCATCAGGCACCAGTGAGCATCTATTGTCGGCCAGGCTCCCACTGACTCCTGGTGGAACGAGAATGGCCCTTGTTTGTCAATGCTGAGCACAACCTCGCCAGATCATCTGAAAAACCTTTTATGAGATCATTTTAAATTGCCTGAAATCTGCTATCAGCATTTTCCCCAGATAAATAAAGCATTTACTAGTTGCCAAAATCCACTTATTTGGGAAGCACTGGGCTTTTGAAAGCAAAAAAACAAATGTAGCAAATGGCCGTGGTCCAACCTAAGTTTCAGTGTCTTTGAAGCTAAACCCACCAGAGTGAGACAGAACTAAACAATTGCATTTATCAGTCTGGACTAATTAATTCCTTTATCCCAAAGAAACCTTTCAAGTTCAGGCCATGCCACTTAAAATAAAGATCAATTCACTTGCTAAAATCACACACTACGGTGAAGTCTGCTTAGTGGTTTAGGGCAGGGGCACTGACTTTATGTATAATATTGCCTTTTGAAACCAGAAAACATGACTCCACTGTGTTTTAGCTCACATTCAACAAATCAAAATTCCTAAGCTGGCTAAAAATCAAGTGGGTGGTTCTTTGGCATAACAAAAACATTAAGCCTCAGAGTTCTTTAAAATAGTGAAATTCACTTTTTTCCTGGATTACCTTAAAGATGTGAACCACTTGAGAGGAAAGGACAAGGCACCTCAGGCTGTCGGGAGTAGGAGAAGTTACTGCCAAGGAAAAGTTACTCAACACGAGATAGAACAGGTCTGAAATGCCAATACAATGAACCACTATACAAAGGTACGATGAGGTGTTCATAGTAATAAAGTAATACAATGAACCTTCCTAAAACATTATTATCCTGTATCCCTTTGGTCTAAAACCTGTCAGTGGCTCCCCTCAGGTAACGACTTTGGTGGGGGCTCCTTCCCTGCCAGTGGTACCTAATGTTTCGAGCCTCGCCTCCTGCTGACCTCTCTCGCCCCCGGTCTCTGGGATTGGTGGCCACAAGGTGGCCACTGTGCAGGTTCTTACCTCTGTCTGGACTGCCTTTCCTACCTTTCCTCCATCCCCT
Source organism: Phoca vitulina (assembly GCF_004348235.1). Classification (NCBI taxonomy): domain Eukaryota; kingdom Metazoa; phylum Chordata; class Mammalia; order Carnivora; family Phocidae; genus Phoca; species Phoca vitulina. The sequence goes on from NW_022589746.1 coordinate 4,181,923, forward strand.
GCCTCTGTCTCTTCCCTCTCCTGCTGCCCAAATACACCGTGCCCTTCCACTGAACTCCTACACATCCCTCAAGATCGAGGACTCACTTCTCTACAAAGCGTTGCCTTTCTTCCCACATCTGATCCATCATTGCAGCTAGGACTGAGAGGCTGTCTCTTAGCAGACGCTCAGTAAATATTTGTTGAACGAATATAAAAAGACACACAACCCAGTTAACAGGGATGATTGTACAAACACTCATACTCTGAATTTAAAATTCTCATAACTAGTTATTTTAATATGAAATATAATTTAAAACTTTCAATCAAAAGTAATGAAATAAATGTAATTTAATGCTATGTTTTCAGTACTTGTTTGAATTTTCCACACCAAACCTCTTCACATGATTTCTTTTGCTGACTGCGAAGTCATGATACCGAGACTTTTGTGATTTACTGAAATGCTCTGAACCTACGGCTTTCTTCAAACTGACTAAGACATTCTTTTTTACTGTTAATTGCTTAACTCTGGACCTGTGTGAGCTTGGAAAGTTTCCAGGCATATCAACAATCTGGCTGGACTGTGTCCATTTCCAGACTCTCGTAAAGATTGAAGAGAATGCAAAATGTGATCACTTTCCAATGGTTTCAAATTGAGCTGAATCAAGAAGGATGATGGTCTTTTCTCGTCCTTGCTGCCTGTGGGTAAATCATAATACGCTTGGCTGGTGATGACCCAAGGTGATTTGGAATCCCATATCTCAAAGAATGAGGCTTGAACAATGAGTGTATCAGTTCTCTCTCTCAAAAAAAAAGATGAATAGTATTGATAAAAAAAAGAATCATGTATAACAGAAGATGAGGGAGAAAATGAAGATATACAGGTAGGGATGCTATAGATCTTATTACTCACCTAAATTTATGTTTGAAAAGTGGCCAGGTCGATAGCGTAATCCTGTACCGGAGTAAATCAGCAAAGCTATCACCTCAGATTTGTAGTATTTAAAAGCATCTTGGTTAAGTCACACTTTAACCAGATGCAGGTAAAGATCCCTCTATTATATAGCCTTTGGCATTTCCAGAGCACTTTTATGTTATAGAAGATACCCTTTCGGTGTTTTAGTCTGCTAAGCTCTGAATGTGAGGAGGTCAGAAATTTGTTCACTCTGGTATCTACAACGACTAGCGTAGTGTTTGGCATATGATAGGTCTTCAACAAATATTGTAGAATTGATATTTATAAAATGTCATAGGTTTGTCTCTCTCACTCACCGTGGTATCTGTAGCACCTCAAACAACATCAACAATGTTGGAAGCTCTCAGGAATTACTCCCTCAGTAAACAAATGTATTAGAGATGACCGTCTCCACTTGTCACCTTGGAAGTGAGGACACAGTACTATGTGCTTAACACAGTGCCTGGTTTCCATTAGCTGCTCACTATGTGTGCTTTTTCTTCTTTCCAGCTTTGAAAAACAAAATGAGGTGTCCAGGTAGAGAACAACAATATCATCCCTCATTAGCATACCAAAAGCCCTCAGAAGAGATATGGCTACCATCAAGCAAATAGAACAGTTTTCGCATAATAGAAGTGTGCTTATCAAAGCTTTGAAATGCTTATTGATTTGTGATATTTCTGATAATAGAATGATAGAGAGCCTGAGACCCCACCTATGCACCCCTCAAATTATCCAGATGAGAAAATGGAGCCTCACAAGATTTAAGCAACTGATCATGGGTCCAAAGATGTGTTGGCAGCTGGGCAGGGGATAAAATTCAGATTCCCCGCTCCATCTCCTAATCCGGGCCTTTTCCATTATACCAGATTGCCCTAATAATAATTTGTGTCGGTTAGAAGGAAAATATTAGACCTTCCACGTATCATCTGTAAATGATCCTCATCTAGAGATTTTTTTTTTACCTGAAAAAGCCATTTCTAAATTAAAAAAAAGTTCTTTGGTGAGGGAAAGTTGAAGAAGGTAGCCGTATGATCAACATATATTGAGTTTTAGAATTCCTCCTGTGTTTATAGACTTTAATATGAACTCCAAGGAGCAGCGTTTACAGTTAGAGCTCCTGAAGCCCCAGCTCCAGGGGATTCTGATGTACCTGGTGTCTGCTGGGACTCCAGTTACTTTTCTTTGAGGATCCGCAGGAGGGTCAGGGGTGCGAAAATTGTGTGAGAGCACAGAACCTCATCTACGGGTAGGACCGGGAAATGGTCCTCAAAAGATCAGGAGCTCCTGGCAGGGGAGAGCGAGCCCGAAGGCGGAGAAAGCAGCATGTCCAAAATATGCCTTTGGAGGCAGAGCTGAGTGATAAACTAGTGTGGTTTCCGGAAGGAAAGACTGGAGTCTGAATTCCAGCTCTACCACTTTCTCGCTAATCTTGGGCAACACTTTTTTTATTTTTTTTTTTTATTTTTTTTTTTTTAAAGATTTTTATTTATTTATTTGACAGAGAGAGAGACAGCGAGAGCAGGAACACAAGCAGGGGGAGTGAGAGAGGGAGAAGCAGGCTTCCTGCCGAGCAGGGAGCCCGATGTGGGACTCGATCCCAGGACCCTGGGATCATGACCTGAGCCGAAGGCAGACGCTTAACGACTGAGCCACCCAGGCGCCCGGGCAACACTTTTTTTAAAGATTTTATTTATTTATTTGAGAGAGAGAGAGCTCATGAGTTGGGGGGGAGGGGCAGAGGGAGAATCAAGCTCCGTACTGAGCAGGGAGCCCAATGCGGGGCGATCCCAGGACGCCGGGATCATGACCTGAGTCGAAGGCAGACGCTTCACACACTGAGCCACCCAGGCGCCCCATATCTTGGGCAACGTTTAAAATGGTCAAAGCTTTCATTTCCTAACTTGTAAATGGGTGTGACAGTCACAACGTATATGAAGTATTTATCACAGTCCCTAGCACTTAGTGAGAATAAATTATTGAACGCTCTTAGTTGCAAAATATTCCATATGCATAGAAATTTCTAGGGAAAGATCCATTCAAGGAAGCCAGGCTCTATTCAGCAGCTACTCATAGTCAGGGCTGTGCCTGAGTGAATGCAGAGGAAGGGGTCTTGGGCACCTCGATCAGCTCGACCAGTGCTGAGCACACAGCAGGTGACTCAAGACGACCACAAACGCCACGCCCTTCTTCCACAAAATTCCGCCATTCATCTCTGCCGCCTGCAGGACAGATTCAGCTCCTTGGTTTGACCATCCCGGCGCGTCTCTTTAATTCCCCGGGTGGAGCTCAATGTGTGCAAACACCTGATCTCCCAGAAGCCCTTCTTCAGCCCACAGGGATAAGAAGGTATCATTCCCTTATGCAATTTGGCATTTCTGCACCTGCATTTTCCACATGCCCTCCTGATTGGAAAGCAGGGCTGTCTTTTAAGCTCAGTTCATCTTACTAGAGTTGACATTTCTTCTTTAAAATGGCTGGATTCCATCCACTGCATGCCAAGCATAAGCGGGGGAAGTACACACCTCCCGAGCAAGGCAGAAGCTCATCCAATGGCTCAGGTGCCCGGAGAACATCACAGAGCCCTGCCTTTCCCTCCAGCACACAGGTGCCCAACAGGAAAGCAAAAAAGGGAAGTAACTTGGTGTCCTATTTCTTAGAACTCTGAACAAAAGAAAGATGACTGAAAGCTAAATACTCCTGGAAAAGGCATAAATGAGTCATATTTAAATCTGGAGAAGTATTCCGTGAATCCCAAGAATGCCCAGGTTCTTCAGAGGCAAAAGGAAACAAATAGTTAAGTCTTCCCAAGGGTGTGTTCACAAGCAACAGTCTTGGGACTGGCTCTGGGCACAATGTAGAGTGTGTGTAGAGTGTGTGTGTGGGTTTTTTTCTTCTTGACCTTCCATTTTTGTCTCAGTGAGCCTGTGAACCTGTCCTGGGCAAATCTCTTTGTTCCCAGAGGAAAACAGCTAATGAATGCGTGTATGCAGTCTTTTGATTTAAAACAGAGTCAAGCTTAGCTTTATCCTTTTGCAGGGGGATTTTAATTTTAAAAGGTGATTATTAGAGAGGACATGCTTCATGCCAAGGAAAGCACTCAGGAGGCATTTCTGGCCACGGTGAGGGTGGGGTGTCCAGGACTCCCCTATTTTCTCCACACCATGGGTGCTCCTTGTCCAGTCTCAGAAATAAGGGCAGCTCCAACCCTCCACCCACCTCCTCTCTCCTTGCTCTTTCTTTGTAAAGTAGCTAAACCTTTCTCACCACTCTGTTCCCTCAACAGACTCAGCAGATCAGAGGAATGGACATTTTGCAGGAGCAAAACCAGGGCGCCACCCATAGATGTCGCTGTTGGGCTCGTTTTATCTTGTCTCTCTTCAAATGCAAGGTGTCCCTGAGCTCCTCAAATCCAAGGTTTCACCGCAAGGAATGGGGCCTTTGGGCCTCAGAGGCTCAGGAAGAAGCCCTCCTCTCTCTCAGAGCTCTGCAGAATGTTTCTTGGGGAAGACTTTTCACAGGAGGCTGGTGTGAGCTGGCGATGGAGGCAGGAATGAGATTTCTTGCTGTCCCTGCCTCCTTCTCTTAAAATGAGCGTGGGGCTGGCTGAACTGCATTCTGCCAAGACGCGGCTCCTTCCCTTTTCCCTGAATAACTCTTAACCGTCCTTTGGGACAGTGCTCAAAGTACGCCCCACAGACCAGCTGCTGCGCTGGGATGGTCTGTGACTGCTTTGGGACAAGATAGGGAGCCTGTATCAGAAAGTAAGTTGGCTGAATCACCGAGCACAGTAATCGGCTGAGTTTTCTCTTAGAAAGGCTTCCTTGCTCAAGGGAGCCATGTGTTGATTTATCTTCTGACACAACCTCCTTTTTGGGTCACAGACGGGCCCTTGAGTAGATCTGCCTTAGTATGAGATTGATACTCCTCTTCCAGAAACTTCACACAGCTCCCGCATGCCCACCTCATCTCCCACCACCCCCCAACCCCAGGGTCAAAACACCCAGTGAATTCTCCCACAATTGTCTGTCTTCCCCACGTGGTTTATAAGCGTCTTTAAATACCTGGGCTTTGAACCAGATCAAACAGGCTGTGAAGAAGCTCTATGACATTGACGTGGCCAAGGTCAACACCTTGATCAAGCCTGATGGAGAGAAGAAGGCATATGTTCGACTGACTCCTGACTATGATGCTTCGGATGTTGCCAACAAAATTGGGATCATCTAAACTGAGTCCAGCTGGCTAAATCTAAATATAAATTTTTTCACACACACAAAAAAATACCTGGGCTTTGACACATAATGGGTGTTTAGGAAATACCTGTTGAAGGAATAAATGAATGACTTTTTGTATTTCCCTTTTGTGTAGTCACCAACTTGGGTGAGGATTTTTAATTTTCATTTTATGCAGTTTTGGATACCGCCCTCCCCGTCTTCCTGTTATTTGAAGCCTTAACTAGGATTTTAGAGATAGATTTAGTCCTTCAAATAAATTACCCTTTCCACAAATATCACACAAGAACTGGAACTAGGTTCAATCGCATTCACTCAGATGTGAACCACCCATTTATTACCAACCTCTTAAGTTGTAAATATGGTAGAGCGTGGTGTTCAGGATGTTTAAATCACACATCCAAGTTCTTGGCTCCATCTCTCTGCCTGTTTCCACTCTGGAATCTTCTGGTAGTCTTTGCTTACGCCTTCTCCCCACTCAGGGATCCCTTGCCGGTGCTATGGGAAGAGAGAAGTTCCAGCAGAAGTCTGAATCTCTCCTGGTGCTCTCAGGATGCTCCTTCTTTCTCACTGAAGCCCGGGTTCCCTTAAACAAATAGCTGGAGTTTGGGGGCCACGAGACACAGGGATGCACCTGCAACTTGCCGGAGGCTGCCATTAGGTAGTGCGTTTGGTTTTCCCCACGCTTTGCATCTTCTGCTCATAATAAAACTTCCCTCTGCTAAATAATAGGTCACCTAGAGCCCCAAGTTTGAGAATAGTAAGGTACCCACTACCCACGGAGCCAAAGCAGTGTCTTTCCACCAAAAATAAAATGCGTGAGAGAAACAGAAAACTGCCCAAGGGGGAAAAATGGATATAAGGAAGAGCTGGTTAAATCCATCATTGGCACAAATCTGTTTGCTCGTTTCTTTCTCCGTGCTGTGTATATTCAGCCCACATTTAGGGTGTGTGTGTGTGTGTGTGTGTGTGTGTGTGTGTGATTGTTTCAAGTAAACATTCCAGGTGCAGCTGTAAACTTTTTTTTAAGTCAGGCCTCCCTATCCCTAACCCTGACTGACACCTACACATCGGAGATTGAAAGAACCAGAAGAATCCTTGAGACGGGGACCCTCCCCCATGAGATAGGTGCTGGCTGGGTGGTATCTGACTCCACATGCGATGACACATTCAATAAACATAGTTTTCTATCTCCTGTTCCTAAGAGGAAGCTAGCTTTCCTTTGCAATCAGCCTTTCAGCCAGAAAGATCCCAGATTAAAAGCAAAAATACCCCTTGGTTGTCGGCAGCCTGTGAATGGTTGGCAAAGGAGGTTCTCATTAGCAATAATTATACAAGTCTGACATTTGCAGAGTGGTTTTAAAATGTATCACGTACTTTCATTTTCCTCATCTCTCTCGATCCTTCCAAACAACACACGCTTTAATCAGTTTCAAGAAGGAAGAATTTGAGACTCAGAGATTTCAGGTATGTTGCCCTAAATTACACAGTGAGTTGCAAATCGGGACTCCCTGGCACATATTCTGAGCCCAGTTCTGACATCTTCCCCCGTGTTTTTGGCCTCCAGAAGCTCCTGGGAGCGAAGAAGGAGTGACTACGATCTTTGTGACAGATCATCACGACCTGTTTCTCCTGGCCCCTGGCGGTCAGGATGGGTTGGGAGAAAGTGGCTTCCAAAGTCTGCAAGGGCAGGGTCCGCTATACCACACTCGCGGTCCTGGTGACCTCCGCCACAGCCGCTCCTCCCACGGCCTCATCAGCTCGCCGGAGGTAGGTCTGAGCACCTGCCCTGGGGGAGGTCAAGTCCACAGCTGCTCTGTCTGTGGAGCCTTCCCTTTCCTCCAACATCGAAGATAACGCAGTGTGACAAAGAGCTTCTTCCAGCTGTCGTTTGCCTCTAGGCCACAAGATGACTTTAATGGTTGGGCTAACGATGGAGGAGTGACCGTGGAAACCTAACCCACTAAAAGAAACCTGAACTTTCATTTATAAACGATACCCCTCTGCTGTAATTGCCAACGGGGCTCAGTATTAGCAGCTGAGAACTTCGAATTAAGCGAATAGATCTTGAGGTGTCCAGTAACCTTGTCGGTTGAAGGTAATTATTTTCCTGGAGCTGCAACACCAGCTGAAAAATATTACGTTTTTATATGAAAAAAGTTGGCTGAAAACGTCTACTGAAAATTTGATCTAATCTCACAGAATTTGTTCACGAAGGCTTTGGGAAAAAGGAAACTTAATTATAATTAACATCTGAAAATTGCTTATCGTTGTGCTTCCCAAGCTAGGCGGGTTTGTGTCTGAACGTCTAAAATCGGAATATTTAATATGCAGTTAGTGAAAATGGATTAAGATAAAAATCTTTTGTCCCCCTTTGTGTTTAAATCACTCAGACACCAACCCCAGGAAGATACCAAAATTCGTTTTAGGACCAAGCTGCCCCCCCACAAGAGGGCAGCAGAGAAAAAACAAGGCTCTCCTCCATCAGCCATTGGGCCTCAAGACTCGGTAAGGATTTCCAGGGCGTGTAGGAAGCAGGGGCAGGACTAAGAAACCCAAACAAAACCAGGTGGAAATGGAAAGGAAAAAGGGAGGATAAGAGGAAAATTAGGGGCCCCAAACCATGAACTCAGCTGTCCCTGTGGGCAGGAGGATGCCCGCCTCAGCTAGAAGATGCAGCCCACCCACTGCGGACCACAGGGCCACCTGTGAGCCCCTAACCTGCCCCCAAAGCCACGGAGACCTAACTGCGCATGCGGCCCCTCTCCCGTCACAGTCCCACAGGGAGGCAGCATGATCTATGCCGTAGGGAGGAGAACCGAGCTCTAGATGGAAGTTTCCATGGCATCTTACAACAAGGAATCCCTCCCCCCCACTGCCACACAGCTGTCAAAAAGAACCAGCAGGTTTCTCCATCCTAATGTGGAAGTTTATTCATGAGAGACAGGTGAGCATATTAATCATGTTTAGACGTTTCCTATTCCTAAATGTGTTTGTAATAACCACGTATTCAACTTTTTAAATGAAAAATACACACGTAGGTGGAGTTCCCCAAATTGAGAGGGAAAAGAAGGTCATGGGTATGTGTCTTCCAAGTATTACACCTGACCGTGTGATGCTTCTGTCTGGACGCTGCAGAACTGGGCAGTGGGTACACCTTATTAGCTCAACTCCCACAAAAGAGCCTGTCCTCAGTACCCCATCCCCCTGCCTCCTGTTGTCTGCCACTTAATGGTGCACAGTTCTGAGCTGTGCGTGCAGGAGGCGCTCCACAGACCGAAGCTCCTGTTTGTTGTGAACTCTATTTACCAGGCCATATGAACATGTTATTTCTTGAGTCAGAGCAATGGGAAACAAAATTTCTTTTCCAGTGAAAATGAATTTCCTCTTAGTGAGGATTTAAGCCCATGGTTTGCACTCAGCATTGTGCAAGATTTAACAAAGTCTGTCGGGAGTGACTGAAGCCTTTTGGGAATTTGCACCGTGAATGGAAAAACACACATGCGTAAATAGGAAGCAGAAGCATGGGGAGAAATGCACCCTACCCTCCGGCCTCTCTCCTTGTTGAGCCTTGTCACCAGACTGCCTGCTGTTCCCCAGAAACTCCACACGGTGGCGCTCTGTCCCTTGGCAACTTTGCCAAACCCTGCCTTCCGCCTGACAGCTTGGAAATTTAATTTAAAAAAAATTTTTTTTAATTTAAATTCAATATAGTTAACATATAGTGTATTATTGGTTTCAGAGGTAGAATTTAGTGATTCATCAGTTGCGTATTGGAAATTTAATTTTGCTATTTTTTTCCTAGAAGCAGACGCGTATTAAGTAAGCTCAAAAGACAGATATCAAAAAGCTGAAAGCCAACTTATAAATTCATTTGAGAAATTCTTATTAAGGAGCCAGTACACCCACATTGATAGGACCCGTGGATTTTCCAACCATCGAGTGGGAAGCCTTCTGGGGTGGGTTGGCTGCTAAGCTGGATGGAATTCGAACAGTGCGAGCTGAGGGAGCCAGGATCCCGTGGCATCTGGCTGAGCTAGCCTGAGCATCCCCCTCCTGCTGCGGGAGGCCGAGGCCTGGCTGGTGGGACCAAAGCACCTCTGAGCAGCACCCTATGCAGGAAATAGACTTGGACCCAGGGGATTTAGTGAATTAGGTCCTGCTCATTCTGGGATCCAAAGTGAGTATAAACCCAGTTTGCTGGCCTCAAGAGGATATAGCTGTTGGTGGAGCGAAAGAAATTGTTTTTATAACCTTCTTTTGCAAATGTTTCAAATATGTAATTGAATTCTGTTCCCGATTTTGTCAGCTACTCTACCACGTCCATGGCAAACCCCCACCCACCCGCAGTGATGCCTTTCTCTCTCTACCTCTGCCTGAGACCCCTGCATTATTTGGCACCTTCCTGTGGCTCAAGGGTGCAGCTGAAAGAAGAGTTGCTCACACTTGTAATTTACTTTAATTTCAGAGACAGGATAGAGGGGCACCATGAAGATTAATGTCTAGGCCTCGATCTTCACCAGCCTATTCTCTTTGAGTCCCAGGAGAAACAATGAAATAATAGAAGGAAGGAGGTAGGGGAGAAATCTGAGCTATAAAATAATCACCAAGAAGAAGGGGCGGGGGAAGGGCCCGTGCACTTCTCTCAACAGAAGAAACCTCCATGTTCTCATTGAAACAAGTCCTGATTTTGCCCATTTACCCAATACACGAGTTTAATTAAATTTAATTAACTCATTTGCTGGCACATAGACTATGTTAAAACCACAAGTGAAAGTCGGTACTCACACTGGTGATCCTGACTCAGGAAGGATAAACATTAATTATGATCGCTAGACCTCATCGAACTATTCAAAGGCTGAGTTCAGAAAATAACTTGCCTCAAGTGATTGGAAATGTTTTTAAATAAGTACTTAGAGGATTATATTTCCATTCACTGTGAAATTCACTTAAATTAAACAGCTTCTTTCTATGTTGCTGAATAAATGCAGAGGAAAACTCCCTCCTTATCCCTTGACTCCAATCTAAACGTCTTTCTTTGAACTCGTCATACTTTGATTTTTTTTTTTTTGGTCTTCTCTTTTAAGTGTAATAGAATTTTCAAAATCTCCCTATGTCCCTTTCAACTTCATCCTCACAGAAGAAAGTGCGGAATACGTTTTTTTAAAAAATCAGTAACAGCAAAAAATAAAATAAAATAAAATCTTGAATGATATAAGGACTCTGGGTCTAAGAAATGGCTCATCCTTTATCCTGGGGTGTTTTAAACCGGGCTCTCTTTATAGCGTCGGTACCAGAAAGTCCCTTCATCTTCAAGCTCTTCTCTGTTATGGTAAAAAGCATCACATGTGTTCACAGAAGGAACATCCCAAAATCTCTGACTGACAGAGGAATCCACAGAGAAGGGTTAGGTGTAAATCGGAGTGGGCGGGCTGGAAGTTGGGGTTCCTAGCAGACGCAGGGAATAGACAGTGGAGGAGATGACAGAGTGTGGGCAGGGGGCACTGGTCTGAAGCAGAGGGGACAGTGAATCAACAAGCAGGTGAGGCCTTGGACGTGCGAGCAGACAGAAGCAAAGGTTTTGTTCTCTTGGACCGCTAGCCTGAGAGGGGGCTCGAGTCAGCTGCTGGCTGGAGATCAGGCATTTTGAGGCCTGGGGGAGTTTTGAGCTGGGCTCAGCAATGAGGAAGTCGGGCAATCTAGGCCCCCAGGGCTCATGGTGAACCAGAGCCTTGAGGGCTAGACAGCTTGCAGAGCCGTCGGCTTAGGAAGCAGGTCTGAGGAACTCAGGTCTGAGCACCCTGGCAGTGCTGAGCTCGGCGGCTGAGCCTTCTCTGGCTGTGGCCAGTGCCCTGGGGCACATACCGTGCGACTCCTTTCCTCTTCCTCTCAAAAGGCCGGGGCTGACCAGAGAAGGCTGCTCCTGAGGGGAGATAGTGGACTTCCGTGTGGTGGTAAATTCAAAAGGATCACAAATTCTTTGCCTTTCCCACCGTGAGCTGAGGAAGTCTCCTGGCCTACCTCTTCAGTCTGGGTGGCCCGGGGGACCCTGGGACTGACAGGACACAGCAGAACCCACACAGAGCAGTGTAACAGCCTCGCCACACGCCTTCCAGCTTCAAACCAGCCTATCCCCCACCCCTCCTGGGAGAAGCCTCCCCTCACCGCGCCCCCTGCACCTGCTGACCCTCAGCGCACCCCCACCCCATGGGCCCTGCGGCTTTTGCTAAAAGGGCCAGTTTTATGGCTCTTATTCCAGCCCCTGGCACATAGTAGGTGCTCAGCACAGGCTTGCGGGGGTCACAGGCACAAGCTAAGGCTGGCTCTCACGGCCAGGGGTGCGGTGGTAAGAGGGATCTGGACGGTTATGCCCACATTTTTCCCAGAGGCATTGTTTGTAGGTTGTCATCTGTTTGCCCAATGCAAGGAAATGGAAACAGGATCTTGCCACTTTGTGCTTGCTCTGTTGGTGTATTTCTTCTGACAGTAGGGATTGCTGTGTATAGAATGGAGCAGAAGACATTTTCGAGAGTAAGTCCTTGGGGCTCTCTTGAGTCAGCAGTGAGCCGCCAGCTCTTCGGGTCTGAGGCCTGTCCCGTGGAAGTTAGCATGCTCCCCCCAGAGCCCCCACTGCCCCAGGGCCGCCCTGTGTGAGGACAACGGGCCACCAGGAGGCCCCAGTGGCCGGCAGGACAGTTGTGTCCACCTAAATGCTAGGTGGCCCATGCACCTGTAAAGAAAAATCCGTCTGCAAGCCATGTGAGACCTGGCTTGTATTGTGCAGTAAGTCAGTGTGTGTGAGTATGTTGGCGTGTGTGTGGGGGTGGGGGATTTCCCGTAAATTTTGCTTCACGGTCCAAATCACATCTTCCTGCTGCTTTTTCCTGTTCTTCTAATCTCTCTCTCCTGAACCCTTCTCCTCAATCTCTGGTGCCCCTCCAATCCCTCCGCCCAGCTTCTGCCATTTCTTCCCTTTCTCCTCAGTGCACAATGCCCAGAGAACAGAATTTAGTTAAAAAAAAAACCCACAACAACAAATAATAAAAACCCATGGGCCAAATGGATTAATTGGTAAAAAGAAATATCTTCAGGCATTCATTTTTTTTATTCCTTGCTCACTTTTATGCTGTTCCTCGAATAATTTATGCTTTTGCAGGGTTTGTCCAAATTTTAGAATTTTCTAGGGGCATGTTGCTAAATTGGGGAAGATTCACCATGGAGCAGTTTTCTTCATTTTGGCATTGTTTGGCTTTCCGACGTTTCTTGGTGTGCCTCTGGCAATATTTTCATGAATTTCTATCTTGGGAACAAAAATAAATTGGTTGAAAATGCATGTTTCCAACCACCAGTTCGAGCTCTGATAACTCATGGGGACCCTTGGTGATTCTATGACAACTCAGTGAATTTGTCTGCTTTCAAATTAATTTTGCTGTTTAAAAATTCTTTTTAGCTCTCAGCTTTATCTTTTATACAATGATGTGTCAAACGAAAGGAAGGAATGTTGTAAAGTAGTTAACTGCCCCTGTCTTCTGGTTGGAAGCTGCACACCTCCTCCTAGGAAGATTTCCTGACACCCTTGAGGTCCGATGGGCTCTCCACCACCATCCCCTCTCCTGCCTGGGCACCCAGGACACACGGTTGCATTTGCTTGTTTCAGTGTCTATGTCCATCTACTAGATGGTCTCACTCTCTCTCTCTCTCTCTTTTTTTTTTTAGAGAGAGAGCGCACGCGAGCACCAGTGGGGGGAGGGGCAGAGGGAGAGTGAGAATCCCAAGCAGGCACCACACGCCCAGCGTGGAGCCAGTCTCAGGGCTCGATCCCACGACCCTGAGATCACGACCTGAGCCAAAATCAAGAGGCAGACGCTTATTGATGGTCTATCTGTAATTTAGAAAACCTTTCTCTGTTCCTTACATATAGTTGGAATTCAAGAAATATCTGTTGAAGAATGAGATGAACATCTGTGAAATTATACCCACTCCTTGCATAATAATAATAATATTCATTGATATCCTCCCCACATGTTCATTTTGGACCAGACATCTTTGCAGGTGCATTATCTTCAAAGCAAAGCTCCTAGATAATACTACATTAGCATCTCCATCTTACAGATGAGAAACTGAGTCTCAGAACAAGCAACTTACTCAAAGTCACCCCTTTAGCAAGTGGCAGGTTGGGGATTGGAACCCAGGTCTGTCCGGATTCACAATCCTTGTTCCGATTCTTATGCTCTTTTCTCCTTAGAGATACACGAGAGCCAATCAGAAATACTCCTCGAAACAACTATTTTTGCCCTATCTGTGTTTTCTGAGCAGTGGGTTAATGAAGAGAAGGCTGGATTTCATGAAGACTTGGGTTTGTGCCCTGGTTGTGATACTAACCAGCTAGGGAGGGTGATCTTTGGCATGTCACTTTACCTCTTAAAATGCAGTCTCTTTTTCTGTGAATTTTGGGTAATGGTACTGGTTATTTTCACCGAGTTTTGTGAAGATAGATAAAATTAGACAATGTGTATAATGTTGCTTTTTTAAAGTGTAAGTAAAATTAAGCTTTGTCTAAATATTTCCCCTCTGTAGTTAGCAGAGTTTCTTTTTAAATGTTTGCCTGGCTTAGCAATACAAAAGGAACAAAAGAGTTTAGATCTGTGTCTGGTCCAGAATTATAAAGAGAAGCAAATAGGTTGCTGCTGGGCCTGGTAGGTGCTCAAAAAAAAAAAAAAAGAAAGAAAGAAAGAAAGAAAGAAAGAAAGAAAGAAAGAAAGAAAAGAAAAAAGAAAAAAAGGGAGCTCAAAGAATTATATCCTTTCTTGATTTGGATGGCAGTAAAGGTAAAGCCAGAAATTTTAATTTCTTGAATGTATTAGCAAAAGTTGGCTCACCCCTTTTGGTATGAGAGCTGGTCCTTTAAGAAATTAAGGAATCCAGGGCCTTCACAAGAGGGGGTGAGCTCAAGCCAGATTTTTGAGTTTCAATGTCAGGGAGATGGTGGGCGGGAAGTCCTGAAATGTGCCCAGTGCCAACAAAATAAAATAAGGTGCCAGAGGTAAAACAATCCCGGGGAAAGAGGGAGTCAAGATGCATATTAACCATGTCTTTTACTTTCTGTTCGCTGATGCTTGGACATTTGGGGCCTTGCAGATGCTGGGACAGACTGTCCCTCCTAGCGTTAGCCAATTTCTAAAGATAGTACATTACCTGCCCCCTGCCCTCAACACCCAGGGCCAGGTACCAGACAAGTAGGGACAGCCCCTATGGCCCAGAGCCCTGAAATTATTCAAACCAGCCAGTGCTAAACCTGCTTACTCGGAGGCACCTGTTCCTGCCCACAGAAACCACAGTAAAGGCTGATGGCCACAGTCATCCCTGTCCTCTGCCTCCTGACCGACTCTGGTACTTCCCGGTGCGACGCCTCCCCCCACGGCCCGGCCTGCCCCCTCCTCTCGGGAACTGTAACCAACACTCTGTGCGATGGCAGTGGTCTCCTGATCTGTCGGCCTTACTGTCCCTCAAATTTTCTATACGAATATGCCACATTTTAAAGCATGTGGATGGCCTGGGCTTAAGACTAGGGCTTAAGGGTTGGTTTGGGTTTCGGGTTTGGGTGCTAGCAGGCCAGAGGTGTTGCGGCTCCACTGGACTCCATCCCTGAGCTCAGCAGTCATGCTTCAGAGAACAGTGGGTGAGTGAACACACCTGCGTAAGTGTGAACTAAGAGAGAGTATCTTGGCTCCCCGTTGTGCGGTCCCGTTGCCGGCGCGGGGAGGTGGACCCGCAAGGCTGTGTTTGGAGCAGGTGTGTGTGGTCCCTCAGCTCAGGGCCCGCTTCATCAGCAGCACTGAGTGTCCATGAGAGGTCACACCCCGAGGACATTCCTCCAACGTCAGAAGACCAACCGTATTTGGACCAAACCTCCCTGGGGTTTGGGGCAGAAGGGAGGGAGTCTTAGGAGTATCAGGCCTCCTTTTTTTTTTTTTTTTAAGATTTATTTATTTATTTAAGACAGAGAGAGCATGCAAGAGAGGGGAGGGGCAGAGGGAGAGACAGAATCCTCAAGCAGACTCCATGCCGAGCGGGGAGCCAGACGTGGGGCTCGATCCCATGACCCTGAGATCATGACCTGAGCCGAAACCAAGAGTCAGATGTTTAACCGACTGAGCCCCCGGGCGCCCCCTCCTTATAAGAAGGCCTATATGCTTAAGCAACGGACTACTAAGAAGAAGCATTGTGACCAGAGTTATGCAGGTCACACAGGTCCCGGTGTGGTTCCTGGTCACCGCATGTGGAGTGTGGCTGTCAGTGGTAATTAGAAGCAGGAGGACCCGCAGGGAAAGCTGAGGGCGCACAGGGCGTGGGAGCTCCTCTTCTGTACCTCTCTCTGCCCAGATTTTATAAACATGCAATTTCTCTTTCTAAATAATTGCAGACTCCCTGCTATAAATCTCAGTGGCGGTCCCTCCAGATCGTTTATCTTGCTCACAGCGTTCTTCCAATTATGGGAGAAACCTGTTCCCTGCTTCCTTTTTGATTATTGTGCTTATTTATCTGTTGACTGGAGGTGGATAAGGGACAGTGTTTTAAGAGGAACAATGGATTCAGAGAGAACGTGAACCCCGCAGACCCGGCACAGATCCCCCACCTTGGTGTGGACGTGTTTAAAGCCACTGGAAAGAAGCAGAGTCATCTTGTTAAAAACCAGGTGATATAAATGGAGCAGGAACCATACCCCATACCTCTGTCACTCATTCCAGCAATCAGGAGAGTGATTAGATTTTGAGACGAAGGACAAGACAAGAGAAAATGCTTGTTAACCCCTTGATTTTGTATTTTGCTAATTGTTTCATTTCCATAAATAGCTCTAAGGGAGTCCATCAAAGGCACAAGCTCTCTCCCCTCCCTAAGCTGGGAGGCATAGAAAGTGATGGTGGTCTGAGACAGGCATATTGAAGTGGTTTGTTGAAGGACTTTCAGCTTGATCTGTGTTGTTTAACATGTACATTTATGGGGTGCCTGGGTGGTTCAGTGGGTTAAGCGTCTGCCTTCGGCTCAGGTCATGATCTCAGGGTCCTGGGATCGAGCCCCACATCGGGCTCCCTGCTCAGCATGGAGTCTGCTTCTCCCGCTCCATCTGCCCCTCCCCACTGCTCATCATGCTCTCTCTCTCTCTCTCAAATAAATAAATGCTTAAAAAAGAAAAACTTATAACATGTACATTTATAAACATATGTTAGTTGTATAATCTAAATGTAGTTGTTAATTTAACAGGTGGCGTAGAGAAAAGGCAGCTTGTGAAGGAGGCAGAGAGGGAGCAGACTGGAGATAGCTGGAGAGCAGGCAACGCTGAGAGGGAACTTCCAGAAGGAGAGCCTCCCAGCAAGTGCTAAAAGCAAGACCGGGGCAGGCATGTGGTTCTCCCCGAGGTTCTCAGTTTGGGCAGTCATGGGTTCACCAGTGACATTAGCAAGAACTGTCTCCATGGAAGGTTGGAGCATAAGTCACATTGCAGTGAGTGGAGGAGCAAAAGTGAGGGATACAGAGTGGAAAGTTGAAAGGATCCATCATTTCTGTGATGTAAAACAAGGCAAGATTTTTCTGCCAAAAGACTGTAGAGCAGTGGGGAGCGCATTTGAATATTTATATAAAGACTCACTATTAAGACTTACTACTTTACCAGTAAATACAGGAGTTTGGTGAGCTTCAGACTTCTTGCTTGTGAATTAAGGGTGATTCAAGTTCATTAATGAATGCTCATTTTGTCTTAGGTAGTATGCTACATACCAAGAACACAAAGGTGTATAAGATGCTGCTGAAATTCTTTCTGATTATAAAATGAATACATAATCATTAAAGAGCACTTAAAAAAATAGAAAGCTACAGAGGGAAACAAAATACCCTGATATTTTTCTTCCAATATTTTTTTTATGCACACACATTTTTCTCTTAAGTTAGGACAACATTACACTTAGAAATTTCTATCCTAATTTCCCCTCCATGTCATTAACTATTTTTGGAAATGCCATTTTAATTTCTAGATAATTAGGCATCATATAGATGCACCATAATTTATATAGTAAGCGTGATCTTAATATTAAAAAAATAAAACCCACTTAAATTCAAATTGAGACTTATGTTCTAATATCCATGGAAAGTAGGAGTCGGAAATTGAGGTAGAAATAAATCAGCTTGTCAGCCAGTGAATATTAGCCTTACATTACACGCTAACGTGTCTTCATATTTTTCCTGCTATCCTGGATCTAAAGTAAAAGGCAATTTCTTCCAGTCCATTGCAAATCATGATCTTTCTGTTGCTGTATTGACTGCTGTAGACAAAGCATTTGAAAAGGAAAAATGCAGTTTTACTCACAAGTCCTTACAGGAACAATACCCATCCATGTGAAGCAGGGCTGGCTATAAAATTTATAAGGTCTAGGGCAAAATAAAAATGCAGGATCCTTCATTCAAAAAATAAAAGGGAAGAAGTGCCACTTGATGTAGTAAAATAGGAAGCTTTTCCTTCCTGACACAGTCTCTCTCAAGGCATCCTGGTGTTTTTGGGTTTTTTTTAATTTGCTATTTAATATCATTCTAAGTAATAAAAATTAAGCTTAAGTTATTAGCCTGCATTTTGCCCTTCCTCTTTATATTGTGCACTGCCGGTTTTATATGCAAATGTAAGCATTTAACTCCTATGCAAAATCCCCCAAATTACACAAGTCACACTTTGTAGCTCATATATGCATATGTATTTTGTTCTTAACAGAACAGTGGAGACAATGCACAAAACTGACCCAACTGTTTCTCTTTCACTTCTTGGTACACATACTTTCTACCAACATTCTCCATGCTATTTACTGATGAATAAGTTAGAACAGAAAGGAAAAGGGACTATATTTGCCTTGTCTCTCCCTTTCCTTCACTGTCATTTTCGGCATGAGTGGTTGGCTAATACAGGGGAGTTATGATACCAGGAAGAAAGATTATGACCCAGTTTCTTGATCACTTGGGTTTCTTAGAATGCCATTGTATTCTTTCCATCTTCAAAGTGAGTTCTGATGTGAACAGAAAGTATGGCCTCGTGTGGCTGTTAGAGCCCTTACTTACTCTGTTGGGTGTAAACAACATCCTTCCCTTGCACTCACTTTGAGTCTTGCTGAACTCCCACACATCACAGGTTCACGGGAATTCTGTGCTCATGGGGGCATCGTGAGGGCAGTAGGTGAATGAGGTGGCAGAGAATGTAGGCAGACACACACATTTCCTGCTCACACACATGCTCCATTGTCCCAAAGACTTCCCCTACAAATACCAATGGAAAGAAAAAGTTAAGAGTTTCTAGATGGTGGGGTGCCTGGGTGGCCCAGTCAGTTAAGCCTCCAACTCTTGGTTTCGGCTCAGGTCGTGATCTCAGAGTCATGAGATTGAGCCCTGCATCAGGCTCTGTGCTCAGTGCAGAGTCTGCTGAAGATTCTCTCTCCCTCTCCCTCTGCCCTTCCCGCTTGTGCTCTCTCTCTCTCTCAAATAAATAAATAAATCTTGGGGAAAAAAAAAAAAGAGTTTCTAGATGGTGACCGACAGCAGAGCATTAATCCAAGCATGGACCCTTCTGAACACTGGTCTTGGGTTGCTGTCCAGGCTGCACACCCGTAAAGCCAGCCCTGATATTAAGGCATGGACCCTGGCAGGTGAATCTTGGTCATTTTTGTGCTCTGGACTAAAAGCAGATCTACTGTGAAGCTAATAAATCTTAAGCTTCTGAGACTCTGCCCTGCCCAGGCTGATGACTCTTGGGAGCTGATGAGAGCCCTAGAATGTTCTAGGTGGGAAGAAAAACCAGGTTGCAACAAGAAAACATTTCTCTGTAAGAGTTTCTGGTAAACCTAAAGAGATCTCAGAAGAAAGAGGCCTGAACTGTCCAGGCTCTGTAATGTGTTACGAACTTTATGCATTTTTTAAAAAATTCACTGCGTACTTAATTTTGTAATCGTTTTCTTAACGAGATGGCCCAATGACATTAGCTTCAGATTCCCCCAGTACTCTAGATCAGTTGCTGTGCTGAACTCAGAAGGGAAGATACAATTGGCTAATGTGTTTGTTCTCGTACTATTAATCCCCAAAGCCCTGAGCTTTATTAACCTGACACCTGCTGTGCTTGCCCTCTGGACATAAAACAATATTTGACTTCCATCCAAGGAAAACCTGTTCTTCTCCACTCGGGTCACCATCCCTCCCACTGGGGGGTGTGCCTTTGTCACTGCTGCCTGTCTTCATTCCGTAATGTTCTTATCACTGTTTACCTCAATACACACTCCATGTTCATAAGGTTGTTCTTGAATGCTCTAGGGCCACAGTTAGCTATTTTCCAGGGAAAGGAGACTTCAAGCCCCTTATCTTTAGAAAATCCAAAATCCTTAGCTCGAACAACCTAAGAAATTCAGTAAATTTCTGAAAATGCACATGAAGCGTTGGAAGCAAAAGTATGGCCTTCACTAGCTAAATAGTGACTTTTGTCCCGCAGTGAGTCAACAACGTTGGACCTATTGGACTTGAAAAACGAGATCTAGGTGGGGCTTGTTGAGAAACTGACAGGGATGGAAGGTCGGCCACCCAGAGGGCAGGGGTACAGTGGGTGTGGTGAATTTCGAGAACAGTTGGGAAATCTGTTGTGTCAAATATTACAGATATAGAGAGATAGATAATCCGTTTTGATTTTTTTTTAGATCTGGCTGCTTGTGGTAAAATTCCAGGAAGCTGGCCCGGGATCCAGAGACAACATGAGGCCCCGGTAAGGGTCATGGTGGGAGACGTGCCTAGCCATCAGGATTCCTGCACAACGGCACAATGATCGTCTATCAAGGGGAGGCAGGAACGTGACTGAGCAGGAACAGCATGCCTAGAGGGGCAGGTGCATGGAAGGAACTGAGCAGAATGTGAGCAAGTAAGGGATTTTCCAGCCTGGGCCATTCTCGGGGGAGAGAAGCAGAGACATGCAGCTGTAACTAAGGGAGAGGGGACCGCCCAGGATCAGTCCCTGCAGACACAAGATTCCTGGTTCTCAGGAACCTAGCAGACGGAATGGAGCCACAGTGCTCCCAGCCTGGGAGAAGTACAACATTCCAAATCTCACTGGATGGGACACAGATGACTCAGAAGCTGGGAGGGCCCGAGGCTCTAGGAGGGACCCTTGTGGGCTGGGGCATGAACGTGAGTGTGGCCAGAACCACATGGAAATAATCAATAGGGTTAAAAATGTGATGTATAAATAGTTATGTAGAATTTTGGCTGCTATAGGAAACGTATGTGCTTGCCAGGTGGATATTATCAATTAGAAAAGTTATTTTTTAATATTATAGAATTAAACTCCTTGGTTTTTGTTCGCTCACCCTGAAGGTGCATCTAAGGCAGAAGCCACAGGGGATATACTGTTAAGTTGGTCTAGGGGCACCTGGGTGGTTCAGTCAGTTAAGCGTCTGCCTTCAGCTCAGGTCATAACCTCAAGTCCTGGGATCCAGTCCTACATAGGACTCCCTGCTCAGCGGGGAGTCTGCTTCTCCCTCTCCCTCTGCCCCTCCCCCTGTTCATGCTCTCTAGCTCTCTCTCTCCCTCAAAAAAAAAAAAAGAAAAGAAAAGAAAAGAAAATTAGGTTGGTTTAGCATAGTCACACTTTTTTTTTTTTTTAAGATTTTATTCATTTATTTGAGAGAGAGACAGAGACAGAGATAGTGAGAGAGCACCAGCAGGGAGGAGAGGGAGATGCATGCTCCCTGCTGATAAGGGACCCTGACTTGGGGCTCGATCTCAGGATCCCAGGATCATGACCTGAGCCAAAGTCAGGTGCTTAACTGACTGAGCCACCCAGACTCCCCTAGCATAATCACACTTCAAACAAAACAAAACAACAAGGTTGTCTCAGGAGACCTGGGGGCTGAAATTCAGTTTTCCAGGACGTACAAGTTCATAATCTTACCAAAGGGAAAGAGACAGACAGACAGACACACACACACACACACACAAACACACACACACACACACGAGGAAATCTCTTCAGCACTCAGGTAGATTGTGTCATTAGCCCCAACTTTCCAGGCACCCGTATTAATATTATCCAATCACAACAGTGCTGGCTTCAAGGTTGGCAGACTGTACTTCCCAGCCCCTAACTTTGAATTTTGCCATTTGATTTGCTTTGGCCAATGAGGTATTAGTGAACGTGGCTCAAACGCAGTTAAGATACGCTTGTGTCTTTGGACTTACATTCATGCACTCTGGTTACCCACCATGAGCGGACTGTGCCCCAAGTACCCACCTGCCCTTAGCCTGCATCTGAGGATGAGACATAGGAAGCAGACGCCATGCCTGGTGACTGCTAGTCCAAGAAGGATGAGAGACGTGTGGAGTGAACTTGAATTCTTGGAGCCCAAAGCCTGCAGTCCAGCCAACCTACAGATCTGAAACCATGAAAGCTCATTATTGCTTTTACAGCCAGTGAGTTGTGAGATCTTTTTATGCATGACTATTGCAATAATTGCTAATACCAAGAATGGGGTGTTGCCATAACAAGAACCTCAAATTTGTGGCACTAATATGGTAACAAGTGGCAAAAACCAAGGAAACTATTATAGGAAGCTGAACAAACAATAACCCACATTATGGAGTGGGAAAAATCTGATCAAAGTACTTTGTGGTAATTTGGAAAATAGAAAATGTCCCTATAGAACTTCTCATCTTGGGTGAGGAAGTTTGCAGGAAGAATATTGGAAGCAGGAATTGCTTGCTTCTAGATGCACATGGTAAGGCACTACAGGAAAGAGGAATTGTGTTCAGAAAATAGCTTGTTGGTTGCAAATAGAACTGAGGGGGATTTTAGGGAGTCTGGAATTGTGGGGCAGAGTTATAAAATGAAACGATTTCTCACAAAGTCAAGGCTGAGCCATCATAACAGAGCCTCTGGGCAAAGACCAAATCTAGGGTCCTACTATTGTGACATAGCCTTGAGTAAAAAGTACCTCAAGAGTAAGACATCTGAAAGGATGAAAATGATAGCTAGTAGACCCCTTCAGCTAGACAAAAGGAAACACTAGGAAGAGTGGGAAGATTATGGATGGTTCCACAGAAGTCTGATTTCTCAAAAGTACCCGTAATTAAGGCTGGAAAGAGGCACATCTTGAAAGGCATGATGGGTGTGCCTTTTGCCACATGCAGTTGACTGGAATCCCTTTCACAGAAAACCCACAGTTTCAGAAAGCCACGTTGGCAAAAACCCTGCCAGCCTGGACAAAAAGAGACTGAGACTGGCAGAGATACAAAATGATCTCTTGGCCCCCAACTTTCAACAGGCAGTGTGATGATTAATTTTATGGGTCGACTTGACTGGGTCACGAGGTGTTCAGATATTTGGTCAAACATTACTCTGGGTGTATCCGTGATCCTTTTTCTGGATGAGATTAACATTTGAATCAGTAGACTCGCTAAAGCAGATTGCCCCCTACCCCCCACCCCCAATGTGGGTGGTCCTCATCCAATCAGTTGAAAGCTTGAATGGAACAAAAAGGCTGATCCTTCACCAGTAAACTCTTCCTGCCTGACTGCCTTCAAGCTGGGACATCTGAGACATTGGTTTTTTTTGTTGTTTTGTTTTTTCTGCCTTCAGACTTGAGCTGAAACATTGGCTCTTCTTGGGTCTCAAGCCTGCCAACATTTGAAATGCAGCCACACCTTTGGCTGTCCTGGTTCTCTAGTGAGCCGACTACAGATCTTAGGACTTGTCAACCTCCATAATCATGTGGGCCAATCCCTTATACAAAATCTGTCTTTATCTATATAGATATATTTATATAAATATATAATTTATTCATATATACTCTAGTATACATAGATACTCAACTATATATATGATGCTACACTATAGTACATAGAGGATAATGTAGATGTACTATCAGTTCTGTTTCTCTGGAGAACTCTAACAAAGGCAGAAACTTACTGAGACTGAGAAACAGCTTGCTGTCAACAAGGGCAAATTCCCCAGAGCCCTCTCCAGAGGTGGTCATGGTGTTCGATGGAAATGAACAAACACTCAGAGGGCCTGCTACATCGTCTGGCAACATCAGCCTAGTCAGATATTAGAATTTCTGTGAGCTGGTGACTGCTGTTTTTCCCATTCTCCTGCCTTCAAAAGGGAATGTTGAGTAGAGTGGTCTTTTCCTCTCCCATCTCGGTATATTGCGTGGAAGGGCCCACGTATGTACCTGGACTTGATGAGAACCAGATGCTGAGATTGGATGAGACATTAATGGATCTCCATGACGCAGGTGAGGGTATTTTGAATGTGGGGGTGTATGTGAGGAACGGGGCCAACAGGGTCAGCAGCAGTAAATTCAACCATCGGTCCCAATTCTTCATTCCGTAGTAGTAGTGTTGAAATCCACACACTTGCCATTGCCACGGCCTCTAGTTGAGTGGATTCACTTCCCTGCACTTTGAGTTTGGACATTACCCCATTGCTTGCTTTTCCAGGGAGGCATTAGTTGGAAAGATGTGAGCAGAAACTTGAAACGTGCTTGCTCGGTTGACTTCCACTCCCGCGCTCCAGTGAAGAATGTTCCCAAAGCGTATTCTTCAGTTGCGCCCTCAGCCTGGGCCTAAGAATGCAGGATGTGGAGCAGATCCTATGTCCTGGATGTCCGCTGCTTGAAAAGGTTCCAGATGCTGAGGGAACAGACCTGAACCCAGAAGAGCTTGGAGCCCCGAGCCAGGAGCCAGCCCAGCCCAAACACTGCCCAGTGAACACGAGAACAAGCGAGGGCTGTTTGAAGCCACTACGGTTTTTTTTCACAAATAAGATTTTTTATTTGTCACCATTAAATGTCTGAATTTTAAACAGATTCTTGGACTGGTGGCTCATATCCATCAGCTCGCTCAACTTTAGCACCGGTCTCATCCCCAGTAGCTTTTCCAGAAGCCACTACATTTTGAGGAATTTTATTTATGATGTTCCATTATTGTGGCAATAGGTGAATAAAACAAGTAACATGCAGGTACCAGATCAAAGCTCTTTTTTTTTTTTTTTTTTTTGGCTAGTGGCTTTAATTTCAGCTTGGGTAGCATTATTATAGAGATCGAACACTTTCAAACCGTGGCCCAGAAGCATCTATAAGCATCTGGAATGTCTGTGTTTTGGAATTACTAGCCAAAGGAGACATCTGGCAGGATCAGTCTCAAATCAGAAACCCTAGTGTAAGTGTCCCCGGCCCCAGGCTGAGCTGCCCCATCCCTGCTCCCTGGCCCTGCATGGGCCCCCGTCCCTGCCCGGCAGCCACGGTATTTGGTACAGAGCGCGGAACTTGGAACCCAGACAGTAACTGAGAATCAGGAGCGTGAAGCCCCTCCTGCCTTAAGCCGTGGGGTTTGCAGGCTCAGGCTGGCAAGACAGTTTTGGCATCAGATTTGATTTCTACAGGCTTTTATCTTCATTTTTTCTGTGAATTTTCCTAGCAACCTGTTTTTATTTTCCGGGGACAGTAGCTTATTATTTCTCTGGGTGCTCATTGGAATTTGCTTCAGTTTTCCTCTTTTTGCAATCCCGCCTCTGCCCTGTCCAAGGTACTTCGTGTATGCTGATGTTTTGGGGTTTGTCCTTTAGGTTTGAGACTTTATCCAAATGTCCATGGTCCTTAAGTATCCGCTCCTATTCATTCAAGGGACGGGAAAAGCTGACTGGGAGCCCTAGGTGTGTGTGTGGAGGGGGGGCTTTTTCACTGGCGGGCTCTCTAGGGGAGGACAGGAGGTGAGCGGAAGCTCATGCTGGGGACTGCTAAATCACAGTAAGTGGAGACTTTTTCCCTACAAGAGACAACTCAGCACATTCTGGACCACTGCTCGTTAGGGAGCAGGATGGGAAGAAGGCGTGAGGTTCTCTCGGGGCAGCACGGAGATGCTCACTGAATCTCCCTGTGTTCCACCTATGGCTTCACCTGCAGCCCTCTCTGCCCAGCGTCAGAGTCCCCGGTGTCCCCAGTACAATTCTAGAAAGTCAGCTCCCATCCCATGCAGGGAAGAAGGACTCCTTATGGTAGGGGCCTAGGGAGGGCCAACAGCTCCTTGTAAGGCCAAGTCCTTTGTTTCCAGCCTCTCGTCACCTGCACGGCCCCTCCTTTTGATGAGCACTATGTGTCCGCCTCCTCTCTCCCAGCAGCCTCCCTCTGGAAGGACTGCTGTGTGACCTACTCCACCTCCAATCATCCATGCTCCTTCTGGATTCCAAAGCCATGTTCAACTCTTGCCTCAGCTTCTGTTACATCTCCTGTTTTTGTTGCTTTTTTGGGATAATAACCCTGGAAAGTTTTGCTCCCTTCATTTTAGCAAGGCTTTGGTAGAGAAAAGAGATAAACATCTGTGATCCACTTGCCATATTGAAATATTCCTAGTGCAATGATGGACATAAAAATGGCCACTCAGAATAAACTTCTCCGTGAACGCAGACATGAGAAAAATGAATATATTCCTATAGGTACGCATGCGTTTTTGTGTGTTTACTTGTGGGTAGGCATGTATGTTTGTGTGAAGGTGCGTCTCCTAAGATTGCCTGGTCTCCCCACACTATTAATGGGAAAATCACAACGGCAAACTTTCATCTGTTCAAATAACTCACTCATTTTCTTTCCTTTTTTTTTTTTTAAGATTTTTTGCATTTTTTTTTAAGTAATCTCTATACCCAAGGTGGGGCTCAAACTTACAACCCTGAGATCAAGAGTCGCATGCTCTACCAGCTGAGCCAGCCAGGTGCCCCTAAGTCACTCATTTTCAAAGTGACTCCCAGTTACCTGTTTCCAGGATTTCAGGGTTGCATTTGATATGCATCTGGAAACCACAATGCCTCCTGCCGCCACAACGTACATCACTCACTCTCTGCTGCCCGTGCACTTGACAATTTCTCATCCCGGTCCCTGTGCATGGTGATGTGAAAAAGAAAACAAGAGGGGCGCCTGGGTGGCTCAGTCGTTAAGCGTCTGCCTTCGGCTCAGGTCATGATCCCGGGGTCCTGGGATCGAGCCCCGCATCGGGCTCCCTGCTCCACGGGAAGCCTGCTTCTCCCTCTCCCACTGCCCCTGCTTGTGTTCCCTCTCTCACTGTGTGTCTCTCTGTCAAATAAATAAATAAAATCTTTAAAAAAAAAAATCCTTAAAAAAAAAAGAAAACAAGAAGCCCCAAGTGGGGTCTGTAAACCAAGACTGCATAGCTAACCTAACTACAGTTACCACCCACCAGCAATGTAACCTTTCACCAGACAACACGGGATTTCCTGGTCGATGCTAGGAAATTTACTAAGACGACTCCTTCCACTCAGCTTACCAGGGCAACCTTGCCTAAACAATGCACTCCCTGTTAACTAATTCTTTTCCTCTTTTTTTTTTTTTTTTTTTAACACCCATAGTCTGCCTTTAAAAGCCTCTCCATTATTTAGTTCGGTGGAGCTCTCCTCTACTTGCTAGATGGGATGCTGCCCGAGTCATGAATCATTTAAATCTGATCCCATTAGATCTCCACATTTACTCTGTTGAATTTTGTTTTTGAACAGTTCCAGTTAAGAGAGGCCAAGAGAATGATCTCACGAAGCTTGCCAACAGCCAATCCTCACGATGCTGGACCACTTGTGGGTTCTAAGTAGGGAGAAATGCCCTCTTCCCGTCTCCTGCCATACTTGAGGTCCTACAAGCTTATGTCTGACATCTTATATGCACTATACGAGAAAGTAGCCCCTTCAGTCTCTGTCTTGCCCAGAATTTCCAAGAATCTCCCACGAAAACAGCTGGCTCACCTTAGGGGTTCATGCCTTCTAATTATAGTCGCTGAAACTCAGTCCAAAGGGAGAAAGGAACAGATATCAAGGGTCTGGTCTTCTCCATTGTCCTCATTCCTCATCCCTGGAGACTCCCCTTCACCAACTCTTCCCTCTTCCCAGTTGCAAACAAAAGTAGATGCCACAGATGCGGTGCTTAACAGGGTGGGTTGTTTATACTAGGAGAGCTGATCCTGCAACCAGACCGCCAGAATGCCCTGAAGTGTGTGTGTGCGTATGTGTGTGTGTGTGAGAGAGAGAGAGAGAGAGAGAGAGAGAGAGAGAGAGTGTGTGTGTGTGTGTGTGTGTGCATAAGCACAAACATTTCTTTTCAGATTTCTATATGTTTGGAATTGGGGAAGGTGGGGTTAAAGAGATAAAGACTTACTTTTGTTCTTCTTTTTGAGCAATCCCCTTAGAATCGTGGGCAGTTTGGTAGATATTCCAGATAACTCTTCTAATGCTTAGTTAAAACTTTCCCATCGGGGCGCCTGGGTGGCTCAGTTGGTTAAGCGACTGCCTTCGGCTCAGGTCATGATCCTGGAGTCCCTGGATCGAGTCCCACATCGGGCTCCCTGCTCGGCAGGGAGTCTGCTTCTCCCTCTGACCCTCCCCCCTCTCATGTGCTGTCTCTCTCAAATAAATAAATAAAATCTTTAAAAAATAAATAAATAAATAAATAAATAAAACTTTCCCATAAGGGTAAATAAAGAACATGACATTATAACCAAAGCAAGTGCATACTATGTTATCAGGGACTGAGGACTGACATGTCATTTGGATTATCCATCTCGTGGTCCTGCTGTGGGCATATGGTCCAGCTTCCCTTTAGTGATGACATAGTAGGGTCTAAGTCTTACGAACGTTTAGATCAAATTGAAGGAGAAATAAGAAAGCAGAGGGTAGGTAAATAGGTATAATTTTCAGTGGACTGAAAGACTCTAGCAAGCAAATATTGATTTCAGTGCTTGGTACACAAATGAGTGTATTGATCCTGTCCTTTTCGTTGAGAGTGCCCCGTTTCATTTTCTACTCAATTGCAGACTATCATTTAGGAGTGAGCAGTCTGATTCAGTGAGCCAGGGCAAGTCTAATGACTTAACTTTTAAGATCCCACAGTGCGCTCTGACTTTTGAAAAATCTCAATATTCTTAAGGCTCCAGAAGGAAGAGGAAACCTCATTGATTCTTTCAACAGTGACATATTATAACATTACCAGCAATCAAAATTAGGCTTCATTAGGAGAACATTGAAATAAAGACATCCCTGGGAGGCATTTTGTATTCCAGACTGCTTAGCTTCTTCCTGCTGCTTCCCACAGCCAGGACTCTGGTATTGCAGAGAGGGAGATGAGAAGAGCTGCTCGCATGCCTCAGGGTGGCCTTTCGTGATATGTTGTGTCAGCTATGGCGATAAAGTGTCCCTGGAAACAGCTACTTAACAGGAAACTAGGCTATGACGGGCATTCGATAAACAGGACTTCAACATTTCGGGTGAGAAAAGTCTATGAAATGAAGAAGCAATCATTTGGGTATCTCTTCACTCTTTTTCATGGTTACAAAGGCATCACTTACACATCAATGGCGATTTCATTTCAGAAATCAGGGGCATGCATGAACGGTGGCCTCATTTGACATTGGGAGGTGACACTGCAGAGGGAGTAAAAGGATCAGGCTTGGACTCAAGTAAAAGGATTTCAGAAGATCCCTGTTCTGAGGATGACTCCCAACGAGGCAGTTACCGGGATCCTTGTGTGAAACTTTCATGGGGACAGGGCTTTTCCAGAACTTACCAGGTGCCTTCCTCTTAGCCAGCACAGGATGCCAGGATCCCAGCCCCCCAAGGGTGGCAGCTCACTCCCCCTTCCTACGAGCAGATGAGCAGCATATGGCCATGTGCTTCTCAAGGACAGAGTCTGTGGCTTTTCCCAGCCGGTTGGGAAAATCAATGTGGATGTAAAAGAGAAGGTTTTAGAATAAAACCAAAAAGATTAAACTCTTATACCCGGGCTCTATGCCTTCCTGGACAGAGAAGGAAACACTGAGCTGAACACTGATGTGGTGAAGATTGGCATGGCGGGAAAAATCACCTGAAACCCCAGAGTGCCCAGAAGTAAGGGCACAAAAAAAAAGAGAGGTTTTTCAGCTATAAAGTTCTCATTCGTCACACACACACCAAAAACAAGAACACTTTAAAATAGATGACCTCCTCAGCCTTTTAAAAGAGGATTCCCAGGAAGATGCAAGAGTTAAAATGTATTGTTAAGAATAAAAATAATGGTAAAGAGGATTAATGATCTTTGGGAAGAGAATAATAGGTGGGAAAAGAACGTGTATCCAGAATTTAGGACAGCTAAATTTACACAGCTGCTCCATACAGCCCAAGCTGATTACAGGGAACCAAGTCCCTTTAAAAGAGGCCTTTGCCATTTGTACCAATACGGATAGACTTGAGAACATGATGCTAAGTGAAGTCAGTCAGAGCAAGACAAATACCATTTGATCTCACTTACATGTGGAATCTAAACACCAAAAACAAAAAACCAAACTCGTGGATACAAAGAACAGATGGGTGGTTGCCAGAGGCTGGGGGGTGGGGGCAAAATGGGTGAAAGGGGTCAAACAGAAATTTCCAGGTATAAAATAAATAAGTCCTGGGGATATAACATACAGCACAGTAACTATAATTTATAATACTCTGTTGCCTATCCGAAAGTTGTAGAAGATTAGGTCTTAAAAATTCTCATAATGAGAAAAAAATTTTGTAACTATGTGTAGTGATACACGTGACCTAGACTTATTGCGGTGATCATTTTGCAATATATACAAATATTGAATCACCGTGTTGTACACCTGAAACTGATATGTTATATGTCAATTTTATCTCAATAAAAAATACACATGGTCCGTTATATTGTTTAAAAACTTTTAAATAACTAAATACGGTATATTCCTCTTTGAGTTCAGTGCCAAAAGTAAATGTGCTCATAAAAATTGATAATTGCTTCTGTATAATCTATTAATTTTCCTCTTGCCACAGTTGTTAGGAAACCCAGAGAAAATGAATAAAGCAAAATACACTTGATCTTGGCTTCTAATACAAATTATCCTTTTTCACCCCTCACTTACATAACTAGTGAGTTTTTAAAATATTATTATATTAACAATCAAGCTTTTAAGTGCATTTTATTGTGACTTTCTCAAAAATCTTATCGACTGAGCTAGAGCAGACATTATAAATAATGCTCAGTAAGCAACATTAGAGCATCTCATTGTGAAATTCTGGAAATTGCAAGGACACAATGACAGTAAAAATAAAAATTATAATTTTTCAATAAGGAGGCCTGGCAACTGAGGTCTGAAGAGGATCACTGATAAAGTGCTATGTGGTCAGGATCAGCTGAATTGTAAAGCAATCCGGTAAGAAACATAGTTGCATTTAGGATAAAAGGATGCTTCAACACATTCTCACTCGTGTTAGTCCATTCTAACAAATAAATGATTGAATAAATTAATAAATGGAGAAGAATGAACAAATTTCTTGTACAGAAAAATTTTAATAATTCATTTAGGTACTCAGCCTTCAAGGAGTGTGAGCTGTGCATAGTGATGTCCTTCCAAGGGGGGGCAGCATGGAAAGGGGGAAAAGGGTAACTTTTTATGGTGGGGAAACCTGACAAACATTCTCTCAGGCTCCAGGTGTTCAAGGCAACAGCACGGCAATCAGTTATGTTGGGAGTATGTCCCTTCGATGCGATGTAATGAAAAGGACAATTTATCTCTGTGCTCTTCCTCCACAAAAGCCCATAACCCCATTTAATCATGACAAAACATTAGATAAATGCTAATAGAGGGGCATCCTCCAATATACCTGACGAGCACCCCTTAACACTGTCAAGGTCACCAAAAACAAGGAAAGGCTGAGAAACCGTCACAGTCACGAGGAACCTAAGGAGACACGACAGCTAAATGTAATGTGGTGTCCTGGGTGGGATCCTGGAGTGGAAAAGAGACATAAGTAAAAACTAAGGAAATACAAACAAAGTATGCATTTTAGTTCATAATAATATGTCGATATTGGTTTATCAATTATAAAACTTAAATTTAAAAAACTATCAACATCACACATACGTGTAACATACCTTAATAGACACAAGTCACTCAGTCCACTTCACTCAGAAGCTAGTAACAATCCCTCACGAGTGAGGCTTGCAGACTAACCTCTGCTCCGATCTCATATTTATCCCTGTCCATGCATCCTACACTGATCTCAGTCCACTTTATCTCTCCTGGGAAGTCTGCTTCTTGCCTTGAATCTGCAAGAATTCAAAGATGGTTCTAACTGTTGAGTTTTTATAAATCAACGTATTGGTTTCCATTTGTCACTGTAACAAATTACCACAGACTTAGTGGCTTAAAGCAACAGAAATTTACTATCTTATGATTCCAGAAGTCAGAAGTTCAAAATGGGTCTCACTGGGCTAAAATCAAGGTATGTGAACACTGAGGTCCCTCCTGGAGGCACCAGGGTGGAATCAATTCTCTTGCCTTTTCCAGCTTCTAGAGGTTGCCTGCCTTCCTTGGCTCACAGCCTCTTCTCATCTTAAAGCCAGCAATGGCCAACCAGGTCTTTCTCATGATGTCATCTTTCTCTTCTTGACCCTTCTGCCTCCTTCTTCCCCATTTGAGGACCCTGTGTAAATAGGATCCACCAGGATGATACAAGATGATCTCTCTGTGTTGACAGCTGATGGCCAACTTAATTCCATCTGAAACCTTCCTTCATTGCCCCCTGCCATGTAACATGACGTATCCACAGGTTCTGGGGATGAGAACATCGGCCATCTTTGGAGGTGTGGGCATTATTCTGTCTACCCCAATCAATTTCTTTAGAAGGTTTTGCCTACTTCCAACTCTAAAGGAACCAGGCTTACATTTCTGTGGTCTGTAATACTTTTACTTAAATGTATTTCTTTTCTGAGTACTTTCAGATTTTTTTTTTCTCTGCCATCTCCCTGCCAACCTTCCCTACTTACTTGGGTGAGGATCACTTAAACTTTTTTTTGGCAGGCAGAGTTTAAATTCTGCTTGGAGTCTGAGGTGCAAATCATTATGTTTCACTGGGTAGCACCTATGCTTGGAAGACAAGCCTTACAATGCTGAAAGAAAAATAAAGAGAAAATCTGGCTGGCCTGATATCTATTAAAATAATAGAATCTATCATTAAAAATGTGTCTGGGCAAGGCCTTTGGCTGTGATTACCTATGCAAAAAGGTTGATTGGAAGCAAAATGACCAGAAGCTGATTATGTTTTTGAGGAATCGTATGTCCAAAAAACCCAAGCTTATCCATTAACAGCCTGTTAATGATCAACCCCAGGAACTCCCAGCCCAAATCTGCACCTGCAGGAAGTGAGCTACTAAACTGCGCAGCCCAAGGGCGGAGGAGTCTCCAGTGCCCACCCTGGTGACAGACATGGTAGAAAGGTGAAGGAGGGTTTGGGGTGAGGTTTTACTCCACGAAGGGCAAACCAGAAGCCACAGAGAATAGTGCCCAAGGGAGTGGGGGCCAAGGAGTGGTCTGTGAAGGAATTGCTACCAGCTTACTCAATATGTCTTCTTCCTTAGGGAACCCTAATTTATTCATAACAATGGTATCCTGCCAAAGGATTATATTTTGCAACTTCCTTTATAATTAGTGTGCATGGGACCCAGGACCGGCCAATGAGATATAAATAGAAATTGCTGGGTGGAACTTTTTTGAAGTGAAAGCTCTTTAAAAGAGCTGAGATTAAGAATTCCTCGTATCAGTGAGGTCACATGATACATGTCTTTCTCTGCATATGACCTCACTGATATGAGGAATTCTTAATCTCAGGAAACAAACTGAGGGTTGCTGGAGTGGGGGGTGGGGTGGGAGGGATGGGGTGGCTGGGTGATGGACACTGGGGAGGGTATGTGCTATGGTGAGCGCTGTGAATTGTGCAAGACTGTTGAATCACAGATCTGTACCTCTGAAACAAATAATGCAATATACGTTAAGAAAAAAAAAAAAAAGAAGAAGATAGCAGGAGGGGAAGAATGAAGAGGGGGACATCGGAGGGGGAGACGAACCATGAGAGACGATGGACTCTGAAAAACAAACTGAGGGTTCTAGAGGGGAGGGGGGTGGGAGGATGGGTTAGCCTGGTGATGGGTATTAAAGAGGGCACGTTCTGCATGGAGCACTGGGTGTTATACGCAAACAATGAATCATGGAACACTACATCAAAAACTAATGATGTAATGTATGGTGATTAACATAACAATAAAAATTAAAAAATAAAAGAGCTATGGATTTTTTGTGCCACCCCCACAACTTCTTACCTCCTACATGGAGTCCTCACATCATGATAGCAACTCAGCACCCCCTGAGTTTTGAGAAGGATGCTGAGAACAGAAGACTGCTAAGAAGCCCAGAGCAGGAGGATGGAAGGCTCCTCGGCCTCTGAAGCTCAGGGCCCCCACACCCCCATCTACTACCTCCCTCTGGCCTTCTTATTGTGGAAGGAATTCCAGCCATCTTGTGCTCTACAGCTTTTCTCCTATTGTCTGCTACTAGCATTGGAGGGCAATTCTCAAAAGTATACTCACTTTCTTTATGAAAGCCACCAACTTCCTCCAAATCCTGCATGTTATTTGTCTTACGGTAAGGGAACTCAATCTGATAAACCAAGAAGTTTGCTAAAAATTTCTGACCTAGAGCCAATTACAAAGCAGTCCACTTCTAAAAGCTCAAATGCTTTCTACGATTCTTTTGGAGATGCAACTGTTGCCCCAAATGTGTCTTTCTTTTCTGTATAAATACCGCTGTGTAGCATGAGAGGGATGTGTTCTGGTTGCATTGGGTTTAGCTAAGAGTTGCCATTCAAAACCTTAGAAAAACTACAATTATCCTGACCATGAAAACCTCCCTGTACATGACTTCAACTCTCGAATATTCACTAGGTCTATCATGGAGTTTTCTCTCTCTGACTTTATTTGGCAGGACTGTGGTTTTATTTGGAGCCAAACGGGCATTTGGTTCAGGCAGAATGTCTAAATTAGGAATGCCTCTGGCTGTGATGTACAGCAAATCTAACAAGCTAGGCTGCCTCTTGTAAGAAGTCTGGAAGCAGGAAGTTCAGGCTCCTTCCACAGCTCCCGGTCGCCATCAGGGACACGGTGCCTTCTGGTGGCCTCTGCTCTTCCTGACACGTGGCATGCATCCTCCTCATTGTGAGACAGACGTTCCATCTCTGAGCACCATGTCCAAATTCCAGGCAGAAAAAGAAATGAAAATCAAAGTTCAATGTGCTTTTTCCAATCCAGACATTAATTCAGGAAAGAAAGCTCTCTCTACGTAAATCTGCCGTTATCTTTTGACCCCAACTGTGCCACATGGCCACACCTCACTGGAAGGAGAGCAGGGAAAATAAATATTTTTATTTCAGGACATTGACACCCCAAATAAAACTGGTCCTCTTTTCTCTTAGAAAGCGAGAGAGGGGAGTCAAAATTGAGTATCTCAGCAGAATACCTGTCACCTAGGATAACTGTGTTCTTTTAATCCAAGGAGAGTCTCCATTGAAGGTATAGAGGCTCCAGAGGAAAAAGCATGTAAAGAGAAGGGCAATACCACATTTTCAAGCTAAGTAAAATTGCAATAGGTAAATTCATTTTTCCAACTGTAAACAGTGTTCTTCCTTATACAGACTGTCCTTTTTTGTGACACCATTGATCCGAATTGTAAGAGGTACAAATGCATGAGAAAGTCACAGTGAACTTCAGCAAAGCAAGGAAACAAAACACTTAGCAGTGCCCCCTGCTCTGTGCTAAGAGAAGGGTGAGAAATCAAGGTCAGTGATTTTTTTTTTTTAAAGATTTTATTTATTTATTTGACAGAGAGAGAGACAGCAAGAGAGGGAACACAAGCAGGGGGAGTGGGAAAGAGAGAAGCAGGCTTCCTGCTGAGCAGGGAGCCCCATGCGGGGCTCGATCCCAGGACCCTGAGATCATGACCTGAGCCGAAGGCAGTCGCTTAACCAACTGAGCCACCCAGGCGCCCCAAGGTCAGTGATTTTAAGGAGCCACTTTAATAAGGAATAAGGTGTTGGGAGTTCACTAGAGCTCAGAGCTTAAAGGAGGTTGTTAATGCTATGGGTGAAGGACCTGAATGAAGAATTCTTTCTCGGGACACACTTGTCATCTCCTCCAGGCCCGAGGAGGAGAAGACTATTCCATTCATCGTGAGCTCACAGGAGGTGGATATTTCTGAATAATTATCAAAAACAGCTTCTTTTTTCCATATCTGGGACCACACTTAACAGGCACCTACAGAGGGCCTACAATAGTGCTTTAGGCAAGATTGTCCAAATGTCGTCTTCAACCATCTCACCGGTACAAATGTCTACAGTAGGTAAACATTCGTTTATCTAATGAGTGAATTGTTGACACCTTACTTGTCTTTTTCTCTTCTTTAAATTCAGTGAAAAGTTTCTTATTTTAAGAAAATATTGATGAAATTTACTTAAAAAGTGAGTCATCTGCGGGGTACCTGGGTGGCTCAGTCAGCTAAGCATCCAAATCCTGATTTCAGCTCAGGTCATGATCTCAGGGTCGGGGGATCGAGCCCTGCATTGGACTCCATGCTCAGCAGAGTCTGCTGGAGATTCTCTCTCTCTCCCTCTCCCTCTGCCTCTCCCCCCCCCCCTCCTCAAACTCACCCTCAATAAAAAAAAAAAAAAAAAAAATAAATAAAAAAAAAAAAAAAATCTAAAAAAAAAAAAAGTCAATTGCCAGTGAATGGTACTGCTTTCAGAACTTCGAGAGGCTCCCACCCCAGTCTCCCTGCTTAAAAGGTCCCATTCTGTCTCTCCTCCAGCCAGACCCCTCACCATGGGTCAAAGAGTCAGTGAAGCCAGTGGGACCTGCTCCAAAGCCAGCGGTCCCCTGTGAGGCTACGCTCTAAGGTCCCAGGACCCTGGAATTCCCTGGAGTCAATAGCCCCAGCCCACTTCCACACCTGCCTGGGACTCTTCTGAGGCCATCTGTCCAAGCACTTGAGGTCAGAGCTTGGAGAAAGAGCGAGACAATGACACCAGGGTACAAGGCCCATCTGGCTCTGGACAGAATGGGTGATGGAAGAGAGGGAGGTGGGCGGGGCTAGGGGCCAGCTCTCCGGGGGCCATCACATTCTAGAACAATACTCCACAAGTCCAAGGCTTGTGAATTTGAGCCTGGCCTACCAGGTCGTTGTGCAGGTCTACATGTCAAGGTAGAACATCTTTTTCTTAATGGCCTAATCATTTCATTTCTAACTTTCCAATATTTAGGCATACAATATGCAGGTCTTCATCTCCACTCTCCCTGTAGGCCCCTCTCCTCCCCTCTGGTTAAAGTCACATATTTAGAAATCTTAAATTGTTATATTAGATTCTTTTGAAAGAAGTGTTCTGTTCAATAAAGTAGTATACACAGATCCTCGTTTTAAACATTTCTTTGAACAACACTTCTTGTTCTGCGTGACTAGAGTAGGGTACGCATGTGAATTGTTTTCCATAGCTGTGACAAGGGGTAATTTGAAGGTGAAGAAACAAAGCACATTAAACCCTTTTCTAAAAAGGAAACTACAGAACTTGGGGTGAAATCCTGTTCTCTGTTCTAACACAACCTCAGTCTTTTTAATTTTGTTCATAAATTATTCCCTTTTCATTTCTTTTTTTAAAGATTTTATTTATTTATTTGAGAGAGAGAGAGAGTGAGAGAGCACGAGCAGGGGGAGGGCCAGAGAGAGAGGAAGAAGCAGGCTCCCTGGGAGCCAGGGCTCGATCCCAGGACCCCTGGATCATGACCTGGGCCAAAGGCAGCCGTCCAACCGACTGAGCCACCCAGATGCCCCTCCTTTCCATTTCTTGAAACAATGTCAGTAACTACATTATTGTACCCATTTTAAAGATAAATTGAGCCCCCCCAAAATCACAAAACACTCTTCTATTTGCAACAGCATGGTGACCTGGGCCATGGAAACCAGAATTAGGAGGTGAAGTAGGACAAAACACCTCTATGGAAACCTAGCTTTCTACGTGCAGGCTGGGGCTTCCCAGAGTTATTTCTCTGCCTTTCGTGGCTTCTGCATTCTGGGGCAATCTGTACTCGGGGGCATCTCAGGTCAAGGGCAGCGTGTGCTGCCAAGATTCCAAGTGGGGGCACATACCATCGGGAACCAGTCTAAGCTGAAATGGATCAATTCTCCCTAATTACATTTTGACCAAGCATGGACAAATGAATTTCATCACCCTGGCATCCACATTACTAATGTCTGGCAGTTCCGTATTCTCAAAACTGGCATAGCTACTGTGTGACGAAGCACACCGTCAGGCTCTCCAGATTTTCTACCACGCTGGTGGCCATGATGTAAATTTTATTTTGTGCAATATTCATAACATCCCCACTACCAGCTCTGTTCATCTGGGTCTTTGGCAGCTCACCACAGAGACCGAGCCACAGGGAAGGTGCCTGTGTGCAGAATGGCAGGTGCTCTGTATGTGGGAGTGTATGTGAGTGTTTTAACTGCTTTCCAAAGCAATTAGATTATTTGCTATCTTGACTTAGTTACACTGTCTCCCACCCATTAACTGAACAGGCACAAATTCATTGAATTAATAATTAGAGCCTTAGATCTTTATTTCTGTTTTCCACAGATTTTCAATTGTGTACACTATATCAAGATGGAAGACATATTTTTCTGAAGAGTTGGAATGAAACGGACTTTAAGAATCTGCACCTACTTGGCCTATATATTTGTAGGTCTTACCATTCCAATCATCTGGCTTCCATAGCACCCTTAAGAGGCTCTTCCTGACCATCCACTTTAAATCATCCTTCTCCTGGGCGTCTGGGTAGTTCAGCTGGTTAAGCACCGACTCTTGATTTTGGCTCAGGTAATGACCTCAGGGTTGTGAAATCAAGCCCCACATCAGGTTCTGCACTGGGTGTGGAGCCTGCTTAAGATTCTCTCTCACCCTCTCCCTCTGCCCCTCCCCCCAACTCACTCTCTCTCAAAAAAATAAAAACAAAATAAAAATAAATTATCCCTCTCCCACTGCCCTGTTCTGTAATCTCCCCGGTATTTGCTAAAAAAAAAACATTACATGGCATATTTATTTGCTTCTCTGTATTTGCGTGTTCCCATACCATGAAATCCAGACATTTTAGTTATGAATTTCTACGATGAAATAGAGTTCTCATATGCCCCTTTAAAAATATAACAGCTTCATTAAGATACAATTCACATATCATATAATCCATCTGCTTACAGTGCAGAATTCAGTGGTTTTTAGTGTATTCACAGAGTTGTGCAACCATCCCTACAATCAGTTTTAGGACATTTTTCTCATCCCCAGGGAAAACACGTACCTCTTAGCAGTTACTCCCGATTTCTGCCCAACCACTCCTCACCCCTCCCCAACCCCAACTCCTGGCATTCCTGGCCAACAATTCATCTACTTTCTGTCTCTCCAAATTGGCCTCTTCTGGACATGTCACACAAATAGAATCATATACTGTGTGGTTTTTTGTGACTTAGCGTAGTGTTTTCAAGATTCATTCATGTTGGAACATGTATGTATTAGTTCTTCATTCCATTTTATTTATTCATGCATCAGTTGATGGGTATCTGGGATGTTTCTACTTTGGGGTTATTATGTATAATGCTGCAATGAACTTTCATGTACAAGTTTCTGTTTGGACATGTGTTTTAGTTTCTCTTTACTATATACCTGAGAGTGGAATTGCCCAGTCATATGGTAACTCTATGACATTTAAGCATTTGAGAAAGTCCTTTTGAAAGCAGCTGTACCATCTTGCATCTCCACCATCAGTGTGCAGGGGGTTACAATTTTCCTCCCCACCAACACTTGTCATTGCCTTTTTGATTATGGCCATCCTACTGAGTGTGAAATGATATCCTGTGGTTTTGACTTGCATTTGTTAATAATGGTTAATGATGGCGAGTATCTTTGTGGCAGTATTGGCCATTTGTAGATCTCCTCTGGAGAAATGTCTCTCAGATCCTTTGCACATTTTTTAAATCAGGTTATTTGTCTATTTATTATTGAGTTGTGTGAGCTCTTTATATATTTTAGATCTATGTCCCTTATCAGATATTTGATTTGCAAATATTTTCTCCCATTCTGTGAATTGTCTTTTCATTTTCCTAATGATCTTTGAAGCACGAAAGTTTTTAATTTTGATGAAGTCAAATTTATCTATTTTTTATTTTGTCACTTGTACTTTTGGTGTTGTACATAAGAAGGCTTTGCTCAACCTGACGTCATGAAGATTTACTCCTATATTTTTTTCTAAGAGTTTTATGGTTGTAGCTCTTACATTTAGGCCTAAGATTCATTTTAAGTTAATTTTTGTGTATAATATGAGAAGGGTCATATATCTTTTTTATCAGTGAATTCTCAGTACCTACAATACTGCTTAGAATATGATAGACACTTCATAAATGCTTCATGACTGAAAGATTCCATGATGAAAAAAATAGTCAACATAAAGAGATCTTAATAGAAGTTCCTGAAGGGTGCCTGTGTGGCTCAGTCAGTTAAGCATCTGCCCTCGGCTCAGGTCATGATCCCAGGGTCCTGGGATCGAGACCCACGTCGAGCTCCTTGCTCAGTGGGGTGTCTGCTTGTCCCTCTTCCTCTGCCTCCCCACCCCCTGCTCATGGTCTTTCTCTCACTCACTCAAATAAATAAATTAAAATATTTTTTAAAAATAGAAGTACCTGAAGGAATGCTATATCAATATAGCCCACTTTCTGAGGTTTTCAAGTAAAATAATGGATAAGCAATTAAGTTACTTTAAAATGGAAGAGAATTCAAAAACAAAGTATCTCTCTCTGGGAGTCTTGGTTGTGGGTCAAGGAGAAAGGAGACTTCGCAAAGTTCAATGGCGTCAATGGGGTAGTGAGGAAAGACAAAGCTCCTGCGGGTTTTGATGTATAAAACACGTTCTAATCATTTACCTGTAATTCAGCAAAAAGAGAAAATAATTTTTGATGTAACAAGCAGATCTTTCTTACCACTTGACTTTTTTCATATTTCCTTTCTTTCTGTGGTGAATAATAATGTATAATAATAAAATAACTTTACTTATGAAACACTTTCACATATGGCTTATATGTGAGATTTAGAAATAGCTGATTCCTTCACGCAATCACTCAACTAATATTTTTGACCTGGTTTGATAGGAACCCTAAAAGCACATATGTACTTTAAATTTGATTTGGGTTCTTAGTTTGCAATCACAAAACAAAATGGCTCCTTAAACTTGAAAGTTTTCAAATTAAAACCATTTCTTTCCTGAAAGTAATATGTAACATTTGGAAAATACAGAGAAGTTTTGAAAGATTAAAAAATTATCTTTGGTCCTACAACCCATAAGTATGACAAAAGCTTGCAACTGGAGGAAGTTTCAGGCCTTTTGCTGTGGATTTTTTTTCACATTATTGTAGATATTTATTTTCCAAGTATTTTATTATGAAAGTTTTCAAAATACAGAAGAGTTGATGGAATTGTATAATGGTTGCCCATTTACCCTCAGCCTCAGTTCAAAGATATTTTATATGTTTTAAAAATCTTTTTGTCTGAAGATATTATTTATGGCTTTTTTTTTAACCAGGATCCAAATAAGGTTCAAGCGTTACATTTGTTTATTATCTCTCTTCAGCCTTCTTTGATCTAGAATGTTCCTGAGCCTTCATCTCTTTCATGACATCAATTTTTTATCATCTTTATTAATGTATATATTATGTATAATCCAATTGATGTGTATATTTTGGTGAGTTTTGACAAATATATTCACCTATGCCCACTTTCTGAGGTTTTCCTACCAGAAACCACTACCAGAATCAAGATACAGAACATTTCTATCACCCAAAGATGTTCTCTTGTGATAATTCCCAGTCAACTTCCCACCTCAACTCCAACCCCAGGCAACCACTGTTCTTCTTACTATCTTTTCTAGAACTTTCATTATGTGAAATCATACCATATGTACTCTTCTCTGCCTGACTTCATTTCCCTTGGTTGTGATACCAAGAATTTATTCCTTTCACTGCCGTGTATTATTCCTTTGTGTACATATATCACCGCTTCCACAGTTGTGTATTTACTCACCTACTGATGGACATTTGGATTGTTTCCTGTTTGGGGTTATGAGGAATAGAGTTTCTGCGAACAATTGTATATAATTCTTTATGAGGACACATTTTCATCTTTCCTGAGTGAAACGTGGCCAAAAAGGGAATTTCTGGGTTTTATGGTGGCTGTATATTGAAGAAATGTCAAATTGCCTTCCCAAGTGGTTGTACATGTTACAGCAGGAATTCCCAGCAATGGTTATGAGAATTCTAGATGCCACATCCATGCCAACAGTTGACCTTGTCAAGCTTTAATTGTTATCATTCTAACATTTGTGTAGTGATATCTTCTTGTAATTTTATTTATATTTCCCTGATGACTAATGCTGTTGAACATATTTTTGGGTATTTATTGCTTATTTGTATGCACCCTTCTGGGAAATGCCTTCAAATATTTTGCCTATTTTTAAGTGGATTGTTTGTCTTTTGTTATTGATTTGTGTGAGGTCTTTATATATTCTGGATCCAAGTTTTGGCTTAGTACATGCATTAAAAGTAATTTCTCCCAGTGTGTGGCTTGCTTTTTTCCTAATTGTGTTTTTAGAAGAGCAGGTGTTTTAAATTTTAATGACATCCATCTTAGCATTGTTTTCTTTTATTTTTAATGCTTTGTGAACTATTTTAGACATCTTTGTGGTGAAGGTTATTCCCCTACGTTTTCTTCTAGAAGTTGTAGAGAGCTTTTGCTTTCACATGTAGGGATATGATCTATTTGCACACAATCTTTTAGACATTTTTATGGTGGTAAAATATATATAACATAAAATATTGCATTTTTAACATTTTTAAGTGTACAATTCAGTGGCATTAATTACATTTAAAATGTTGTGCAACCAACACCACCATTTACAAAAATCTTTCATCACCCCAAACAAAATCTCTATAACCATTAAACTAAAAGTCCTCATTCCCCTCCCCCACCCTTCTGTAACCACCAATCTATTTTCTGTCTTTATGAATTTTCCTATTCTAGATATTTCGTATAAGTAGGATCATGCAATATTTGTCTTTTGTGTGGCTTATTTTACATAGCATAATATTTTCAAGGTCAGACAAGTTGTAGCAGTATCAAATTTTCTTTCCTTTTTATGGAATAATATCCCTTGTATGTATGTACCACATTTTGTTGATGTATTCATCTGTTGATGGACACTTGGTTTGATTCCACATCTGTACTCTTATGAATATGTCTGCAATGAACACTGGTGTGCAAGTATCTGAACCCCTGTTTTCAGGGCTTTGGGGTCCATTCCTACAAGTGAGATTGTCAGGTCATGTGGTAATTAAGCTTAACTTTGATGAGGAACCATCAAATTGTTTTCCATAATACCTGCATCATTTTCTAATTCTTCTAGTGATCTATGATAATTACAATTTCTCCAAATTCTCACTCACACTTGTTATTTTCCACATTTAAAGAATGATTATTATAGTAATGATAGGTATGAAGTGGTATCTCAGGGTTTTTATTGCATTTCCCTAATGACTAAAGATGCTGAGAATCTTCTCATGCACTTATTGTCCATTTGTATATGTTCTCTGGAGATACGTCTATTCAAGTTGTTTGCCCATTTTAAAACTAGGTTGTTTATCTTTTTGTTGTTGAGTTGTAATTCTTTATATTCTGGATATTAAACTTTTATCAGATCTATGATTTACAAAATTTTCCTCCTATTCTGTAGAATCTTTTCACTTTCTTGATAAAGCCCTTTATTTCATATAAGGTATGAAAGTTTTTAATTTTAATGAAATGCAATTTATTTATTTTTTGTTTGGTTGCCTGTGTTTTTGCTGTCATATCTAAGAATACAATTCAAAAGCATGAAGAATGGACTTCATATTTTCTTCTAAGAGTCTTGTGGTTTTAGCCTTTATAGTTAAGTCATTGATCGATTTTGAGTTAATTTTTGTATACGGTGTGAGGTAAGGGTCCAGCTTCATTCTTTTACACATGGAAATCCAGTTGTTCCAATGCCATTTGTTGAAAAGACTGTTCTTTCCTCATTGGATGGACTTGGCACCCTGGACTTGGTACCAAAATCAATTGGTCATAGATGTATGGGTTTATTTCTGGACTTCCCATTCTATTCCATTGTTCTATGTCAATTCTTATGCTAGTTACACATTGTTTT
Source organism: Phoca vitulina (assembly GCF_004348235.1). Classification (NCBI taxonomy): domain Eukaryota; kingdom Metazoa; phylum Chordata; class Mammalia; order Carnivora; family Phocidae; genus Phoca; species Phoca vitulina. The sequence continues at coordinate 4,225,274 of NW_022589746.1, forward strand.
GATTACTACAGCTTTGTTGTAAGTTTTGAAATCAAGAGGTCTAGGTCCTCCAACTTTGCTCTTCTTCAAGATTCTTTTGGTTATTCAGAGCCCAAAGAAATTCCACATTAATTTGATGATTAGCTTTTCTATTTCTTCTCAAAAGGCTGTTGAAATTTTGATAGGGATTGAGTTGAAACTGTAGATTGCTTTGGGTATTATTGATATTTTAACAATATTAGGTCTTCCTACTCATGAACATTTGGATGTCTTCCCATTTATTTAGGTTTTCTTTAATTACTTTCAGCAATGATTTGGAGTTCTCAGTATACAAGTCTTTCACCTCCTCCTTAAATTTATTCCTGGATATATTATTCTTTTAGATGTTACTATAAATGGAATTGTTTTCTTAATTTTCTTTTTAGATTGTTCATTATAGATGTAATAGAAACCTAAGTCATTTTTGTATGACTTGGTTTGTAAGACTCAACCTTGTACCTTGCAACTGTGCTGAATTCATTTATTAGTTCTAGTACCTTTCTTGTGGATTATTTGGGATTTTCTGTATGTAGGATCATATCATCTGTGAGTAGAGATAGTTTTCCATCTTCCTTTCCAATTTGGGTGCTTTCTTGTTCTTGTCTAATAAACTCTAACTAGAACTTCCAGCACAATGTTGATAGCAATGATGAGTGAAGGCATCCTTGTCTTGTTCCTGATCTAAGGGGGAAAGCTTTCAGTTTTTCGCCATTTAGTATGATGTTTCCTTATCATGTTTCACCATAGTGATCTTTTCATGTTATGGAAGTCCCCTTGTGTCCTTAGTTTCCTGAGAGTTTTTATCAGAAAAGAGTATAAAATATTTTCAAAAGCCTTGACTGTGTTAATTGATATGATCATGTGGTTTCTTACTTTGTTGTCAATGTCATATATTACATTGATTTTTTTCCATTTTGAACCATTATTGCATTCATGAGATAAATCTAACTTGGTCATGGTGCATAATCCTTTTAATATGCTATTGAATTCAACTTCCTAGTATTTTGTTGAGGATTTTTGCATCATGTATTCATAAGGGATATTGGTCTGTATCTTTTCTTCTTGTGATGTCTTTATCTAGTTTTGGTATTATGGTAATGCTGGCCTCATAGAATGAGATAGGAAATTATCTCTCCTCTTCTACTTTTGGGAAAGTTTGGAGGAATTGCTATTAAATCTTTTTTAAAGGTTTGGTGGAATTCACCAGTGAAGCCATCTGGTTCTAGTTGTTTCCTTGTTGGGCGGTTTTATTACTGATTAGCTCTTTTCACTTGGTATAGGTTTGTTGAGATTTTCTATCTTTTTCTTGAGTCAATTTACATAATTTGTTTGATTAGGTCCTTTTCCTTCCTTTAGGCAGATAGAATGTATTCATGTATTATATATTTCCTCCTATTATTATCATTTTTTTGAAGTCAACATGCGTTCAGAATTAACTCAGTTTCTCCTCAGAGTAAAATGAAGTTCTCTACATTCTTGTTAAAATGTTAATGTTTTCCCTGAGAGTAGGTTTTACCAGCTGGAGCTCAACTCATTTACACCCAGAATTTTTGTAATGACAGGAATCTCTCTCCTTCACTGAATCATCCATTACTCATTTACATTTCAGAATAATGCATTTTCAGAAGGAAAATAACAACCAGTAGTTATTTAAAGAGCACTGCCACAATTAATCGGCTGTTTGGCACCACTCCCCTCTTCAGGACAAGTGGATACTTGCTCTTACTACCAGGATCTATTTTACTGTATTGACTGTGGTGGTAGTTGTAAATTGAAACATGTCTCACAGTTTCTGCTCTAATTAAAAGCATCATAAAATGCGGTTGAATTCCCTGATCCAAAATATTTGACTCATCAAGAGTTTTCTCACATCAGTTAATGAGTTCATTAGCTAAACTCCTTAAATTAAATCCTTTATCAGCATTATATGTGGGCAAAGATACAAAATCCTCATCCGTATATCACATAAAAATTCATAGCAATGCAAAGAGAGCAATTTCCTATAAGTATTAAATAATAACATTTTTGAAGAACTTCAACTTCCATTTAGAGATAAGGGAAAGCCTGGAGAGAGGATATTGCCCACCAACCAGTAGATTCTCTTTAATACTCTCCTGTCAATGGCTTAAGTATCGGTCAACAACCAGTAAACTGTAAAATAATGCCAATGATACCATTTCTATTTGCAGATCCATTATTTATGTAAATACTTGTTCTGTTTAGGATGTTCTAGAATAAATTAAGCAGTAAGTGACTCCTCAACTTCAGCCCAAAAGGTCTTGGAGTGAGGGTGGGAGGTATGTTGGGGATAGTGCTCAATTTGGTTGAAGTCCATCTCTTTTCCAAGTTTAAAACAAACTCTGTGTGTGTGTGTGTGTGTGTGTGTGTGTGTAAAGAAATCATAAGGCATACAAATTGGATGACATTGTTAAGTCTTTGACCACTGGTACTACAAGGAAACTGTCAATCAAAACAGACATCTGCCACAGGCAAACAGCCACTCCCAGATGAATGTAAGCCATGATGTGTGTGTGTGTGTGCACGCGCATGCACTTGTATGTGTGAATATGCCAACTATACGTGTGTTGCTTGTGCAATGTGAGAAAGAAATGAAAGTGTGGAGGCCAAGAGGAGAGAGGAAAGAGATAGAAAAAGGTGAGAGACATCAACCACGCTGATTACAATGACCTACACATTTTAAAAATATCTTTTAGTTTTTTAAAGCTTTCAGCTTTTCAAAGTGCTTTATCCTATCTCATTTTATCTTATTTGTTATTTATTAAAAATAACAAATCCTCTGACTTTATAGCTTCAGTAGAGAACTAGAAAGATGAGATTCGAAAGTTGTCTTCTAATTCTCAAGTTGGACATGTTTTTCTTCTCTATGTGGCTTGGAGAAAAATGTGTTTCCCAGATTCTGGGTGAGACCCTTGCCCTTGAACCATGTGAACGCAGTCTCCCAGACACAATCTAAAGTGACTCTGCCACAGTACATTTGTCTGGACAGCGGAGACTTTGCTTCTTCTGCCAGCCCCAGCGAGCTCTGTCCTTGGATCATTCCTCATTCCTCACAGTCTGATTTTCCTGCTCCTCTAGATGTTGGCTCTGTTCCCGATCTTGGTACCAGCTCAGCTTTTGCCAGTCTTCCCAAGGATACAATCTTAGCCCCTGTTTCTTGCTTTATTGTTCTCGTGTCAATTCCAGCAGCTCAATGAGTCTTGTCTCCCTACGCGACTGAAGATGAGCACATGGTTCTCGCATTTAGTGTGGTCATCATTCGTGTGTGTGTTTTGCCAGTTGAGAAAGCAAAGCTTCATGTGACCCGTTTTTCTCAGATCTCTTCAGTCTGTGTAAACACAGAGCTGCATCTACAGTTAGAGCCACTCCCAGTATTGCTTGCACCTCAAAGACCCGGCCCCATTCCCATCTTTTTCATGAGGCTTCAGAGGGTTCTCACTTCAGTCTTCATGTGGTGTCTGCTCATTTTTTCTCTCTTCTTCCGAACTCTGCTCACCCTCCTTTTGGCAATATGCCTACACTTGATACAGCCCATCAATGATTATAAACTTCGTGAGGATGGCCATGTCTGGTGAATGTCAAGGGCACTGCCATTCATGCCAAAGGCACTGTACCCCTTCTTCACTTCTACTAAAGCTTCCTTTGCCCTTTCTAACCACTTTTTTGCCTTTTGATGCTATTAAAGCTGTTTCGACGATTGCCAATTCTTAAGGCCCTGATCTCTGCCTCTAGAGTGCTTCTGGATGCATCCCTCTGATGATGCTGGTAATGTGCCAGGGCACTTGAGGTACTAGAGCTTGGCCACATTTTACAGAGGCCCCATTGGGCCAAACACTTCTGGTATTATAGCAAAATCCCTTTCCTCCACTTTCACACTAACCTCTGTTAAACAACTATCTGAACTTTAAAAAATGGTAATATACTAGATTATATGTGACCAGGAAATCTACAATATGGTTTTAGAGTCTTTAGAGACTCTACAATGTTAGAATCAATCTCTCCCCATGTTCTCTTTACCCTTTTTACTCTCTCCACTGCCCCCTCCTTGGTCCTTATTTACCTCTGACCATTTCAAAGTCTTGTATCTCTCTCTCTCGGTCTCATTCCCTCATACTATGAAGAGATTGCCTTTGGGGGTGAGTGTGATGAATTTGATGAGAGATTGCCTCGGAGCAACCCAAGTTTCCACCATTCCAACTCAGCAACTGCAGAGGAGACAAACCACTTCTCTCTTTCAAAAGCCATACACGACATCTCACCAAAGACAAAATTTGTCCCAGTTTGAGTCACGTACTTTTCCTTGGGTCAATCACTGCAGCTTGGAGATAAGATATCAAGACTGAAAACATCATTAAGTTGTTATAAAAGATAAGGTGGGGCATTTCCACAAAGAAGGGAAAACACTACTACCAGAAGAAGGGAGTAAGGAATGCTGGGCAGGGATTAAAAAAACAAAAACAAACAAACAAAAACCACAGTAAATGCTTAGCTGAAAAACAAACGTCTTACAAAATTTTATGGAGAAAACCTTAATTTTTCTTTTTTTGGCCACACAACTCTGCCTAGACCTCGGAGATGAATCCATGGAGGTGGGTCAGAGCAATAGCTTCTGGGCAGACGTACTCCACACTCTCCCATGCCCAACCATGACTGGGGCTCTAATACTGGGCATAGCTGTGTGCCAACCTTCTTGGCCTGGATGAGTTCTTTCTTAGCAGACTCTTCAATCTTCCATGCCATAAACTCATGGCGGGCCGCCCCAATGTCAGACCTACAAGCATGTTCAGTGTGTCTAAATCCTAAAATGAGTAATCCTTGGGACTCTGGAAGATGCGTAATGTCTTGTCTTTTCCATAATTATAGGGGGGAATAACAATATCTGCTTCTATCAATGTCTAGGATTCTCTCAGTGATTAATTACTTGGAACTTCTGTAAAGTGTTTTAAGGTCTTTTCAAATGATAATGATGTAAGTAGAAAATATCTAATTAATACCTGTCATGATTTTGGTTCAGTTAAAGAAATTTATGAATGTTTCTATTTTTTTGTGCAATGCTATATTTTACAAAATGCCACGGGCAGAAATTTTCATTCTCTAAATCAAGGCAGTTATATTTCTGGGATCATTTATATATAACCCTTACCAAAAGCGGGATCACAGAATGGAGGACATTTAGACATTGTTTCTACCATTCCACCAAGCCCTAAACTTATTTTGTCAGATTAAAAGATTTTATCTAGATTGTTCCATTTTTTTCTAGATCCCACATTATCAAAATTTTAAGCAAAAAGAAAAATGATCTGAACTGACCTATGGAAATACAATTATAGCATGCTTTTGTATAGCTCAGGAAAGAAAGCATTAGATGTTGAGGATCCAGTTATTAAGGCCTTACTCTGGTTTCTTTTGTTTATGAAGACAGCTCAGGTATGGTAGCTGTTGATTCGAAAATTTCTATGTCCAGCTTCAAACTTTCTTTGATGTCCTGATTGTACAAGCCATTGTCTCCTCAACACCTGCATCTGTCATCATCATAGCTCCGTTGAAGAGAATTCTTAATTCTTCCCTCCCTAAATGTGCCCCCCCACAACCGAGTTTTCTCTGTCCATTGTTAAGATATCTCTCAGCTTGGACCCACCCTTCTAGCTCCTATTTTGTGATGCTTGGGCTGGGACTCAACCAACCCCATTCCTGCTTTGAGAGCCGCTCCCCTAACAGGTGGGGGATGCTAATGGGAGACTTCAGCCTGAGGGAGGAGAAGGGGACTCTCCCTGTTTCTGGTCTGCTTTCTCTTCTGGTCCTGTCATCCTGTTCCTGTCAGTGTGACCTTGACAATGCTGTTTCACCTGGCCACAGTTCATTCCACCACCAGCAGGGACTCCAGACTGAAGTTTTTCCAGATGTCATTACACCTCCATAGAGAAACCAGCAGCGCCACCCACCTGGCATCCCCTTCTCAAAGGTCTGGATCCTCATTCTTCGGGGCTCTTCCTCTAAGCTGAGAGAGGATAGCAAAATGCAGCTCCCCTTACTGTCAGCTCTATGGGACCCCTTTTCCAGGCCGCTAAACATCATCATTCCCTTTGGTCTCCCAGCCCTGCGAGGGAGAGCTGTTACCCGGGGGCACAACCTCAGGGATACCTTAGTGTTCATTTTCCCTTTTTAGTTCTTTAATACCCAGGGCTTTTAAAAATACTAAAATGCTTATATTAAGTTACCTCTGTTAAAATAACCAGTACGATTTATTTCTTCTAACAAGATTGGGACTGAAATACTTTCTATCTTGCTTAAAGGAATGGCACCCACCTGTTGACTGGGGCCAAACACTGGAAGTCACTGATTCCCCTCTCCCTACGTAACAGACAGCAAGTCCATTAGCAAATCTTCAACAATCCATCTTCAAAACATATCCTGAATTGGACCACTTTTCCTCACCTCCATTTCTACCACCTTCACCTCAGATGCTATCTTTTTTTTTTTTTTTTTTGCCTGAATCCCTGCTAACCCCCAACCGATTTCCTGAATTTGCCCTTGCCCTCTATGTTATCAGCCCCTAGATGTCTTACCTCAGCCAGACTGATCTCTTAAAACTAACATCAGATAATGTCACTCTTCTGTTCTCAACTCTCTGATGCCCCTGTTTATGCCTTAAGTAGATCCAGACTCTTTGCTTAGACCCTCGGGGCTTTCAGGATCTGGCCCCGATACCTTGTCTGACTTCCTGTCCTACCACACCCCCACCTGCTCACTCTCCAAAGCCACTCCGGCCCCGCCTTGAACATGCTACATTCCCACTCCCCTCAAGACCTGCACCTGCTGTTCCTTCTTCCCAAAGCACTCGTCTCCCGGATCTTGGTACAATGCCACCTCTTCAGAGGAGCCTCCTCCTGGCCAGCCTCTCTAAATAGGAAACCTCCTCCCTATCTTCATCCCCAGCACATGAAAGCAGAGACATTTCCTGACTTACTCATTGCTCCTAGCATAGAAATAGCTATCACTGATGTGCCAAGAGCAGCCCAAAGCACTTTAAATGTACCAACTGAGTTATTTTTTAAAAGATTTTATGTATTTATTTGACAGAGAGAGGGAACACAAACAGGGGAATGGGAGAGGGAGAAGCAGGCTCCCCACTGAGCAAGGAGCCCGATGCAGGACTCGATCCCAGGACCTGGGATCATGACCTGAGCTGAAGGCAGACGCTTAACCAGCTGAGCCACCCAAGCACCCCTTAACTGAGCTATTTTTCATAGCAATTCAATTAAGTAGTTATGTTACCATTCCTACCTTTATATGAGAAAACAGAGGCACAGAAAGGTGAGTATCTTTCACAAGGTCACACAGCTTGAAATCGGAAGAGACTCGGAAGATTCAAATACAGAACCTCTGGCTCTAGAACCCAAGCTATTGATGTCTCCAGTATTCTGCCTCCTGTTGCGTTAGGAATTCAGTAGATATTTACTGAATTAATAAATTCATAGCTAAACATATGTCTTTCAGAGTCATTAAGTCCTGGACTGGATCTTGGCTCATTTGCTCACTATCTAAGTGAGTTCCTGATTTTTCATCGCATTTCTACAATTTACCTGTGTGCTATTGGGTCAGTTAGTTAACCTCTCTGCGCTACAGTTATTTGTAAAATATGGTTAGAGCAATAGTCCCCTGACAAATGAATAAACAAACAACAAACAAAAAGCAGAAACAGACCGGTAACTACTGAGAACAGACTGGTGGTTGCCGGGGGGAGGGGGGGGGGAAGGGAGTGGGCAAAATGGATGAGGGGAGTAGGAGGTGCAGGCTTCCAGGTACAGAATGAATAAATCACGGGATTAAAAGGTACAGCATAGGGAATATAGTCAATAGTATTGGGTTTTGGGGTTTTGAGGGGTTTTTGTTTGTTTTTAGAGAGGGAGAGAGAGAATCCCAAGCAGGCTCCATGTCCAGTGCGGAGCCCAACGTGGGGCTCAATCTCATGACCCTGAGATCATGACCTGAGCCGAAATCAAGAGTTGGACACTTAGCCTTTCGGCCGGAACCGCCATCTTTCAGTAATTTGCCAAAATGACCAATACAAAGGGAAAGAGGAGAGGTACCCGCTATATGTTCTCTAGACATTTTAGAAAACATGGAGTTGTTCCTTTGGCCACATACATGCGAATCTATAAGAAAGGTGATATTGTGGACATCAAGGGAATGGGCACTGTTCAAAAAGGAATGCCCCACAAATGTTACCATGGCAAAACTGGAAGAGTCTACAATGTTACTCAGCATGCTGTTGGCATTGTTGTAAACAAACAAGTTAAGGGCAAGATTCTTGCCAAGAGAATTAATGTACACATTGAGCATATTAAACACTCAAAGAGCCGAGACAGCTTCCTGAAGCGTGTGAAGGAAAATGATCAGAAAAAGAAGGAAGCCAAAGAGAAAGGTACTTGGGTTCAACTGAAGCGCCAGCCTGCCCCACCCAGAGAAGCGCACTTTGTGAGAACTAATGGAAAGGAGCCCGAACTGCTGGAACCCATTCCCTATGAATTCATGGCATGATAAGTGTAAAGAAAATAAAAGACCTCAAGACTGTAAAAAAAAAAAAAAAGAGTCGGACGCTTAACCCACTGAATCACCCAGGTGCCCCTCACCCCACCCCCGTCAATAGAATCATAATAGCGTTGTATGGTGACAGATGGTAGCCACACCTGTGGAGAGCATAGAGAAAAAAATAGAATTGTCGAATCACTATGTTGTACACCTGAAATGATGTCACATTGTGCATCAACTGTACTTCAATTTTTTTAGGAAAGAGTAATATTCGCCTCAGAGGACCACTGTGGGGATACAAGTTACTGCAAGGAAAGTGCCCAGTGCAGAGCTTGAGCTGCAAGTAAAGATTAGTTTAGATATTATATTATTATTACCAATATTATTATTATTATTTATACAGAAACTCCTCAGGAGAACTTTGAGAACTTTAAAATCCTTTATAAGATAACATCACTCTAATCGGTATAGATTTATAATTCTGTTCTCTATGTAGTTCATTTGGTTGCAAATAACTGAAATTGACTCTAAGTAGGTCAAGAGGCAAAAACAGATATTCTTAGAGAGGTCAATGGTGTGTATCACTGAATCCAGAGAAGAAAGGAACAACTGAGCCTCATTAGGAAGAGCAACAGCAAGAGATGTTCTAGAGAGCTCAGTCACCTTGTGGACTTCTCTTCTATAGCACTGCTGTTAGCACAACTCAGCTCCGGAGACCACAATTGTGTGTACCTCCCATAAATTTCCAAATTTCTAAGAGAGAATCTGATAGACTCTGTTCAAGGAGGGCCAGAGATCCAAAGTTAACATAAGCAGGCATGACTGTGCAGATCCACTCATGGGTGTCAGGGGCCACTTCCATTACAGAGAATTGCTGCAAGCCAGGGAGCCATCCCAGGATTTTTCTCTGAAATTATACGTGTTGGCTGCCCACCCCCCACATATGTTTACTCACACATATTGAAAGATGGCTCTGCTTAACATAGTCTAATTATCACACATAAAATTGCAACTTTGCACATCACTTTCCCAACCAGAGACAACTCAAAGTCACATTCAGCCATTGCCTCGAGATTCAGTCATGTCATTGAGATCCTGTGTTCCCGGGCCAGGATGTCTGTTTGAAATAAATTCCTCCACTGTGATTCTGTCTCAGATCACAGTAGCCCCAGAAACCATGGGTACATTTAACCACTACCACAAAATGGTAAAGAACAGGAAGAGAGGGATGCCTGGGTGGCTCAGTTGGTTAAGAGTCTGCCTTCAGCTCGGGTCATGATCTCAGGGTCCTAAGATCGAGTCCTGCATCAGGTTCCTTGCTCAGGGAGGAGTCTGCTTCTCCCTCTGCCTGCCGCTCCCCCTGCTTGTGTGCTCTCTCTCTGACAAATAAATAAATAAAATCTTAAAAAAGAAAAAAAACCAGGAAGGGAGACGAAAAGGGAAAAGAAAAAAACCCATAATTTGTTTACTAAAATGGAGGTAGTAACTGTTCATTCCTCAGAGACTTCACTAGCAAGCAAAGGAATGGTGGCAGAGGCCATAAGTATTCATTTCTTGAGTTGGCCAAGAGGTCATAGCAGGTGTTGATGATTTCTCTTCTCTCCCATTCAGTTCCTGGTGTCATTACCCCTCATCCAGAATCAAGAACAATAACCCAGGCAGGGTTCACAGTTGTTTTTCCTTGGGCTTGCTCCCAATGCAAAGCAAGAATATATATGAGAAAAGCAATCAAACAAAAAGTCAAGGCTCTCGTTTACCTCTTCAGTTATCTCATGGAGGCATACCTGTAATTTGGCAATCTAGATTTTGAATGTAGAGGGAGAGTCAGTCACATCACATTATAAACTTCCTCGTACACTCAGAGTTATAGATCAGCCACCAGAAATGATTTTTAGTTTAATATTAAATGATAAATATTAAATATTAAAATGATAGAGGTGCACATTAGGACTCTCTCCCCTTATCTGTTCCAGAGGACAAGCCTGGGGGTTTTCCACTTAATGTCCATGGCAGGGCTTTCTGTAAACAGTTCTAGCCTTAGTCCTTCTTGACCTTAGTCAACACCTCACTAGTCAACTTTCTTTGTGCATTGGGTTAACCTAAACCTTTAGTTCTGAGAGAACTGAGACTTTGATGATCCAACCTGTGAGTGTCAAGTAGTTTTCCATGACCTGCCATGGAAACGCAAGGATTTCTTCCAGTTTCAACCATCCTTCCCCAACATGGCAGCTGACTATAATGACTGATAGTCAAAGGCCATCGTCCCACCCACCCCTACTACTATTTTTTTTCTAATTTCTTTAGCCATGTTAGTCACTTTTAATGATGAGATAGCAGTCTCAGCTTTCTATTCAGCAAAACATTTACTGTGACCCAGGGTAGGAGTATTCCTTCTTTAGTACTAATATCTCCAGAACAGAAGAATGCAGTCACATGGGAATTTAGAACAAATATTTCGAGAGTGAGTCATCAGGCGAAATGGTGAGAGGCTCCACTTCCATTTCTGTGTTTTGTTCTGAGATCTGTATTTTCTGGCAGTTAGTAAGATGGCAGCATGTATTTCTGGCTGGTTAGAGCCCAGAGCGCATCTTGCAAGAAACGCCAAAACACTCTGTGGCACTGTTTGTCAAATTGCATTGGCCCTTGAACAACACAGAGGTGAGAAGCACCAACCCCCATGCAGTCAAAAACCCACGTATGACTTCTGACTCCTCAAAATCTTAACTACCTACTAATAGCCTACTCTCAACTGGGGCCTTACTCATAACAAAGAGTCTATTAACACATATTTTGTATGTCCTATGTATTCTATACTGTATTCTTACAATAAAGTAAGCTGGAGAAAAGAAAACATTGTTAAGAAAATCATAAAGAAGAGAAAATGCTCTTACAGTACTGTACATTATTTGTTGGGAAAAATCCATGTATAAGTGGACCTGCGCAGTTCAAACCCATGTTGTTCAGGAGTCAAAAGTTTATAGAGTCATGTGATCACCACCATGATCCAAATATAAGACATTTTCATCACCTCTAAAAATTCCCGCATTCCCTTGCTTTCCTCTGTTTTTGAAGGCAAGATAACAGATTCAAAATTAGCCTCAGTCCCCTCAATGATGGAAGGTATCCAGATAATTACCTTTCTTGCCACTAGAAAACTGCCTGGTCCCTGGAGCTGTGTCAGGAATTCCGGGTAGATGATTGTTGGCAAAGCAGACATTCAGAAAAAGCAATGAGGGGGGCAGAGCAAGATGGTGGAGGAGTCGGAGACCTGGATTTCGTCTGGTCTCAGGAATTCAGCTGGTTAGGGATCAAACCATTCTGAACACCTACAAACTCAATAGGAGATCGAAGAAAAGAATAGCAGCAACTCTCTGAACAGAAAAGCGACCACTTTCGGGAAGGTAGGACGTGCGGAGAAGTGAATCTGAGGCGATATTTGGGAGGATAGACGGTGGGGGAGGGGCCTCCCTCAGCCGCTTCTGGCAAGTGATAGAGCCGCGGAGCACAAAATCAGAACTTTTAGAAGTCGGCTCTGCTGAGGGACATCACTCCAGTGGCTAAGTGGGGTGTGGAACCCTCATGGGACAGTGTGGTCTCAGGACCCTCGGGGTCACAGAAAGACCGGGGGTGCCTGAGGGCGGCAGAGCTCCCAGGTATCGGAGCAGGGAAGCCGGCTGCAGAGACGGAGCCGAGGCGCGGGCTCTCAGCTCGGGGTTGTCATAAACCGTGATCCGCGGCACAGTCGGGCTACTGCTCCTCCAGCAGGGACCCAATAAGCGGCAGATCCGGGGAGACTCACCTTCCTTCCCCGGGAGGAGCGGCGCGGGAGCGCACCGCAGGATCTGCTGGGTTTGGAGACTCCACATGGGGTCGGGTGCCAGAGATAGAAACGCTCGGTCACAGGCCGGGTGAGCGCGGAGTGCGGCCGGAGACCGGGGAGACAGGAGTGACTGACTGCTTTTCTCTGGGAGCGCACTGAGGAGCGGGGCCCCGAGTTCTCGGCTCCTCCGGGGCGGAGACTGGGAGGCCGCCATTTTCACTCTCTGCCTCCAAAGCTGAATGGAAAGCTTGCAGGGAACAAAAGCTCCCGAGAGCAAACCCGAGCAGATTACTTAGCCCGGCCCGGGCAAGGGCGGGGCAATTCCGCCTCCGGCAAAGACATTTGGGAACCACGGCAACAGGCCCCTCCCCCAGAAGATCAGCGAGAACATCCAGCCAAGACCAAGTTTACCGATCAATGAGAACGGCAGAACTCCAGCACTAGGGGAATACTGCACATAGAATTCATGGCTTTCTTCCCATGATTCTTTAGTCTTTCAAAGTTAATTTTTTTTTAACTCTTTTTTTTTTTGAATTTTTCTTTTTCCCTTTTTCAACCAATATCTTATCAATCCCTTTTTTAAAAACATTTTTATTTTTCATTTTTAGAGTCATATTCTATCCCTTCATAGTAGTTACCCATATTTTTGGCATATATATATATAAGTTGTTCTCTCTTTAAAATTTTGAGATAGTTTCTTCTAACAGATCAAAATATACCCTAAATCTCTAGTGTATGGTTTTTTTCTACTCCCCTGCCTGGTCACATTCTCTCCCTTTTTTCTTTCTTTTTTTTTTAAATCCTCTTCTTTCTTTTTTCAAACAACTTCTTATCAATTCCTTTTATAAAATTTTTTATAATTTTCATCTTTACAGTCATATTCCATCCATTCATCATATCAACCCTTATTTTTGTACATATATAAGTTCTTCTTTCTTTAAAATTTTGGGAGACACTTTCTCCTAACAGACCAAAATACACCCAAAATCTAGTGTGGGGCACTGATCTATGTATCAGCCTGATCATATTTGATCATATTCTGGTTTTTTTTTGTTTTGTTCTGTTTTTGTTTGTTTTTATCTTTATCTTTTTCTTTTTCTTTTTTTTTTCTTTTTCTTTTTTCTTTCTTTCCCTTTCTTTTCCCCCTGCTTCAGGTCTTATCTGATTTCTTTAGAGTATATTTTCTGGGGATGTTGTTACCCTGTTAGCATTTTGTTCTCTCATTAATCTATCCTCCTCTGGAGAAAATGACAAGACGGAAAAAATCACCTCAACAAAAAGAACAAGAGGTAATACCGACTGCCAGGGACCTACTCAATACGGACATTAGTACGATGTCGGATCTAGAGTTCAGAATCATCACTTTAAAGCTACTAGCTGGACTTGAAAAAAGCATGGAAGTTATTAGAGAAACCCTTTCTGGAGAAATAAAAGAACTAAAATCTAACCAAGTCAAAATCAAAAAGGCTATTAATGAGGTGCAATCAAATATGGTGGGGGCGCTAACTGCTAGGATAAATGAGGCAGAAGAGAGAATCAGTGAGATAGAAGACCAAATGATGGAAAATAAAGAAGCTGAGAAAAAGAGAGATAAACAACTACTGGATCACGAGGGCAGAATTCGAGAGCTAAGCGATACCATAAGATGAAACAACATTAGAATAATTGGGATCCCAGAAGAAGAAGAAAGAGAGAGAGGGGCAGAAGGTATATTGGAGCAAATTATAGCAGAGAACTTCCCTAATTTGGGGAAGGAAACAGGCATCAAAATCCAGGAAGCACAGAGAACCCCTCTCAAAATCAATAAAAATAGGTCAACACCCCGACATCTAATAGTAAAACTTACGAGTCTCAGAGACAAAGAGAAAATCCTGAAAGCAGCTCGGGAGAAGAGATCTGTAACCTACAATGGTAGAAACATTAGATTGGCAACAGACCTATCCACAGAGACCTGGCAGGCCAGAAAGGACTGGCAGGATATATTCAGAGCACTAAATGAGAAAAATATGCAGCCAAGAATACTATATCCAGCTAGGCTGTCATTGAAAATAGAAGGAGAGATAAAAAGCTTCCAGGACAAACAAAAACTAAAGGAATTTGCAAACACGAAACCAGCCCTACAAGAAATATTGAAAGGGGTCCTCTTAAGCAAAGAGAGAGCCTAAAAGCAACATAGACCAGAAAGGAACACAGACAATATACAGTAACAGTCACTTTACAGGCAATACAATGACACTAAATTCCTATCTTTCAATAGTTACCCTGAATGTAAATGGGCTAAATGCCCCAATTAAAAGACACAGGCTATCAGATAGGATTAAAAAACAAGACCCATCGATATGCTATCTGCAAGAGACTCATTTTAGACCCAAAGACACCCCCAGATTGAAAGTGAGTGGGTGGAAAACTATTTAGCATGCTAATGGACACCAAAAGAAAGCTGGGGTAGCAATCTTTATATCAGACAAATTAGATTTTAAACCAAAGGCTGTAATAAGAGATGAGGAAGGACACTATATCCTACTTAAAGGGTCTATCCAACAAGAAGATCTAACAATTGTAAATATCTATGCCCCTAACATGGGAGCAGCCAATTATTTAAGGCAATTAATAACAAAAGGAAAGAAACACATTGACAACAATACAATAATAGTGGGGGACTTTAACACGCCCCTCACCGAAATGGACAGATCATCTAAGCAAAAGATCAACAAGGAAGTAAAGACTTTAAATGACACACTGGACCAAATGGACTTCACAGACATATTCAGAACATTCCATCCCAAAGCAACAGAATACACATTCTTCTCTAGTGCCCATGGAACATTCTCCAGAATCGATCACTTCCTAGGTCATAAATCAGGTCTCAACCGGTACCAAAAGATTGGGATCATTCCCTGCCTATTTTCAGACCACAGTGCTTTGAAACTAGAACTCAATCACAAGAGGAAAGTCGGAAAGAACTCAAATACATGGAGGCTAAAGGGCATCCTACTAAAGAATGAATGGGTCAACCAGGAAATTAAAGAAGAATTAAAAAAATTCATGGAAACCAATGAAAATGAAAACACAACTATTCAAAATCTTTGGGATGCAGCAAAAGCAGTCCTAAGAGGAAAATATATAGCAATACAAGCCTTTCTCAAGAAACAAGAAAGGTCTCAAGTACACAACCTAACCCTACACCTAAAGGAGCTGGAGAAAGAACAGCAAATAAAGGCTAAACCCAGCAGGAGAAGAGAAATAATAAAGATCAGAGCAGAAATCAATGAAATAGAAACTAAAAGAACAGTAGAACAGATCAAGGAAACTAAGAGCTGGTTCTTTGAAAGAATTAACAAGATTGATAAACCCCTGGCCAGACTTATCAAAAAGAAAAGAGAAATGACCCAAATCAACAAAATCATGAATGAAAGAGGAGAGATCACAACCAACACCAAAGAACTACAAACAATTATAAGAACATATTATGAGCAACTCTATGCCAGCAAATTAGATAACCTGGAAGAAATGGATGCATTCCTAGAGATGTAGCAACTACCAAAACTGAACCAGGAAGAAATAGAAAACCTGAACAGACCTATAACCACCAAGGAAATTGAAGCAGTCATCAAAAATCTCCCAACAAACAAAAGCCCAGGGCCAGATGGCTTCCCAGGGGAATTCTACCAAACATTTCAAGAAGAATTAATACTTATTCTTCTGAAACTGTTCCAAAAAATAGAAATGGAAGGAGAACTTCCAAACTCATTTTATGAGGCCACCATTACCTTGATCCCCAAACCAGACAAAGACCCCATCAAAAAGGAGAATTGCAGACCAATATCCCTGATGAACATGGATGCAAAAATTCTCACCAAAATACTAGCCAATAGGATACAACAGTACGTTAAAAGGATTATTCACCACGACCAAGTGGGATTTATGCCTGGGCTGCAAGGTTGGTTCAACATCTGCAAATCAATCAACGTGATACAATACATTAACAAAAGAAAGAACAAGAATCATATGATCCTCTCAATAGATGCAGAAAAAGCATTTGACAAAGTACAGCATCCTTTCTTGATCAAAACTCTTCAGAGTATAGGGATAGAGGGTACATATCTCAATATCATAAAAGCCATCTATGAAAAACCTACATCATTCTCAATGGGGAAAAACTGAGAGCTTTCCCGCTAAGGTCAAGAACGCGGCAGGGATGTCCACTATCACCACTGCTATTCAACATAGTATTAGAAGTCCTAGCCACAGCAATCAGACAACAAAAAGAAATAAAAGGCATCCAGATCGGCAAAGAAGAAGTCAAACTCTCACTGTTTGCAGATGATACGATACTTTATGTGGGAAACTCAAAAGACTCCACCCAAAAACTGCTAGAACTCATACAGGAATTCAGTAAAGTGGCAGGATATAAAATCAATGCACAGAAATCAATGGCATTCCTATACACCAACAACAAGACAGAAGAAAGAGAAATTAAGGAGTCAATCCCATTTACAATTGCACCCAAAACCATAAGATACCTAGGAATAAATCTAACCAAAGAAGCAAAGGATCTGTACTCAGAAAACTATAAAATACTCATGAAAGAAACTGAGGAAGACATAAAGAAATGGAAAAACGTTCCATGCTCATGGATTGGAAGAACAAATATCATGAAGATGTCAATGCTACCTAGAGCAATCTACACATTCAATGCAATCCCCATCAAAATACCATCCACTTTTTTCAAAGAAATGGAACAAATAATCCTAAAATTTGTATGGAATCAGAAAAGACCCCGAATAGCCAGAGGAATGTTGAAAAAGAAAAGCAAAGCTGGCGGCATCACAATTCCGGACTTCAAGCTCTACTACAAAGCTGTCATCATCAAGACAGTATGGTACTGGCACAAAAACAGACACATAGATCAATGGAACAGAAGAGAGAGCCCAGAAATGGACCCTCAACTCTATGGTCAACTCATCTTTGACAAAGCAGGAAAGACTGTCCAATGGAAAAAAGACAGTCTCTTCAACAAATGGTGTTGGGAAAATTGGACAGCCACATGCAGAAGAATGAAACTGGACCATTTCCTTACACCACACACAAAAATAGACTCCAAATGGTTGAAAGACCTAAATGTGAGACAGGAGTCCATCAAAATCCCAGAGGAGAACACAGCAGCAACCTCTTCGACCTCAGCCGCAGCAACTTCTTCCTAGAGACATCGCCAAAGGCAAGGGAAGCAAGGGCAAAAATGAACTATTGGGACTTCATCAAGATAAAAAGCTTTTGCAAAGCAAAGGGAACAGTCAACAAAACCAAAAGACAACCGACAGAATGGGAGAAGATATTTGCAAATGACATATCAGATAAAGGGCCAGTATCCAAAATCTATAAAGAACTTCTTAAACTCAACACCCAAAGAACAAATGATCCAATCAAGAAATGGGCAGAAGACATGAACAGACATTTTTCCAAAGAAGACATCCAAATGGCCAACAGACACATGAAAAAGTGCTCAACATCGCTCGGCATCAGGGAAATCCAAATCAAAACCTCAATGAGATACCACCTCACACCAGTCAGAATGGCTAAAATTAACAAGTCAGGAAACGACAGATGTTGGCGGGGATGCGGAGAAAGGGGAACCCTCCTACACTGTTGGTGGGAATGCAAGCTGGTGCAACCACTCTGGAAAACAGTATGGAGGTTCCTCAAAAAGTTGAAAATAGAGCTACCCTACGACCCAGCAATTGCACTACTGGGTATTTACCCCAAAGATACAAATGTAGGGATCCGAAGGGGTATGTGCACCCCAATGTTTATAGCAGCAATATCCACAATAGCCAAACTGTGGAAAGAGCCAAGATGTCCATCTACAGAAGAATGGATAAAGAAGAGTGGTATATATATACAATGGAATATTATGCAGCCATCAAAAAGAATGAGATCTTGCCATTTGCAATGACGTGGATGGAACTGGAGGGTATTATGCTGAGTGAAATAAGTCAAACAGAGAAAGACATGTATCATATGACCTCACTGATATGAGGAATTCTTAATCTCAGGAAACAAACTGAGGGTTGCTGGAGGAGGGGGGGGTGGGAGGGATGGGGTGACTGGGTGACAGACACTGGTGAGGGTATGTGCTCTGGTAAGCGCTGTGAATTGTGCAAGACT
>NW_022589746.1:4243926-4420803 GCF_004348235.1 Phoca vitulina
TTTGAGGAGTTTGTAAAACAAGAAAAAAAAAGGGGGGGGGGGGGGGGGGGGGGGGGGGGGGGGGGGATGGGGTGACTGGGTGACAGACACTGGTGAGGGTATGTGCTCTGGTAAGCGCTGTGAATTGTGCAAGACTGTTGAATCTCAGATCTGTACCTCTGAAACAAATAATGCAATATATATTAAGGAAAAAAAAAAGAAGAAGATAGCAGGGGGGAAAGAATGAAGGGGGGGAAATCTGAGGGGGAGACGAACCATGAGAGACGATGGACTCTGAAAAACAAACTGAGGGTTCTAGAGGGGAGGGGGGTGGGGGGATGGGTTAGCCTGGTGATGGGTATTAAAGAGGGCACGTTCTGCATGGAGCACTGGGTGTTATGCACAAACAGTGAATCATGGAACACTACATCTAAAACTAATGATGTAATGTATGGTGATTAACATAACAATGAAAAATTTAATAATAATATAAATAAATAAATACATAAATAAAAAAGAAAAAGCAATGACTACTGACTCTTGTTAATGGTAGGTCCCTGTTTCTGAGGCCAGGCAGGTCCTCAGTTACTACTACCATCACCTTTTTATCCATGAGACTACTGCTCAAGCTTGGGGCTGGCCAGGGAATCGATGCTCACTGCCATATAAGGGGCTATTTTGTTCATCTATGTATCAGTAGCAGTGTCTTCATGGAAGGCCTTCTCCTGAACATTTAAAAGAAACGCAAGTAAGTGATTAATGGAATAATGAGAAGAGATGTTATGGGACAAATAAAGTCTTTGGGAAGCTCTTGATATTGGACTATGTTAAAATGTATCAGTCAAGGGCAGAGTCAATGTTGCACATGAAGCAGCTTACCTAGGCACCAGCCTAGCACTTGGATAGGCAAAGTAAGAATGGAAATTAGAGGACCATAAAACTATCAGCCACGGCGCGAAGATTTTCCTGGTACTCACTCGTTAACCATTCCATGTCTTATCTTATACACAGGTGGATAACTCGGCATGGTCATATAATTATGCAGGCGTGTATCCCAAATTTGAGTGAGGCCTTTTCTCTTGAGTGTGGGGCACATCTTCCTGATTCTTCACACACGGAGTACTTCTGAATTGTATCCTTGACGTTACGAATGTTATGTCCTGGAGACTGAGTGTTCCCTTATATCCCCCCAGTAACTGTTGTTGTTATTTGAATAGGCAACTAATTTGGTTGGACTTGAAGCAAGAAGTTAAGTCCAGTGTCCTCTCAGTTCTGTTCCTTTGTCCCCAGTTGAGGGACTTGAAACCTGTCCCTTGCATAAGTCTTCAAGGGTCAACCAGAGACTTAAACTAACTGTATATATTCAATGGTCCCCCTCTGTGCCCCTTGCTGTCCAAGATTTTCTCCTCACATCCAGTAAGTAAGATGTCTGTCAGCCGAAAAGCCACAGAATATGGGACACTAACTCCATGCTATTTCTTCCTTCCAGGTACTGGATTCCCTCCAGAGTCTGCCTGCTCTGTGTACGCTCTATGTTGCATTCGGTGTTGATAATGCTCATCATCACTGGCGGTAAGAGGTGATTTGACCATAACATCAGTGCAACTGACTACTTCAGTTTTAATCCCACCTTGTCCCTCATTGCTTGTGTGAACTTAGGCAAGTTTTTAAATACATCTGTATTTAAGAAAGTTTCTTTGTCTGTAAAATGGAAAAATAATACGTGCATGCTTAGAGTTGTTGAAAGGATGGGTGTATATAATACATCTAAAGTGCTTGGGAATATTGCTATTATTATTTTATATCTGGGAGTGTTATTTTTGTGTCATTTTTAAGATTTCTCCCAACACTTTTAGTCACTTCCTCAATGAATAATTACTGTGATTCATTTGAAATGTTCAGGCAACTTGTCATCTAGGAGAGCAGTAGATGAAATTCACTGATAAATTTTCATAAATGTAGTAAATCCCCAAGTCACAAATCACCTTTCTCATTTCAGGTAATGTTTCCCTAGTTACTCAAACACTATTCTAACTGTTCCCTAGTTACTCAAACACTATTCTAACTGTTTGTGAAGTAGTTATTAATCACAATATTTGGGACATTGGAAATTTATAGTTTTTTGCAAGTCACTCTCAAACGTTTATTACAATTCCCTGTTAAGTTAAAAAATAATGTTAGAGTTGGCCTTTTTACAGTCCTCTGTTGGAGAAATATTTACTGACTGCTTACTATTTCCAAGAACAAAAATTAAAAGACAGGATTGCCTACAAAAACCTTGTGATGTTTTCGATGGTGTTCAAAACATTTATTTTATAAGTTTATCTTATTTAGATCAGAAAAGCAAATGCCTATAATAATGCATAAATGTGATTGTATAACAGTTCATTAGCATTCCCTGCAGCATTTAGCATGTTCTTTGAGGCCAGAAAAATAAATCATGTATTCCCCAAGGTGTGAATAAAAGAATGATCCTTTGTTTCTGTTAGGACTTGGTGCCAAGAAATAAAAAACCTGACAACAGGGGTTTAAACAATTGGGGCTTATTTTTTCTCATGCAATGACACCTGGATGTAAGCAGTGTGGGACAAGTGCAACCTCCCAGACTTGTCAACAGAGACCCAGGCTCCTCAGTGAATGGGTTCTCCCATTCTGGCTTTTATTCTGTCGTGTGTAAGATGGCCACTGCACCTCCAGAGGTGATGCTTGCTTTCCAAGAAAAGGAAGGAAGGCAAGTGAAAGTGCATATGGGATGTGCCAGCTGAGTTGGTCCCATTTTATCAGAAAAACAAGTGCTCCAAGGGCAGCCCCCTTCCCGGGCAACTCAACTTAGATTTCATTGGCAAGAATTGGGTCATAACGCAAGGCAGTCTGGCAAGGTGAGTATTGGAGCTGTGTCCAGTAATCCCTGAAGAGAACTAGGATTCTGTTAGTGACAATGAAGAGAAGGACGGATGGATATTGAGAAGGTCAGAACTTTCCAGCCATGGGTAGGTGAAATTGTGGGGGCACATGAAGGATTTCCAAGGAAGCCGTCGAGATCATTTTCCAGTTTTTCAACCTCCATTTATACAGTCAGTTCTAAAAGTGAGCTGCCTAAACAAGCATCTGTGGTTAAGGTATCATACCAGTCGTCTCTAACCACACTTGCTATTAAAACTGACCTCTTCCGGGGTTCCTGGGTGGCTCAGTTGGTTGAGCGTCTGACTCTTCATTTCGGCTCAGGTCATGATGTCGGGGGTTGTGGGACTGAGGCCCTCATGGGGCTCCGCACTCAGCCGGGAGTCTGCTTGAGGAGTCTCTCTCTCTCCCCTGTCTCGCTGCCCTCCCCCTGCTCATGCTCTCTCTCTCTCTCTCAGATAGGTAGATAGATAGATAAATAAATAAATAAATAAGTACGTAAGTAAAACTGACCTCTTCCTACTTTGCAAAAGAATAAATAGATTGATCACTTTGCTACCTTGGGCATTCAAACACAGAAAAGGAACATTTTTTAAGGAGTGATACAGTTTAACAAACTCCTATACCCATCTACTTATATACGTGTTTCTTAGTGTTTGCATATAAAAGATGAAAAATAGGAATAAAACTGATGGTGAATACTCTCTCACACTAGCAGTTTGTAATATTCACCCATGAAAATATGGAGAAGTCTAAAAAAAAAAAAAAGCCCCACCCAACTCATTAAAAAGGCATTTTTTTTTTTAAGATTTTTATTTATTTTTTGACAGAGAGAGAGAGACAGCAAGAGAGGGAACACAAGCAGGCGGAGTGGGAGAGGGAGAAGCAGGCTTCCCGCCAAGCAAGGAACCCGATGCGGGGCTCCATCCCAGGACCCTGGGATCATGACCTGAGCCAAAGGCAGACGCTTAACAACTGAGCCACCCAGGCGCCCCAAAAGGCATTTCTTTTTTTAAAAGATTTTATTTATTTGTTTATTTGAGAGAGAGAGCACATGCATGAGTGGGGGGAGGGGCAGAAGGAGAGGAAGACAGAATCTCAAGCAGACTCCAGGCTGAGTGCAGAGCCCAACAGGGGCTCCATCTCACAAACCTGAGATCATGACACAAGCTGAAACGAAGAGTTGGAGCCACTCAGGTGCTCCTAAAAAATTTTCTAACAAAAATGTATATTTTCCACTTTAACATAAAAATTTATATTTCCCACTTACAGTAATTATCAAAATGCATAAATAATTGTTTTATCTTGATTGATATTAACCCTATCAATATTTATAAATATAATTGAATCCAGAAGAAATTATTTTTAACAGTTGGATCCTGGGGTCACCAATTTTTTTTAAAAAATACGTATACATATTTATGTATGTTGGAGGATATCAAATTGCTCTGGCATTTAGAACTCAACGGATATATGATATTTATATTCCATTGGGTATAATGAAAATAATTATTTTATACTATTATTTTTAATTTCTCTAAATCCAAATAACACCATATAAATATATCATGATAAATTTATTATTTATGTAAAATATTTTCAAAATATATTTAAAACTCTAAACTAACATACTTTGCAACAGTTCAAATTTAAGATGAAAAATTTTTGATGTCAGCTTAAAAAGACACTGTTTTTCTTTTTTTTTTTTTTTAAAGATTTTATTTATTTGAGAGAGAGAGAGAGCGCGCGTACGAGTGGTGGGAAGGGGCAGGGAGAGGGAGAAGCAGGCTTCCCTCTGAGCAAGGAGCCTGATGCGGGGCTCGATCCCAGGACCCTGGGATCATGACCTGAGCTGAAGGCAGACGCTTAACCAACTGAGCCACCCAGGCGCCCCAGAAGACATTGTTTTTCAAAATTCTTTTAGGAAGTATGTGGGCAAAAGTATTTAAGGATTCCCGGGAAGGACAACTGGCAGTGCCATGGACACATTCCCTGTCTCAGATCTACCTGTTACAAAGTTACTGTATGACTAGGTTTTCAAGTGTATAATTTAAGTTCTAGAACTCTTAAAAGAAGCTCCCAGAGTGGAAGGCTAAGACCACCAGGTGGAGTGGTGTGAGTAACTAGTTAAATCATTAAATAACATTCTCAAGCACCTGTTGTGCTCTATGTGGGTACCTTACAGACCGCAGTATAAAGAAAAGATGGTGCCTATCCTCAAAGATTACACAGATCAGTATGCGGATAAGACATTATAACCCAGGATGTCGGCTATTTCCACATAGTGTGCATAAGGGGCCGTGGGAACATAGGGAGCTGGATTTGAGAGGAAGAGGCATCAGGGACAACTCCACTATAACAGAATATTTAGATACCCACTTGTCCCCACAGATTTACAATTATACATGTTTCTTTCCTTATTTTATGCATAAATAAATACCATAGTAGTGAACATTTTCTATTTCTCCATGTTCTTTCATAGAATCTATCTGTGTGGTTATATGATTTTCACAAGTTATGATTAGGGGCAGGTAGAATTTTACGTTCTGTTTTTCCCCCCATGGGCATTAACATACACATTTTTACAAATGGACATTATAAGTACGAAAGAAGACGCATTTGAAGTGACCCAAGGGTCTGACAAGTTGTGTTTGCTCTCCAGGCACAGTTTATACCAGCCAGAGTCTTATGCGTGGCTGTGATTGAAATATTCCTTTAGGGTTCAACCTGAGTCTTAGATGGAATTAGCTGCATGATGTAAGCCTCTGAGGAAGAAATTTCTTCCAAGGGTAGAGGAGTAATGGTCTTCAAAGGAAAATGGCAGCAAGGTAAATGTGGGAGACAGAGCAGCTCCACCAGAGATTTCCAGATTGTTTGGAAATCCTGTACTTTCACAGATTTAGGCAGGCGAACATCTTTATTTACATGTTTTATTCTATCCCTCACACAGGAATGTGTCAGATACTATGTAAATAGCAGGGGAAATACAGAGATAGGTAAATTTCTACTACAGTAGAAATATCTTACTCGTTTTTGTCATGATGTGCAAAGATGAGGTGTCTAATAATCTTTAGACAATGCCTCCCTTATATTCTGTGTCATTTGATACTCAAGAAAGGATCTTCCATAAAAATGATAATGAAAAAGGTGATGGCTTGGGCGCCTGGGTGGCTCAGTCGTTAAGCGTCTGCCTTCGGCTCAGGTCATAATCCCAGGGTCCTGGGATCAAGCCCTGCATCGGGCTCCCCGCTCAGCAGGAAACCTGCTTCTCCCTCTCCCACTCCCCCTGCTTGTGTTCCCTCTCTCGCTGTGTCTCTCTCTGTCAAATAAATACATTTTTTAAAAATCTTTTTAAAAAAATCATATGGTTAAAAAAAAAAAAGGGTGATGGCTTGACCAGAACAGAGACAAATCCTGCAACACTGGATGGAGAGACAATGGCTTCTGTGAAGTCCTGCTCGTGGGGTCAAGTGCAGGGGCAGAGCTGTCGCGTGCCAGGTGCATCACTGTCCACGAGCACGGAAGTCGTGTCTGGGGAGACAAAGCATAGACATCCCAAACGATATGGAGAGATAGAACGTTAGTCATATACTCTGTGTCATACCCTGTGTTAAAAACCTACGTTTGAAGAGAGAGAACAAAGCAGCTCTCACGGTAGCTGGTAGCTGGCCGGACACTCGGAGCTGGACCGGGGTGTTCTCCCGCTGATCCTGAACAATTGCACAGACCATGAACATCAGATGAGGTCCCTGTGTCCAAGATGCCTCCATAATCACGCCTGAGGAAAAACAAAAACAAGAACACAATGCAAACCCTCAAAATGCCCAAACTTTGCTTTCTCCCGGCTCACAGGAGGGACTGCTGCTTCTTCCCCAATTATGGCTTTAGCCTTCCTTGGTCCTCCACCTTCTAGATAAAAAAAATTCGGGCACCTGGGTGGCTCAGTTGGTTAAGCGACTGCCTTCGGCTCAGGTCATGATCCTGGAGTCCCAGGATCGAGTCCCACATCGGGCTCCCTGCTCAGCAGGGAGTCTGCTTCTCCCTCTGACCCTCCTCCCTCTCATGCTCTCTCTCTCTCATTCTCTCTCTCACAAATAAATAAAATCTTAAAAAAAAAAATTCAAGCTACCCAGTCATGGAATTGTCCCCACCTTCCGACAGCATCCAAGCCAGAGCAACTGTCCACTTTCGTAGACCCTCTCCAAAACCACTCAACACAAACTCAAATCCTTTTAAAAAACCCCTCCTAAGAAGGTGCCTCAGAGTTCCTCATGGCGTGTCTCTCTCTTTAGTTATTATTTATTATTATTTATTTATTGCCTCCATTGTTACTGCTGAGGCAAATAATAAACCCAGTTCTGCGCTCCTTGAGGTCTTTGGCTGGGGGAGAGCGGGTGTGAACAATATACAAACTCATTTAACCTTTGTGATGACCCCTTGAGGAGATGACTGCTTTCATCCCCATTTCACAGATGGTAAAACATAGAGAAGTTGAGTAAATTGGCCAAAGTGACCCAGCCTGAGAATGGCTCAGCTGGAATTTTAATCTTGGCAGTCTGGAAGCTAAGTCTGTGCCCTTGGTGGTTGCTAGGCTGTCCCCCAATGAGAAGGAAAAGGAGGGATTAATAATACATCAACTGCAGGATGAACAATCAGTGCAAAAGGACTTTGAGAAGAAAAAGTCAAGGATGGAGATTTTTTAAAGAGAGAAAGACAGGAAAAGCTATTTTTTTTTTTAAGAAAGTCAATCTCTGCGCAGACATTGAAGGTTGCTTGTGGAGCTGGTCGGTCCTACCAGGCTAGTTATAAGAGAGAGGACAGAAAGGCTATGACTACAGATCCCCAGCTCCCTAGAGTGATATGCCTAAGAGAAGGAGAAAAAAATAACAATGTCTTGTTTATGTATAATCCACCTAGTAAGGGACACACCTGAGACAAGAATGATAATGGAGAGAAATTTCTATGGGGCTATTTTTGATGGCTGCCTGGTAGAGACCTCCTGTTCTGCTTCTATTCAGGGTTCTTAGAACTACTGCGGCACCACATGGGATGCCAGGATGTATCTGTTGGGGAGAGGACATGCTTTATGTCCTTCTCCTTTCCCCTCCATCAAGCCCCAAATCAATTTTAACAACTCTAGAGATCCCAGTGCGATTTTATGAATAGCCCTTCCCCATCTGCTCCCACCAGTGAGAGCGAAGCTAGGCTCCAGTTATGTTAAAATCTTTTGGATGGATCAAACATTTCAGCATGCCATTATATCAATAAATTTTAATGGGGACCTCATTGTGGGAAAGTTCTAGAAAGAGGATAGTTAAATATAAGGTACTGTTGGAGCACCTGGGTGGCTCAGTCGGTTAAGTGTCTGCCTTCAGCACAGGTCATGATCCTGGGGTCCTGGGATGGAGCCCTGAGTTGGGCTCCCTGCTCAGCGGGGAGTCTGCTTCTCCCTCTCCCTCTGTGCCTCCCCCCACTTGTGCTCTCTCTCAAATAAATAAATAAAATCTTTTTAAAAAAATAAGTTGCTGTTTCCAAGATGGCATAAACATACTTTTCCATATTCCTCCCAATAATTACAATGAAAAACTTTGGAGATTATATATAAATAAGCAGAAGCAGACTTTGAAAGCTGGAGAGAAGCAGACTGGCTAAAAGACATTGGGGCATGAAGAACAGCATGGTGATGAATAGCACTGGGTTTTCTTTTGGTTTCAAAACTAAGTCTGGGTGCTGAAGAAGCCTACAACATAGGAACATCAACAGGCACAGAGTTGCTGAAAACAAGAGAAGAAAAGAAAAAAGCCCTTTAAAATGCCCGGTCTCTCTGGCCAACGAGAAAACTCTCAGAAATAACCACTCTACTGCAATGTGCCCCCCACCCCTGACCACACACACCTGCGCATCAATCTATGACTTCACCCCACATAAGCCAGCAAAAGCTGAGTGAGGTGTCTAGACTTCCAGCCTCCCAGGAGTATAACAAACCGCTGCAAGCACCCACTGGACTGGTTTCAGGGAAGGCAGAGCTGCTCTCCCCACAGCATTAGTAAAGACCATATGAGAAATCTGGGCTCTTAGCTGGACCCAACAGAAACAAGGAACTTCCCTTCCCCACCCTGTCAAGTGTCAGTGGAATGGAAGATTGGGAATCTGGACTTCTACCGCAATCTTGACGCAGTGAGGCTGCACCCCACCCCCTACCCTTGCCACAGTGGTGTGACGGGAAGCCAGCTAAACCAGAAGGTGTAAATAAGATGCAGTCTTCTAATAACCCAAATGTCTGTTTCAGCTGAAAAATCATCTGTCATACCAGAAACCAGAAAGATCTTAAGCTGGTTTAAAGAGATAAGCAATAGATACCAATTCCTAGATGACAGTGTTGTTAGAATCATCTGACAATGATTTTTTTTTTTTAAAGATTTTATTTATTTATTTGACAGAGAGAGAGATAGCGAGAGCAGGAACACAAGCAGGGGGAGTGGGAGAGGGAGAAGCAGGCTTCCCGCCGAGCAGGGAGCCCAATGTGGGACTCGATCCCAGGACCCTGGGATCATGACCTGAGCCGAAGGCAGATGCTTAACGACTGAGCCACCCAGGCACCCATCTGACAAAGATTTTAAAGCATCCATCATAAAAAGGTTTCACAAGCCATTTCAGACATGCTTTTTTTTTAAGATTTTATTTATTTATTTGAGAGAGAGAGAGAGCTCACAAGCAGGGGGAGGAGCAGAGCGAGAGGGAGAAGCAGACTCCCCGCTGAGCAAGGAGCCCGACATGGGACTCGATCCCAGTATCCCAGGATTATGACCTGAGCCGAAGGCAGATGCTTAACCCACTGAGCCACCCAGGGGCCCCCAGACATGCTTAAAAACAAATAAAGAAATAGAAAGTTTCAGCAAAGAAACTGAGGATATGAAGAGCCAAGTGGAAACTTTAGAGCTAAAAAATACAATAACTACAATAAAAACTCAGTGGATGGACTCAACTCAAAAGCAACTGAATGAAGGAAAGATCAGCTTTTCAACAAATGATTGTGCAAGAATTGGGTATCTACGGGCAAAGAGGGAAAACAAACAAAAACCTTAAGTCTCACATCTTTTACAAAAATGAATTAAGGACTTAAACGTAAAATCCAAACTATAAAACTTTCAGGGGGGAAAAAAGGAGAATATCTTCAAGACTCAGAGCAGGTAGAGAGTTTAGGCAAAGAATTGGAAAGAAAAAACTGGTACATTTGACTTTATCAAAATTTAAACTTTTACTCTGAAAACATCTCTTTGACACTGATGAAGATATTTCATTGCAAGTAATTCCTTGGTTCAGCACAAATAAGAAATATCTGTAAAATGGAATTTTGGAGCAAGGAGTCATTAGAATTTTCTTTTACACCTGTGCAAAGATGTGATGGTCATGGGGTTATAACTCCTGTCTACATGGAGACCTTCCACCCATCGGGGATCGAGGGTGTGGTGTTTATTTTTGCACTTACAAATGACTTCAAAGTCCTTATGGTAACATTTGGAAGAGAAAGTCCTTGGGATGACAATTCCTCCCTGATGAAAGAAAACAGGTTGTCAAGAGACACAGTAATTTACTCTCAGGGCCACGGAGATAAATTCTCAGCCTGCTGGATTCCCCTGTTGATGTTTTCCACATTACTAGACTAATAACTAACACAATTTAAATAGAAATATAGAGAAGGTGACTCACAGTTCTCAGTGTGTAGTTCTGCTATATGAAATCTAAAACTTATATTAAACATTTAATATAACTTCCTTAAAAACTACAAAAAATAAAGAGCCCAAATTAAAGTTCTTGTTAACTCAATTAAAAATTAATTTAAGATGGATCATCGCCATAAATGTAAAAGCTTGAATAATGAAGCTTCCTTCAGGAAGCACAGAAAAATATCTTTGCACACCTGGTTTAGGCAAGGACTTCTTATAAAACAAGATGCCCTAATCATGAAAAAAAGTTATAAATTGGATTATACAAAATTAAAAAGATATAACTAAGACAATAGAAAGGCAAAACCACAAACTCTGAAAATATTCCTAATGCATATACCTAACAAAGCACTTTTACTCAAAATATATTTTTAAATCCCTCTAAATCAGTAATTAAAAGAACAAACAGCCCAATTCTTTTTTTTAAATTTTATTTTATTATGTTACGTTAGTCACCATACATTACATCGTTAGTTTTTTGATGTAGTGTTCCATGATTCATTGTTTGCTTATAATACCCAGTGCTCCATTCAATATGTGCCCTCCTTAATACCCATCACCAGGCTAACCCATCCCCCCAACCCCCTCCCCTCTAGAACCCTCAGTTGCTTCTCAGAGTCCATAGTCTCTCATGGTTGGTCTCCCCCTCCGATTTCCCCCCCTTCATTTTTCCCTTCTTACTATCTTCTTTTTTTTTTTTTAACATATAATGTATTATTTGTTTCAGAGGTACAAGTCTGTGATTCATCAGTCTTACACAATTCACAGCTCTCACCATAGCACATACCCTCCCCAGTGTCTATCACCCAACCACCCCATCCCTCCCACCACCCTCCACTCCGGCAACCCTCAGTTTGTTTCCTG
This sequence comes from Phoca vitulina, assembly GCF_004348235.1. NCBI lineage: Eukaryota > Metazoa > Chordata > Mammalia > Carnivora > Phocidae > Phoca > Phoca vitulina. The sequence continues at coordinate 4,255,398 of NW_022589746.1, forward strand.
AGATTAAAAACTCCTCATATCAGTGAGGTCATATGATACATGTCTTTCTCTGATTGACTTATTTAGCTTAGCATAATACCCTCTAGTTCTATCCACGTCATTGCAAATGGCAAGATTTCGGGGTTTTTTGATGGTTGCATAATATTCCATTGTATATAATATATATACCGCATCTTTATCCATTCATCTGTTGATGGACATCTTGGCTCTTTCCATAATTTAGCTATTGTGGACATTGCTGCTATATACATCGGGGTGCACGTACCCCTTCGGATCACTACATTTGTGTCTTTGGGTAAATACCCAGTAGTGCAATTGCTGGATCGTAGGGTAGCTCTATTCTCAACTTTTTGAGGAACCTCCATACTGTTTTCCGGAGTGACAAACAGCCTAATTCTTAAAAGAGCAAAATCTCTAAAAGACAGAAGAAGCTATATCAATGGCCAGTAAGTACAAGAAAAAGTGCTCAAAATTATTCGTTGTTGGGGGAATTCAAATTAAACTACAATGAACTACCATTTGCATACACCAGGATGGCTAAAATAGAAACAGGCTGGTAATACCAAACGTCAGCCAAGGTGTGGAGCAAGTGGACTCTCATACAATGTTGGTGGGGTGTAAATAGCACAACCACCCCCGAGAACTGTTTAGCATCAAGTTAAACATACATCTATCTTACAACACAGAAATTCCATGCTTAGGTATTTGCCTCAAATAAGTGAAAACATATACCCACAAAATATCTTGTACAAGAATGTTAGCAGCTTTATACATAATAGCCCCAAACTGGAAATAACCCAATGTCTGTCAATAAGAAAACAGCTAAACATATTGTAATATATTCATGCTCAGCAATTAAAAATCTACCGATCTGCTAATATATGCAACAATATATCGCAAAAACAGCGTATTGAGTGAGAGTAGGCAAATGAAAAGGAGAGGAAGCGGATATCATGTTATTTCACTGATATAATATCAAAGGTGGGGGCGAGAGTAACCGGTGATGCTAACATAGCTCTGAAGGTGGGGAAACTTACCAGAGAGGGGCCCAGGAAGCTTTCTGGGAGGGATGGAAATATTATTTTGTTTTACACAGTGGTTACAAGGTTACATACAATTGACAAACCTCACAGATATGCACGTCTGTGTGTTTTACTTTATGTAAACTATCCCAGGAGTCATAAACTAAGGAAATTAACAAATATGTTGATATGCACGTCTGTGTGTTTTACTTTATGTAAACTATCCCACGAGTCATAAACTAAGGAAATTAACAAATACGTTGTGAAGAGCAACGTGCACACAGGTAGTCATGGCTCCTATCCATATGCCAGGCACTGTTGTGTGACTTGAAAGCTAAAGGTTACTCCATGAAATCCTCATAGCAGTTCCAGGATTTAAATATGATTACCAGATTACAAATGGTAAAATGCAAATTTTATGATGTTGATACCAATTAACATGTATATTTTTAAAGATAGGAATCCTGGGCGCCTGGGTGGCTCGGTCGTTAAGCATCTACCTTCGGCTCAGGTCGTGGTCCCAGGGTCCTGGGATCGAGTCCCACATCGGGCTCCATGATCCGCGGGGAGCCTGCTTCTCTCTCTCCCACTCCCCCTGCTTGTGTTCCCTCTCTCTCTGTGTCTCTCTCTGTCAAATAAATAAATAAATAAATAAATAAATAAATAAATAAATAAAAATCTTTAAAGATAGGGATCCTGAGACTCAAAACTTTTCTCAAGCTCATCCAAGGTAGGACAAATGACAGGTGGTGACATTGGTATTTAAATCCAAGATTTATGTCTGTGAAACAGAGTGGTTCTTTCTCTTCTATAAAACAGAGTGGTTCTTTCTCTTCCACTCCTGTGATTCCACTCTAGCCATCTCTCAACTTCAATATTACAATTTCACCCAACCAAAATGCTTTCTACACTGTAAATATTTCTACCAGCTTTCAGTCATCTCCGTCTTCTGTGATATTTTATTTTCTCTTAAATTTGTATTATTATTATTTTGAGAGAGAGAGAGAGAGGGGTGGGGGGAGGGCAGAGGGGGAGGGAGAGAAAGAATCTCAAGCAGACTTCCTGCTGAGCACTGAGCCAGACAGGGGCTCAGTCCCACAACCCTGAGATCATGACCTGAGCCAAAATCAAGAGTCAGATGCTTAACCGACTGAGCCACCCAGGCATATTTTTATTATTTCCACCCAGGCAAATTTTTATTATTAAAGTATAGTTGGCTTACAATGTTGTATTAGTTTCAGGTGTAGAACATAGTGATTCAACAATTCTATACATTACTCAATGCTCCCCACATTAAGTGTAGTCACCATCAGTCACTACACAAGTTATTACAGTATTACTGACTATAATCCCAATGCTATAGTTTGCACCTCTGTGACTTATTTATTTTATAACTGAAAGTTCATATACCTTTAAATCCCCCTCATTTATTTTGCCCATCCTCCCACCCACCTCTCCTCTGGTGACCACCGGTTTATTCTCTGTGCTACAATATCATTAACTGTATTCCCTATGTTGTATCCCATGAATTATTCATTCCCTAACTGGAAACCTGTGCCTCCCACTCTTCTTCACCCATTTTGTCCATAACCCCACCCCTTTTCCCCTCTGTCAGCGAGTTTGTTTGTTCTCTGTATTTATGAGTCCGTGTGTGCTTTCTTGGTTTTTGTTTGTTTGTTCATTTGTTTTATTTTTTAGATTCCACATGTAAGTGAAATTATGTAGTCTTTGTCTTTCTCTGTCTGGCTTATTTCACTTAGCATAGTACCCTCTAGGTCCATCCATGTTGTTGCGAATGGCACGATCTTGTTCTTATTTATGGCTGAGTAATATTCCATTGTGTGTGTTTGTGTGTGTGTGTGTGCGTGCATGTGTATACCACATCTTACTTATCCATTTTATCCATTCATCAGTCAGTGGGCACTTAGATCTTTTCTGTGATATTTTACAAGATACACTATGCACCTGTACCTTCTTAAAACTCAATAGTTCTCTTATAAGCTCAGCTTACCCTGGGCTGGGGGCATCATTCCATATGCTGGGCTCTTCTACAGGTGAACAGGACAGGTTCTTTGTTGAAATCCACATTTTTAAAATTTTATTTTTAAGTAATCTCTACACCCAATGTGGGCTCAAACTAATCACCCTGAGATCAAGAGTCTCACACTCTCCCTACTGAGCCAGCCAGATGCCCCTGACATCCACATCTTACAAACCAATAGGTTTGCTACTGTTTCATCTCATTCTCTTTGTTTTGTGTTTTAGCTTTGATGACAAGTCCAGGTTAGATGTTAAAGCTTCTTGGAAGTAAGGAAGTGCTGCCTTGCTGAATATATAAACCAAAGTGAATGCCGTAAAGAGGACCCCCTGATGGGAATGGCCAGGTGGACTCCCACTACCCATCCCAAGACTCAGTCCCTAGGTCATATTGCTGATGCTGCATTCAAGCAATGAGAGCACCTTTACCATTGGCCCCAGTCACTATGCTGAGACCATGCCAGGAAAGACCTTTTGTTCCTGTATAATTCCACTCACTGACCTGAGTGTCTGTTCTTGTTCCAGAACCACGTCTTTATTACTGTCACTTTCTAATGCTTTCACACCTGATGAGAAAGCAGCTGACACTTGAGTGGATTATATTCCGCATGACTGCCTTTTATTTCTACCCGTTGTTAATGAAAAAACATGACCCTTTTCAATTCTTTAATTCAATTAATGCCCTCCATTTTCATGTCACAAAATCAGGTCCGTTCATCATTTGCCAGGAATTAACTCACAGCTTGCTGTGCTCAGAAGTTCAGGAATACAGAAAATATAAAATATAGTTCAAGGAGATGAATGATCTATTGCTTTATAGCACCTTGATGGGTGTGGTACAAACAAACGCACAGAGAAAACATCACATCAGTACAAAATCTGACAAGCACTCTGATATGACTAAGCACAGGGTGTGAAGAGGGGGTGGAGATGGCTAGAGAGCTGGAGAAGTGGTACCTTTGAAAGAAAGTCCTGCTCTGGTCCTCCTTGGGCCACCTTTTGTCCCATGGGGGAGAAACCTGCAGGACCAAGGACACATGCCCACCTGAAACCCATTGCCTTACCTTTTAGACCAAGATCTGGATACCTAGGACCACAGGATTCCCTGCCCAAAGGCCAACAGAATCTGCTCTCATGGCTTAGATAGCTCCTTCCCTGGATCCACATCCAAGGTCAGACATCCCAGTGCCATGTATTTGTGGGCATGATAGCTAACCAAGCGGTGGCTATTGGCAGAGGGTTTGGGTGGAGGTAGAAGTTGGGGTTGGCATGGTCCCTCATGGTGTAAGAGACAAGCAGGGCTAAGAGGGGAAGAGGCTCAGACACAGGTCAGGGACTTGGGCCTGGGTATCTGCTCTCTCCATGCAGATATAATCTGAGAATTCCCAGTTGAAATCTGGATGTCTGAAGCAGGAGAATAAAACATATTTTCGTTTACCAGCTTGATAAGTTGATTTATGACATCTACACGTAGCGTATGTGAGCCTTTGTTTTCATTCTTGGCTCTACTATTTAGAGATGAGTCTGCCGAGAAGGGCCCTGTGTGGAGTGCTCTATGGGTGGGGGGTCATTTCTGGAGGCGTTTCTCTAGGGCAGTGTTGTAGGTGCTGAAAGATCCCCTTCTGACGTGTGGCACTTGGTGGTGAGTGAGCAAAGCTGAAAGCAGAGAAGCCAATTCAAGGGCTATTGAAAGGGTTGAAGGAAAAGATCATGCAAGCTTAAACTAACATGGTGACAGGGAGTGGAGAAGAAGAAACAGAGTGAAGCAGTATTTCTGAGCTTGCAGGGGACACTTTTGGGGAGCCGATGTGTGTCCTTTGAAGGACGGAAGCTTCAGGCACTGTGGTTCCTATGTAGAACCATTTGTTCCAACATCTCACCTGATTTGTTAGCTGTCACTGCTGTGACAAATTACCACAAATGTAAAGCCTTAAAACAACACAAATTTATTATCCTACGGTTCTGGAGGTCAGAAATCTGACACGGGTCTCACTAGGCAAAAATAAAGGTGTTGGCAAAACTACATTCCTTTTTGGAGGCCATATGGGAAGACCCATTTCTTTGCATCTTCCACCTGCTGGAAATTACCCACATCCCATGGCCCCAAATCCCTCTCTCCATCATCAAAGTCAGTGACATGATGGCAGGCTGTGTCCTTCTCATGGCACATCACTTGGACCTCTCTGCCTCCCTCTTCCAGTTTGAAGGACCCTTGCGATTGTGTTGGCCCCACCTGGGTAACGTAGGATCCATATGTCTCATTTAAGATCAGTCGATTAGCAACCTTAATTCTCCCTGGTCCTGTAATATAACAAACTCCCAGATTCTGGGGACTGGGGTGTGGACATCTTTGGCTTTGATCTTCCGCCTGTCATATCATTTTTAGAACTTGCTTCCTTCCATTGTGGGTTCTGGGGCTGGGATCACTCATCAGGAGTGAATAGGATGAGCACTGGGTGTTACAGGCAACTAATGAATCATTGAACACTACATCAAAAACTAATGTACTATATGGTGGCTAACTGAACATAATAAAGTGTAAAAAAAAAAAAAAGGAGTGAATTGGTGAAGCTTGCCTAACACAAGATATTTTACCACTTTCTGGGATTGAAAACAAAATACAATTATGTTTTAGAACTCAGGATGGCATTACCTGAAAACCTCAGGTGTTTCAAGTAATCTGGAACTGCGGAGCCCACAGAGTAGGCTGCCCCTTCATCCCCTGTGGCTGGGTAGACAACATTCTCTGTAGGCTTCAAAGGTGCCTCTCTTCTCCAAATCCTTTTTCCTAACAGGCACATAGTTACAAGGTCTTTTCTGTAGACTAGATTTCTGTTACTCCAGAGGTAACCTGTTAAAATCCAGTCCTCTGCACTTGGTTATCAGATTATTTTACACGCAGCACAAAGAATGTGGCCCTTCGAGACACTGTCTTTCGACAGAAGGAGGGACAAGTAAAGAGAAATGTCTGTGGTGTGAGGTGGGGTGCTCTGAGGGCTGTGGTGGATGATTCTGGGGAGCGCAGGGATACACGAGCACAGGAAGAGGGGACGAAGAGTGGGAGCCCCACAGGCAAAATTGGGTGAGCTCAGAGTTCGGAAACTGGCCTTACTGGTCACGAAATTCTCCTGTTCCCATGTCATTCTCTCCTCCGGGCTTTCTTTATCTAGTCCCTAGGCAGAGGGATGAGATGCATTGTTTTCATGGTTTTTCTGCTTTCTCTATTGGGGAATTCAGTTCTGAAACTAAGGTGGAATCCTGTGGAGCTGTGGACTGAGTGCTCAGGGAATGCAGCCATGGACGATGGGAGCACCCAACACATAGCCATCCACCACAGTGTTCTAGACGCAGCCCTGCCCCGACAGCAGAGCCGAGAGTAATTTGCAGGATCCTGCAAATCGTGGGGTACAATGGAAAGAAATCGAGCCTTGGATTTTTTCCAGTGCTTTCTGAGCATGAAGAGTTTCAGAGATTGTTTTGCTTCTGGCTCTGTAAGGAGGAGACTTGTAATGAGGAGAGGCGGCGGAACATCTGAGATTTACTGGGGAGTTATTAGTATTTCTGATACAGTTTCTATCAATTCCCTCATCCACATCGTTCTCCCCAAACTGAGAAATACAATTTTGAAAAATGTATTGAATGTGTTAAGGGGATTGCAAATTAAAGCTCACTAGAAACACCAAAGAGTGAAGGAAACCTCACATGGCCTCTTCTTATGATGAAAATAACTCACCTAAATTGTGCATCCCAAGTACAGTATTTCAGATTACAAGTTAAAGAGCTAAATATCAAGTTCATTATCTCATACAACAGTGGTGAAAACTATAACAAAAGAAACTTTACTTTTTTCTTATGTGCTAATTTTATTTGATATTTTAAAATTCCAAATGGACCAAATGTTGGCCAAATAACCTATTTTTGTTGAATTACAGTAGTTTTGATGACTCTTCTTTCACCTAATATCTCAGTCAATTAGTTTTCCATACTAACCCCCAAAAGCAGAGCTCACAGTGGCTGATGATGTCATAGTTGCCATTGGCCTAGTTACCAGATTGGAGCTGGGGCCACGGGAAGGGCATGGCTATGATGGATGCTGCTACAGAAGTGAGACAAATCTGTGCCTTGATTGCAGAAAGGACACCAAAGGGCTCAGCGTCTATGTGATGTCCTCCAGATTTTATCTTATTCCTTCTACCGTTGTTTTCCCTTTGCTTTATTTCATTGCTATTACAAATACACAGTTTTTGACTTTATTCATATGCAGTTCTAGAACAAGCAAGACTAAGCTCTGTTGACACGAATCACAATAGTAGTTGTCTCTGTGTGTGTGTGCGTGCGGGTGACTGGAGGGTGATAGGAAGATCTTACACCTTGTTTTACTTGGTGCTCGCATTTGTCAAAATTCATCAAAGTGGACACTTACCTACATATTTCATTGTGCATAAATCTGTCTCAAAAACTGGGTTAATTTAGTGCTTTATGATAAACAAAATGTAGTGAAGGAACCAGCCAACCACACATTCTTCCCTTTTTTCCACCTCTTACCTTCTTCATCGGAATTGAAAAGTCTATCATCTTGGGACAACTCTGGCGTGTCAAGGAATCCCAGATGGAGTGCAATTTCCAGAAGATGCTGGAAGCTTCCTGGGAAGAATAATGAAGAAGACTTCAGGGTTTGTAGTTGGTCATTGGATGACGATTTTTGAAGCAAGAGAAAGGACCCAGGTAATTGTTGCTCTTTGCTGGACCATCTTGGGTGAGAAACTCACCCTACTGCGTGCCCACCCTAAAGATGGGAGAGTTCAATTCTGTCCAGATTAACTAACTAGGGACAAAAATTGTCCTTTTGGAGTGTGAGTATGTGTGTTCCCAGGGAATATGTCACACATTCTTAAAGAGAAGGCACAATGACCAAAGCTTAGCAGAAGTTGAATCACAGCCAAGATTCTTTGAGTTTGCTCATTTTTCTTTGCCAGGTGGAAACAGTATTTGGGGTCCCAACCATTTCACTGAGTGGTAATTAGGATCAAAATCTATTTCCCTACTGTGGCAATTGTCACCCTTCTAAGTTCCTGGGGAGGACACAGTAATAATCATACATCTATTCCTCACCAGAACCAACGAAGAGATGTGACCCAATATCAGGAGAGGTTTGCCGAGCAGGTTGGCATTGGTGAATGCAGCTTAGGTCTGCAGGGAAGGGGATTTCCTAATTCTTAGCTGCAGAACTGGATATTAGCTCTCCAACTAGTGCTGGCCCCTGCCCCCCTCCACCATGGGGGCAAGGCTTCTGTGGCCAAGCTTCCCTCGGGACTGACAGAAAGTAGGAGTGTTCTCTGAAGTCAGGTTCCCATTCAAGGGGGAAAGAGGAGGAGGAGGAAAATCATGCCCAGTGTTCTTCCAAGGTCCCAGTTGACAATCCATTCCCTTTCCCTGGGTGTGGACAGGCGAGCTATGTTAATGGAGATATGTGTATTGATTGAGTCTTTTCTTTTCTGTAGTTCTGATGCTTTGACTTCTGGACTTTGTTAACGCTGGGGAGACCAGTCCTCCCAGAGTTGGCCAATTCCCACAGATAAACTAGCCACCCCCCACCCCCCCACCCCCACGCCCGGTACACCTTTCAAATACAAACCAACCAACTCCTGGAGCCCACACTACCCCCATACTTCCTCTATGGGGCTCTCACTCTGGACCATATCCCCATGTCCTAATCACCCAGGGCCAGCTATCTGACAACCAGGGACAGCGCCTATGCCCCAGAACCCTGAAATTATTCAAACTAGCCAATCCTGAGCCTGCTTATCCTGCCTCTCCTGTTCCTTCCCAAAGAGAGCACAGTAAAGGCTCTTGCTCCGTTCCCCTCTCCCTCTGCCTTGTGACTAACCCTGGGGCTTCCCCCTGCACCCCCCGCCCAAGGCATGGTGTGCCCCCTCCTCTTGAAAACTGTAACAAAGCATCATTTCAATGACAACTGTCTCCTGAACCATTGGACTTACCGTACCTCAATAAGAATAAAACCTATATTTGAAAATAAGTTCTGTCGACATGACTGTAGGGGGGAAGCACCCCCCAGAGGAACATTACTTATGGCCTCTGTTGTCTATGCTAGGGTTTGTTTCACCTCTGGAAGCTGTTCCTGTCTTCCTGTTGCAAATTTTGTTCAACTTCATAAACCTGGTTCCATCACCTTGGTGGAACTGGGAAGCAGAGTCATGGGACGTTTGAGGCTCTGACGTCAGGGCAGACTTGGGTCTCATCCCAGCACATCCTGTCACCGTGAGCTGGGGCGAGTCACTCACCTCCACTCTGCCTGACTCTCCTCATGGGGAAAAATGGGTTCATGGGAGGACTTCCTCCACAGGGTTGTTCTGGCATAGAAATGCTCAGTCAGTGTGTTCCTTCCAAAACAAGTCAGTCCCATGTAAGGGAAACAGTATTTGGCAGAATTAGTTGGACCCTTCTAGCAACCGTTTCCTTGTTCCTGCTTCTATCTGCCCCCCTCCCCCCAGAACTCCTTGGTCCCTTTGGCTTCCCTGTGTGTATGTCCTTCTGCGGACTGCGGCTTTGAGCGCCTCACTTCTGGGTCTTGGCATAACCTAGCAGCATCCTGTGTCCTCCTCGTATCCTGTGTCCAACTGTTGGACCACAGACTCAGACCTGGCTGCTGATTCTTTATTTTCAGGACTGACCTTGTGCGCTCTCGGGTTTGATTTCTGTTCTTGTCTGCTCAGCAAGCTATTAGCTGTTTCTAAGGAAGAGGTGCAGGCATCTGACCTTCACTGCAAACTCTTCCTGTCTGCTCCTGACCCATGTCCTTCAGTGTTCTCTATGGCCACTTCCTTCTTGCTCGGCTGCTCTCCTGGACTTTTGCTGCCTCCCCCGTCACTGTCTTTTCTCAGCCACCAAGTGGACCAAACTTAAAAACAACAGTGCCCCTTCCCTGCCCCTCCCCTACCATGCTGCCTCTCATCCCCTTCCTGGACAGCACGCTGAAAATACTTGTCCACACAGGGGTCTCTTTTGCCTCCCCCGCTCCCTCCCTCCCAGCTCCCATCAGCAGGACTCTCTGTCCACCTCTAGTTCCAGTTCTGCTAAAAAATCCTCAGTGTGACCTTGGGCCAGGCCCTTCTCTGCTAACATCAGAGGCTCTGTGAAGTGAGGGGATGGGGATTAGTAAGTCTTCAGCGCCCCATTCAGTCCCCATTGTCAAAGACAGATGAACATGGTAAGAATCTGTTGCTGTCATTAATCTCAGATATGTAGCATTTGTAGTAACTTCCACTTAGATTACACTTTTAAAAATAAGGAGTAAGTCTGAAGAGAATTGTTAGAAGGAAAATGGACCAAAAAGAGAGTTATGGAACTTTCTTGTCATGGAACATGATATTATCACATCTGGCTGTGATGTTAATAGGTGCCTAATGCTATGTCACCCAGTTCATTCTTGTGCCTGGGAGGCTGAAATCCGAACTCACTTTGTGATTTTAGGCAAATGGGAAAATGACATTTATTGATCTGTTGACCTATTCTCTCTGAATACGAAGCAACAAAAAGAAAGCGAAAACGGAATATATTGTCCTAGAGAACAAATAAGAGAAAGATGGGCTGTCTTATTATTCTCACTTAAGTCGAAAATGATTCCATATTTTTCTAATCCAGCTCATACGTGAATCAATATTGCTGACAATGAATCACCAGAAAATCACCCATGGTTCTTAGTGATAATCACACATCACACCTGGGTCTAGGAACCACAGACTGGAAAAATACATATTTCCTACGTGACATGGAATAGTAAGGATTTCGGTTTCACCAGAAGAACAAATGTAATAATGTTTATTTTCTCTTTTTCCCCATCTCCTTCCCAGAGGACACGCAGAGACCCGGGTGCTGGAGTAAGCACAGTGGACATTTCCTGGAGATAGTCTGCTTCACAGTCAGCCCAGCTGAGAAATCTTCCCTGTGAAAGACTTGAGAAATGCTGAATTGTATAGACCACGTTCACTGCATCTTGTGATTTGATCAGTATGGGCAATCACCCACACGAGGTGAAGTTTGTCCTTTTTTTTTTTGTGGATTGTTGATTTAAGCTTTTAAAAAACAAGATTAAAACTGAATGCGATCACATGGTTTTTTTAAAAAAAGTCAAGTAACCAGGGAGAGCACAGTAAATGTAAAGATCCGTCTGCAGTTTCCTTGGCCAGCTCCCGCTCCTGTCCAGTTGATGTGCTGTAGAGCGTGATTAGAGAACACAGTGAATGGTCCCCCCACCCATCCCCAAATATCTTCCGCCGGCCCTGCCATACTGTACAGAACTCTTTGCTGAGCTGGAAAGGTAGCATATAAAGAGGCGATCATTTATTAACAACACGGCTTAAACGGTTTCATCCATGCACTTCTCGCTTCCGAGTTTTGATCAATCTATTTCTTCAGTCTAGAATGACTTCCCCATCCTATTTATCCATCCTTCAAATTTTAATTCAAACCTTTCCAGACGCCCCCCCCCCCTCCCCACCATGGTGATGAATCCTGCCTGCTTCCTGGAGAGATAGCTGATATCCTAGTGAGCATGAACTGTGTCTCAGTAGCCTCTATAGTACCCATTACGGGACAGTCTTTCAAACACAGTACAAGCTCAACACATGTTCTTGGACTGGATGTATTTAAGGCAAAGCGATTAACTACCCCTCCAGGGTGCTGGCTACCAGGACAAAGTACTCCTGCAATGCAGCCATCAGCCAAGTCGACTATAAATTGCCTACAGGGAAAACATTGAGAAATAAAGGTTATATTATGCAGAATAAACTTGGAAGCAAACAATCAAAGATGAAATACAATGTGCTGGGGGAGAGTGCATTGTTCGCTATGTAAAGCGTTCATGTTGGATTATTGTAGAGATTGCATTTTCTATCCCAGCAGCCACCCAAATGGCTCCCACCTCCTTCAGCTTCGCTTGGCCTCTAAGGAGAAAACAATGACAGAATTTTAGTTTCCAGCCTACCCATTTTCTGCATCCACACAGAAGCAGATCACCTCCTACACTCCCAATCCTCTTTTCCGGGCAACTGTGGAACTAGCAAAACAAGATCCCTCTTTAAAGAAACCACAGTGTGGTTGGTGATTAAGTTATAGCATAGCTCTTTCCTCTGTTGACAACAACCAAATAGCTAATTAACTGTCCATGCATTACTTCAGAATTTTTCCTTTTTCAAGATTTTATTTATTTATTTGAGAGAGTGAGAGAGACAGAGGGAGAGAGAGAGAGAGAGAGAGCACGAGCAGGGTGAGGGGCAGAGGGAGAAGCAGACTCCCCGCTGAGCAGGGAGCCCCAGGCAGGGCTCGATCCTAGGACCCTGGGATCATGACCTGAGCCAAAGGCAGATGCTTAACCAACTGAGTCATCCAGGCGCCCCCAGAATTTTTCTAATAATCTACTTGTTGACAATTATCAACAGGGACAGATGTCTTTGCAAATAGCAGTTAGAAGACCCTGACCCAGGCTGTGTTGATGAAATCACTTTCTAACTGCTGTTTCTTCTCTGACCCATGACGTTCACTCCCATTCCATCCTCCCTGAAGGAACAAAGAAACCCTTTGTCTACTCAACGGAAGGGAGCACACCATGCCTGTCTTGCCATAACTTAAGGAATTGGTTAATCATTTCACTTGCTTCCCTACCTCCCTGAGCATGTTGGGGATATGTCAGTCCTCACTGTAATTCTGCAAGGTTCAGCATCGTTCACCCCAAGGCTCAGGGAAATTGAGTGACTATTCAAAGTCTATAAATAGAAGGAGTAGGAGTCCAACCTACTACGAGGTCTAACTTCAAATGAAATAACTGTGCCATTTTAAGTGCTGATCATTTACAGTGGAGAAAGGTAAGCCCACAGTCCCCTCTGCCACTCAGACCTATACCTGCATCCCATTTGCAGCCCACAGCTTTTCCCTCCTCCATCCTGCAAACTTCCCAATTGCTTCCTTTTCTCATGTGATCAGTAGATGCCCCAAATTAGCCCTGGGCGGACAGGCAGGTGGAAGAGAAAGAAAAGGAGAAGGAGGACTGTGAGCAGTTCCACCAACGCCCTCCTTCTCAAGAGTAGACAATACGTCCTGCAGATTGCTCACCATCCTACACTTTTTCTTTTTCTATCCATTCTCATGACTAATTCTCCACACAAGCTCCCCATTAATTCATGTGTTAAGCCACGGAGCAGACCCCAAAGCGCTATAGAATTGATGGCATTTTTGTTGAGTCAGATTGTCACATGCTCTAATTACTATGAAGGTCGTTATGTGATTTACAGCTGCCTGTAGAAGAAAAAAAAATCTCAATAGCATTGTTTTCCCATTCATCCTCGCTCGGATGCTGGCAAATCGATTCAAGCACAATCTGCTCTCAAAATGAGAAAAATCTGCCCAGACATACAAGTTTCATATTAATCATGTTGGAACTGGACCCTTTCCCTGGCTACATAAAAGGTTTATGAAGGTGTTTTTTTTTTTTTTAAGATTTTATTTATTGATTTGACAGAGAGAGACACAGCAAGAGATGGAACACAAGCAGGGGGAGTGGGAGAGGGAGAAGCAGGCTTCCCGCCGAGCAGGGAGCCCAATGCGGGGCTCGATCCCAGGACCCTGGGGTCATGACCTGAGCCGAAGGCAGACGCCCAACAACTGAGCCACCCAGGCGCCTCTTTACTAAGGGTTTTAACCCAAAAGGTTTCTAATTTCCTCTAAATTTTATTTCAAGTCCACAGGTGTGGGATTTTATTCTTAGTCAATAGATACAGAAAGATGAGGTGAAGAAGAAAACCATCTAAATGATTGTTTCTCCAGTAAAAGCCATCCCCTCAAGTCAAATGGAAACCTCTTTAGAATTGAGTTGGGAATACTTCTGAGTCGTCTGCTTGCTGATGCCTGTTTTCTCTGTGCCTCAAGGCTGTGTGCTGTGGGAACGTCCTGTGGGGAGACTCCCCCTAGGCTCCGTTGCTGTTGTCACACGCAGACAGGCGGCTTCACGACTTCACTGTGTGTTTCGGGTTGTGCTCTCTTCCTTCTAAATCCATGTGTTGAAGTCCTAACTGCCAACACCAGAGGATGATCTTATTTGGAGATAGGATCTTTCTCTCATTGGGAGATGGGTCATCACTTTAAAGTGAGGTCATTAGGGTTCAATAGTACTTCTGGGAAATATGGACACAGAGCCACACTGGAGAATCCTTTGTGAACGTGAAGATCTACAAGCCAAGAAGAGAGGCCTGGAACGGATCCTACCCTCACAGCCCTCACAAGGAACCAGCCTTGCCAACACCTTGATTTCAGACTTCTGGCCTTCAGATTCAACACAAAAAATGTCTGTTGTTCAAGCCCCCAGTTTGTGGGACTTGGCATGGTGCCTGAGCAAACAAATACACTGTGTGCTTTAATGTCCACGGTCACTGTAGAGCTGTGAGTAATAAATGATGAGCAAACTGAAGCTTTGAATTCTCACTGGTTTAACAGCACCTTTTTCAGAAGAAAGGAAATACCCTCATATTAAGCATATTTACCACTAATGAGACGATTGTAATCATATTAACTAGCATTTCTTTGAGTGCTTATGGGTATCAGGCATTGTTCTAAGCTCTTTATGTGTGTTGACTAATTTAATCCTTACCGTAATTCTATGAGGGAAGTAAATGATCACCCCCATTTTACAGATGAGAAAACTGAGGCACAAAAAGGCAAAGAATTTGCCCAATTTCACATAAATATGGCAGAGCTGAGTTTGTTCATGTGCTTATAAAGAAGTTAGAGGAGACAAAGAAATGGCCCACGTTCGGTAGCTGTTGTCTTAGCTGAGCTGAGAACCTATGTCTTCTGATTGGATGTCACTTCCTTTCCACATCACCACATCAGATAACCATAATCCTTGTAGATATAATCTTCATAATGAAGAAGTTAAATATGTATCTGATAATTGGTAATAGATTTGGGGGTGGGGGAATATGATATTATATATACTTTACTGCATACACCAAAGTGAATTCGTAATGACTTAAGAGTGTTTAATGTAAAGAATTAAAACCATGAAGGACAAAGAAAAAAACAATGGAGAACATATGTTTGTTCTCAGGATAGGAAGAACTTTTTGAGAGTAAAGGCATAGAAAGAAACCATAAGAAAAAAAAGATTGATAGATCCACATATAGGACAACCACACACCAATGAATACATAAAACACATAGAAATAAACACAATGCAAAATCAGCTTGGAATATATATCGTGACTGTTGGGGGAAAAATTAAAATGAAATCTCCAGTCCATCCTGAGAAATATTCTCCACACTTATACAGAATAAAGATAACAGGTTTATTATTGAATTCACAACGGAACAGACTACCACACACATCACAGAGAATACGCTCATGACATTATGAAGACAGAAAGGAATGCCACCTTGTATATAACCTAGCAGGTGAAACCCATCACTCCCAGGTTCTCAGGATTTGTGGTTTTCTCGGAGGACGGCCTGACAATATCATTTGTTAAATATTCACCTGGTAATTGGGGTAGCCCTCTGTGCCTTTATCTGAAGGGAAAGGAAACTTCCCCTTGTATTCCTATGACAAGCAGGAGGTTTAGAGCCCAGAGGCCAGGTTAACGTCCCCAGGCGACGGAAGTTAGAGGCATGCTCTTCCTTGATATTTGCATTGCAAAAAGAGGGCTCCAAGCCCTTAAGAGAAACATTCCTGAGTCCTAAGGCTGGCAAGAGGCTTATTTAGCCTCTAAAAAGATTTACATAGACATCAAAGGAATAGAGGAAAGAAGTTATTTCCAAGGAAATGCTCTGAAAAAAGAAGTGGGGGAAGTCTTTTTCCTTTTTAACAACAGGGAAAATTCAGTGTTGTCTTTTGTGTTTTGTTTTTTACCTTTACATAGAGCAATGATAACATCCATATAGAGAGAGCTCTTAAAATCAACCAGAAAAAGATAAGCATACCAATAGAAAAATAGGCAGATGATTTGCAGATTCATGAAAGGAGAAATTTAAATGGCCTTTCAATATATAAAGATGGATTCATGTCACTAATTACCAAAGAAATAGAAATTATAGGACACCTGGGTGGCTCAGGAGCAAGGTGGTTGAGCGTCTGCCTTCAGCTCAGGTCATGATCCCAGGGTGCTGGGATCGAGTCCCGCATCGGGCTCCTTGCTCCTCAGGGAACATGCTTCTCTCTCTGCTGCTCCCCCTGCTTGTGCTCTCCCTCTCTGTCAAATAAATAAATAAAATCTTTTTAAAAAGTAAAAATAAATAAAAATAAGAAAGAAATACAAATTACAATGAGAGTTCATATTTGACAAAAATTGGGGGAAAAATAGATAATACTTAATAGTGACCTGAGCGTAAGCAAATAAGGTGCCTTTATAGTCCTGGTAGGGACATACATTAGCACAACTGTTCTAGGGGACAGTTTAGCTGTGGGTGTCAAGCCTTATAAATGTCCAGAATCTGTTTTCAGTGGCTCATCCAAAAACAGTATCAGAGATGTACATAAAGATTCATGTATGAATGTACTGAAAAATAAGTGAAATTTCAATAACAGAATTAGTACTCTTTCAATATATCCATATGATATAATACTGTGTAGCTATGAAAATTTAATTTTCTGAGCTGAGCAAGGAGCCTGATGCAGGGCTCAATCCCAGGACCGTAGGACCATGACCTGAGCCGGAGGCAGTCGCTTAACCGACTGAGCCACCCAGGCACCCTGAAAATTTGATTTTCATAAAACATTTAATGACAGGAAAACATTCATGATGCGAGGTTGGTTGAAAAGAACTTGAGAAGGAGAAAAATACTTGAATCTATTGGCAAGTGCTATCTCTAAGTAATGGGAGTGATTGTCCTATTATTTTCCCCCCTCAAGTTTCCTTCCAATAAATACATATTTATAATTTAAAAAAAAAACCCACATTTTTTGAAAGGGTTGTTTATACAGTAACAACAACACAAAAGGATTCAGCTAGCTGACATCCGCTGTTCACTCCAAGCTTCTATAAAATGCAGGCTCAGGTAGACGTCTTGGTAACACTTTTATGCCAGTGATCTCTCCACAGAGCTGGGACTGACAACTCCAGACTGTGGTGACCTCTCTTCTTTCATATTCTTGGGGCATTGCTGTGTGAACTATCCACCTTGTCTCAATACTACCTGGTGTCCAAATAAAAATCACAGCTATATAGAATTTAAAGATGATCTGGCTCCATCCCAGAATGCTGCAGCTGGGATAAGTGAGCCCAGAGAGACTGATGAAGTCAGCGTTCATTTCTCTATCAGGATTTTTTTTAGGATGCTAGGGAAAGGTGAGGTACTTAGGTTATTTCAAGGTAGCCATCCATGGGTCAGCTCAAGGGAAGGACAGTGGCAAGTAAGAAACACAGTGGACACCAGATATACTTAGGTCATTTAGAAGGCAATTTGGTGACCAGCTTATCTGGAAGTGTCTTCGATGACCACCAGCCTCCACTCAGAACTTTAATACTTGATATCCCCATGACTCAGCCACTCTATTTTTAGTCATGCTCCCCCTACTATCCCTCTCTTTCCCTGATGATTTCTACTTATCATCTTTTCTACTGCTCTTTGTCTCCCACTGTCTTTCTAGGTATCATTCAGTATCTGGTGGCCCCATTAACAGTTATGTTCTTTCTTTTTTATTTTATTTTAGTTTTTAAGATTTTTTAATTAATTTATTTATTTAGAGTGGGGGAGGGGCAGAGAGAGAGACTCTCAAGCAGGCTCCACACTGAGTGCGGAGCCCAACGTGGGGCTCTGTCTCACCACCCTGAGATCATGATCTCAGCGGAAACCGAGAGTCAGACGCTTAACCAACTTGAGCCACCCAGGCACCCCTGGTTATGTTCTTTCTATAGAACATTTGACCTCCTCCTCACCCACCCTGGAAAGGTCTGATTGACTCAGGAAGTTACCAGATGTGCCAAATCCACTTTTTCAGGGCAGTAGGGCATTTGGTATGCTGAATGTTTACCAACGCGTAGGAAATTCCTCAGAAAGGAGCTGAGGCCCACAAGTATGGAAGTTCTCCAAAGAGGGCAATATGAGGTGCAAATTCCTTCTTTGACCTTTTCAATACTAGATCCAACCTTTTCCCAGTGTACATTCCCAAGGGGGCTCCAAACAAGCCACCATCCCATTCAATTGTATTCCTTTTCTTTCTCATTCAATTGTATCAGAAATGCAAAGCTGAGAGAGGGATGAACAGCTCCTCTCATTTACCAATAAGAGCAATATACTTGCAAACTTTGACAACTCAAATATTACTGGGGGTGGTACTGAATTGGCTTGGCTGGGCCAAAGTATCTAGATATTTTGGGTTAGATGTTGCCATGAAGGTATTTTTTTTTTCAGATGAGATTAACATTTAAATCAGTAGACTTTCAGTAGACACTTCACCATAATATGGGTAAGCCTCATCCAATCAGTTGGAGGACTTAAGAGAAACAGACTGAGGTCCTTCAAAGAATAGGGAATTCTGCCATCAGACTCCTTTTGAACTTGAGTTGCAACATCTACTCTGCCCTGAGTAGATGCCAACCTGCCCTGAAGATTTTGAATTTGCCAGTCCACACAATCATGTGAGCCAACTCACATGAGCCAATTCCCTAAAATAAGTCTTTCTCTCTAAATATATATAATTAATGTATACTAATATATATCATATACAACTATATATTTATATAATATGCACTTATATATAATTAATATAATTCAATATAAATCATATACATACATATAACATATATATCTACATCAATTATATATATTCTGTTTCTCTGGAGAACCCTGACTACCACAATTGATAACAAATTACTTGGGACTCAGTCATGATTATGAATCAGTGAATTAATAACTTTTCCCAAAGTTGTCTAGTTTGTTAGTGGTAGAATCAGTACCAGATCTCAGGACTCCCAGCTCAGAGTTCTTTCTCATGCATCATAATCAAATCAATCAGTAATTCCATTTATAGGCCAGCTCTGTGCTATCCATTATTGAACTATGAGCTAAGATTATCATCTGAGCAGGTCACTATCTTTAGGTTCATAAAATCTGTTTGGAGTGACAAGGCAAACACAAGTGAAAGAATTAGAGAATGACAAAATCATATTCTAAAAGCAAGACCTGTGCTTTTCCAATTCAGGAGATGCTAATCACATGTGGCTATTTAAAATTAACTTATTAAAGTAACATAAAATTAAAAGTTCAGTTGCTTCATTTCATTAATCAGTCACATCTCAAGGGCTCAGTAGCCACATGTGGCTAAGGACCACCGTATTGGGCAGCATAGATAAAGAACACTTCCATCACCTCAGACAGTTCTGTCGGACTGCCCTAGGCCGAAACTAGAAAGCCAATGTGAATTCAGGGACAAAAGAAACCAAGCCATATTAAAAGTGTCCAAGGCATAAGCCTCCATACTTCTTAAATTTCTACAGAAGCTCTGCATCACTTTCTGAATTCAGTGCAAAATCTTTATCAGGGCAAAAGAATCCGTTAAAAATCTCATCCCCTGCCAAGGAGACTCCATGGCCACACCACCTTTTCCTGGATAGAAAAGGCTCTCCGGGCTAAATTTTACTTTCTTCATAAAGGCCCAAGGAGGTGGTCAGTTAAATGTGATGGATAGAAAACATGTATTTGTCTCCTATCCCTCCCCAACTCCTGCTAAGTTGACAGCAAAGGAGTTTTTAAAACATGAATGACTGAGTGAATAAACCAAAGGCATACATAGATAAGGGAAAAGGGTCAATGTACTAACCCACTTTTAGAAGATGGGAAAGTGATGGACAAGTGGTTAGCAGTGATGGACAACTGAGTTAGCAGTCAGTTAGCAAAGATGAAACCTCAGCCTGTTGGAGGGAGCGTCTGGAAGTCAACAGGACTTCTGCTGGTGGCAGATCTAGAACCTTGGAAAAGTCCCACACGGAAGCACTAGGTAAGCACAAAGGCATGAGTGCCTGGTGGCGGTGAGAACTAGGAGACCTGACTAATGTCTTTGGAAGGAACATTCCCCAGATGCCTATCCCCGCTCTATAAAACCAGGCTAATATCTCCCTCATACCATAGAGCTTATGAGTAAACCAAGACATTTTTGGAAGAGGGGTAATTCTTCCTTGTTAATGCAGAAACATCAGCATGGTCCCATGACAATGTCCTGAACACTGTGTTGGCACCAGAGTCATAGAAGAGATATAAAATGCTGTTCTCGCTCTCAAAGAGCTTTCAACCAAGAACAACTAACATGTAATGATGCGGCATTCAACCAATTACACCGATCATTTATGAACTCCATTGAGTATGCAAGCCCTGTGAATTTTGGAGGCATTTAGAAACAAACAAAAACCCTGGAACCAAAGTGGCCAGGGAAAGTTTGGGAAAAAAGAGTGATCGAATTTTGAAGATGGTAAGATTTGGACAAAGCAGTCATTCCTATTACTTATTTCTAAGAAATCAGAATTCTTTAGTGGAACTCAACAGGTGTTGACTTGCTTGCTCAAGTGGTCAAAATGAGCAGCCTATGTTCTATGTCACCCGTGAGGACTGAATTTTTTAAAGCCGGCTTCAAATCTGACACACCATTTGGGGCATTTTACAAATCAATACAATCTTAACATTTTGCGATACTTTCTTTTTTGCAGAGAATTGTTTTGCTTTGAAGGTCGTCAGTAGCTCTTTTCTACGAAACCACCAGAGCTAAATGTGGCAGTTCAACCAGGGCGAGAAGATGAGGAACAGAGATGGAACTACTTGAACTCAAAGGGACACCAGGAGGTATGTCAGCACAGAAACCTGGAATGACTTCTACCCACTGAAGACCAATCACCTTACCTGTGAATTCAATTTCAGGATAAATAACCTAGTGCCAAACGGTCTTATATCATGGCAAAATATGTCTGAAATTTTTTCTTT
Source organism: Phoca vitulina (assembly GCF_004348235.1). Taxonomy (NCBI): domain Eukaryota; kingdom Metazoa; phylum Chordata; class Mammalia; order Carnivora; family Phocidae; genus Phoca; species Phoca vitulina. The sequence goes on from NW_022589746.1 coordinate 4,276,432, forward strand.
GTAATTTTTTCTGTTTGGGGCTGTTTTTTATTGCTATTTTTATTTATGGTAAAAAAAAAAACCACACTCTGTTTACCAATTTACCATGTTAACCATTTCTAGGCGTACAGTTCAGTAGTGTTAAGTATATTCGCAGTGTACAACAACAGATCTCCAAAACGTTTTCATTTAGCAAAACTAAAACTCTGTACCCATGAAATAACAGCTTCCCATCCCCCCCTCCCCAACCCCCAGCAACCACCACTCTACTTCTGGTTTCTATGAACCTGACTACTTCAGATACCTCATAGAAGTGGAATCATCAAGTATTTGTATGAGTGTAAGGTGATACCTCACAGTGGCTTCTATTTGCATCTCTTTAAAGATAAATGGTGTCAAGCATCTTTGCATAGGTTTGTTGGCCGTTGGCATATCATCTTTGGAGAAACCTGTATTAAGATCCTTAGCCCATTTTTAAAATTGGGTCCTTGTTCTTTGCTATTGTTGGATTATAGCTCTTTATACATTGTGGATGTTAACTCCTTGTTAGATTCATGATTTGCAAATATTTTTCTCCCATTCCAGAGACTGCTTTTTCACTCTGTTAATTGTGTCCTTTAAGGGACAGAAGTTTTTAAATTTGATATAATCACAGATTTTTAAATTTGATACAAAAACAGAAGTTTTTAAATTTGATATAATTTGCCTATTTTTGCTTCTGTTGCCTGTGTTTTTGGTGTCATATCCAAGAAATCTAGGTCAAATCAAATGGCATGAAAATATCCTCCTCTTGTAATGTATGGTGATTAACATAACATAATAAAAAAAAAAGATATCCCCCTCTGTTTTCTTCTAGGCCTTCTTTAGTTCACCTCTAGTGCTTAGGTCTCTAATCTAGTTTGAGTTAATTTTTGTATATGGTGTAAGGATCCAACTTTATTCTTTTGCGTGTGGATTTCCAATTTTCCCAACGCCATTTGTGGAAGAGACTGTCCTTTCCTCATGGAGTGGTCTGGGCACCTTTAAGTTCATCTGACCATATACTTGAGAGTTCGTTTTTATTCATGTTCCTAACCTGCTGAAAATTATTTTTTGAGATTTTCTAATGCCAAGGAACAAAGAATGTTTTTTTTTTTTTTTAATTATTCAAAGTTGTTCAACAGATGCCATTTTCTTTGGCAGTTTTCTTTCTTTTTTTTTTTTATCTCACAGAAATATAAAAGACACATCAGGATGAATTACACCATTTAAAAGTTCATTCAGATAGAAATGTAATTCTCTTTAATCAGACTCAATACAAATTTGGTTTCCACAGATGGCAAATCACGAGTGATCATTTGTCTTACTGAATGAATTACTTAAATTCCTTTTAAATATCAAAGGTATAGCCATGAAGGAAACATTGTGGAATTTATACTACATTCTAGGGACATTTAATCTTACTTCAATCTGAAGCAATGACAATATGGGGGTTTTTTCCTCAAATAGTGAGGGCATATTTGGCCTATGTTTCTGCAAAAAATACCCTGTCTTTTTAAAATTTTCCAAACCAATAACATTTGAAACAAAGAGGATGGCAAAAACTCAAATCATCAGTAACTCCTATACTGGTTAGGATTATATTCAACTACACAGGATAGTACAAAATAATTGTGGCTTGAACAAGATGAAGTTTACTTTTCTCTTACATAAAAGAAGTCTAGAAATAGGTATCCTAGAGGGGTGCCTGGGTAATCTAGTGGGTTGAGCATCCAACTTCAGCTCAGGTCATGATCCCAGGGGTCCTATGATCGAGTCCTATATGGGGGTCCCTGGTCAGCGGGGAGTCTGCTTGTTCCCAGCCTCTTCCTCTACCCCTCCTCCCTCTAGTGCTCTGTCTCTCTCAAATAAATAAATACAATCTTTTTTAAAAAAAAAGAAACAAGTATCCTAGAAATGACATTGTATCCGCACAGGGGTGGGACCGCAAACTTCTCTTGGTGTTCACCATCCACCTTCCAGCAAGCAGTGAAGAAAGGGAAAGACAAGCCCCTTCCCTACACACTGTTGCCCCTTACACCCTTTTGGCCAGAGTTTAGTCACCTGATCCTGTGTAATTAAACAGTGGTGCAAGTCAGTAGTTAGAAAAGGTTTCAACAAAATGATAAATCCTTAATGTTTTATTCCACAAATGCTGACTAGTATAGGAAAATTATTAAAACCTCTTCCAAACAGTCTCTTTGAAGCTGGGTCACTTTTCCCTTCACTGCTAAATATAAGGAAGTCTATCCTCATACCTGTGGAGTACAGGTAACTTCTTTTCCCACCAATCACAAGGCAATTCTTAGGCTAATTCTTAAATTGAACTTGTCTATTGAATGGACTAATGAAAAGTTTATTTTAAAATCCAGTTCTAAAGACTTTTTTACACCACAACACCTGGGTGTATGGGAGACTGTAAATGTAGTCATTCTCCAGCTGTCCACGGATTCTATTGCTACGGAAGAAAGGGATGACCCATGTTAGGGGATAATTAATCATCTCTTTTATACCCCCCCCCCCCAAGTGTCCTGTCCCTTGCTAAAGTCCAAACAAGGACAATAATAATAAAGTCCCTTCTTGTGATATATCTCTTGGCACATCCTCAATGATACAGCAGAGGATTTTCAAAATAACACAAATCTCGGCATGTTCTTGTACTTAAAAACTGTCAGTGGCTGCCCAGGGCTCTCCGGGATAAAGGTTTATATTACTTGACAGCCAAAGCCATGTTCTTTCTTTACATTGCCCACCTTTTTTACTGCCCTGACCTTATGTCCCCTGATGGTCCTGCCCTGTGCTCACATTCATCCCTAGTCTACTCCTGTCCTTACATCTGTCCCTGGTCCAGCCCTGTCCCTACACCCATCCTTTCCTCCAGCCCCATAGAACTACTTGCAATTCCTCAAAACCACTCTGCTTTTACCCCTGGACCTTGGCATATATTCGTCCCTCCACCCTATCCCTTGGCTGAATAAACACCACCTCATCACAGACCTTTTGGTATTGATTGAGCTCACTGGGATGCTTGAGGAAATCATACCAATTACTTGTACCGGAGGGAAATAGTACCTCCCCCAAACTGCTGACCCAGAAAAACTAAATCTCAAATAGGATTTCCTGGATCTGGCAAAGGATACTGTGGCCTCTTTATCATTCTGGTAAATTCCCCAGGCAAAGCAGGAATAAGACCAAACACTGTGTTCTAGAATGTTGTGGACCATGTACCCAAGCAGTGGTGGGATGGAGTGAGGTGGGTGCAGAACGAGAGTCACATGGCAGGTAGGGAGTTGCTGAGGGCTTTATAATACTTCACTTGCAATTCCAAAGTCAAAAATGATCTGAAGACTTAACATTTTTTCACAACTCATTTGGCAACAAATTCGAACCTGAAATAGTATGAGGCTACTTTAATCTTCATCCCATTTAGTGCAAATATTCATGCATTTTACAGAAGACATGTCAATGTATTTGATTTCTGGGTTCTGCCTTGGGCCCTGTTGGGGTATTATATAATATAAAACCCCCCAAATAATAAGCTGACTTATAGCCTCGAGGGCTTTACCTAAGGGATTATGGAACTGTGTTTCATTTCTGCACAGTTAATATAATACTAGCCCCCAATATCGCGTCTATATTTGAGAGGAGTACATGTATACCTTTCAAAGGAAGCAGAAGGAAGGGAACTGGTCTGCTGGGAATATAAAATAAGAACTTGACAGGAGGATTCATATCCACCCCTGACTCTGTGACCTGATATCAGTATTCCCCTGGGTGTACTTTTGTCTTTCTCCCTTCGGAGTGAGTTTACTGGCCAGACAGATATGTTGAGAGGTGAACCTTATTTCCTGAGGTCCTGGGTGTCTCAGTCCCTAGGGATCAATCATCAGCTCCAACTCCTTCACCCTTTGTCATGTCCCCATGCCTTGCCCCCTGGCTTCTGGCAGAATGTGCTCAGGCATAAGCAGGTAGACAGGTGGGTTTGCAACTCCTATAAAGCTTTGCTTGTCTTCTGAGATGTGGTCCATGCCTTCGAAAAGAAAAAAATAAAACAGAACCAACAACACACCCTGCTAGATATTTACCTGGCTAGAGACTTAATTTAGGTATTGCATGTTTCATTAATAGCACTCCATTAAATTCATGGGATAAATTGGTAACTGTATTAAAGGTAACATTTATGCATTTAAAAAATCGATATAGGGCACCTGAGTGGCTCAGTAGGTTAAACATCTGCCTTCGACTCAGGTCATGATCCCAGGGTCCTGGGATCGAGCCCTGCTTTGGTCTCCCAGCTCAGCAGGGAGCTTGCTTCTCCCTCTCCCTCTGTCACGCCCCCTGCTTGTGCTCTTTTGCTCGCTCTCTCCCTCTCTCAAATAAATAAATAAAATCTTTAAAAAAATCGATATGATTTCTGTACAGGACCTGGAAGCAAAAAATCGCTTTTTTATAGATTTACCCATGTTCAGAAGCACACTACTTTCTCGAACCTGGCAGTATTTGACCAAGGCAAAACTGATTAACATATTATTAAGCTATCATAGAAGGACAATTATGAGATTAAATTGGAGTTGTAATTCTATTTCTTCTGGTTTCTATGACTTCCAGACTTAATAACTGTTCCTAAGAAAATGAGCTATTTCGGATAATAAACGATGATCACAGTCAAGATTTGCCAATATTTGACAATACTGATTCTAATTTCTTATTAAGAGTAGTTACTTAAAAAGCCAGAGAACATTTTCAATTTTGCATAGTACTGGCCTTGTGCCTGAAAAATGAGATGTTTGCTCAGAGGTAGCCTTGGGTTTTTGGAGAAATGAGTTCATTTCTTCAATATACTTTACTGAATTTTTACCATGTGTCAGGCATTGGAAATATAAAGAGGAATGAGCACTTCCCTTGAGGCGGGATGGACCTGAGAACACTGAAAACAAAAATAGAAAGAACAAAAAACCTTTAGGATTTAATGATACAATGTGTCAAACTGTTTTCATTTCCTGCCACAGGTAGAGACCGTGTTACTTCTGTTCCCTTAGTGTCCGGCAGAATAGAGCTGGGTTTACAGAATCAAGTTGGGCTCATTCATTGAAACAGAAAACTGCAAAGAAATTAATAAATCCATCATTAAGTGAACTAGGAGGAAAGTCCCTAGGGGCACGGAGCCTTTCTCTTTTTCTCTTTTCTAACTCATTACCTCACTTCTGAGCTTTGCTCTCACCCCAGGGAGCTCTCAAAAAAGTACTGAGTTGAGTGAATGGAATGAACCCAGGTTGTCCTGTTACTGTCCCCAGAGTTAGGTCACTAAAGCCTGTTTGATGCATAGAGGCACTGTGGTGGTATGACTCTCTTTTCCCCTTTTGCAGGCTCTGGGTTACCACGGTGATTACAACCAATCACTCCCTTCCAGTTATTTATTTTTCTTCTAGTTGCACTATAACTGCTTCTGTGTTCCATTTGTGGGAGAAGAGATGGGAATATGACAATGACAGGTCGCCACTCAAACGCCAGTGCCATTTCAAAACCAAGAAATAACATTCAAAATTGAAACTTCATGTCCTTATAATGAGTCTTACACTGTCCTTTTCATCGCTAATGCTAGTCTCCATCTATAGTTACAAGTACACAGAAATATACTGAGGTCCAAGGGCGCCTGGGTGACTCAGTCAGTTAAGCATCAGACTCTTGATTTCGGCTCAGGTCATGATCTTAGGGTGGCAGGATCAAGCCCCGAGTCAGGCTCTGCACTGGGCATGGAGCCTGCTTGGGATTCTCTCTCCCTCTCCCTCTGCCCCTTCCCTATCCCCCGTTCATACTCTCTCTCTCTCAAAGAAAAGGAAGAAAGAAAGAAGGAAGGAAGGAAGGAAGGAAGGAAGGAAGGAAGGAAGGAAGGAAGGAAGGAAGGAAGGAAGATACTGAAGTCCAGAAAATAATACAAACTATAATATTGACATACAAAGAAAAAGTCTCCTCTGGCACCTCCAATCATTAGGTGGATTTCAAAAACCCTAAAATGAGAGCAAGTTGGGATGACAGTATTTGAGGAGGAGAATTTGGTTATAAAAGAGAGCCAACCCAGTATGTGTTCTGTTTGAATTGCAGCCTGTAGGAAATCTGGATGGGATGACGAACTTTAATATAAGTGCATCCAGATTTGCAAACCTCGGAAAGAAAAGCAATTTCCTCTGTAGCCAAATGTGGCCAGGTTTAAAGCAGTCCGCTCATTTTCCCCAGTTAAGAATCAGGAAAATAATTTCAAGGCAGAATAACAACTTCAAAGTTTAATTTCCTGGTTATAACATCAGACTAAATGTGCTTTCAATATTACCTTTTTGAGGGGCTCCCAGTTTCCCAGCTTCACTATAGAAAGCCATTTAGCCCGGATTTAAGAGATTATAATCAAAGAAATGGAGGAGGATGAAAGAAAACGGTGAGGGGAAGGGGGAAAGAGGGCATGGAGGTAAAGGGGAAGAGGGAATAAAAGAAGAAGAGATGAAGAAATTTATAGGTCACATCACTCAGTTTAGTGCTTTCCTTGAATAGGGTACCTTGATTAACATTTGCTGTTCTGCTGTTTCAAAACAACCAGGAATCAAGTGTAAGCCACAGGATATAAATACACCGCCAAACCTTCTTGCAGCTTCTCTGCCTCGCCCAGGGACGTAGAGCTACAGATAAATACTTCAGTTCCTTGGAGCAGAGAGTCCCAGGTTGTTCCGTTAGGTGTTGCAGCTTCCAGAAATGGTAATAAATAATAGCTAATACTTCTATAACTCCTACTGTGTGCAAATCCTTCCCTAAGTGCTCTATGTGGTGTCAGTTAATCCCCAAAACAACCCTAAGAGATAGTTTTACCATTATTGCCCCCATCTTACAGATAAGAAAAATAAGGCACTGAGCAATTAAGGCCAAGAAGTTGGTAAGTAGAACTGGAGTCTCGTTCTGGTATCCTGGCTCTGAACCACTATGCTATTTTGCCTCTCAGGAAGGCTTGTCCACTGGACATCCCCCAGGTTCTGGCCCCAGTATTCAACACTGAGTTCCAGAATGTAAATATAATGAAGAAACATAATAGAAATAAGAAAGGTTTTTCCTGGATTTTAAGAATACCTAAGATCCTTCTTCATCCTCGATCTTGGGAGCCAAGTAGTACTTTAAATGTCCCATGTCAGCAATTTTATACTCTACAACAAGGGGTACATCTGCACACATACTCAGTGTTACTGTAGGAGAGAGCTGAGTGGCTGTTGTAAAAGTGAGTGCAAAAGTTAGCTGAAGTGGCTCATTCATCTCTATGGTAACAGCTTCCTCCTCCTTACTGACATTGCTTGCCAACACGTACTTGAGTCTGTCACCAAATTTGTACCTCTGAATACATATGTAGATATCTTCTGTAAATAACCTATTTTTTCCTTCATTCTTTACAATTTGTTTAAAGAATAAAGTCCAAAGTCAAATCTGGTCTTGTTAATCTAGGAATATTTCCGCCTTACCCAAAAATGCTTGTGATATTCGTAACAAAAGGGTTTTGACTCTTAAATACAGTTTTAAGATTTTTTTCAATTTAAATAAAAGTTATCTGAATTTCAAACATCAAAAAAAAAAGAAAAAGAAATAAGAAAGGTTTGAAATCACAACGGATAGTAGGAAATTTGGTTTACATTCATTTAAAATTTCCCATAATGAGTTGCCTTTGCACGTTTTTTGGTTTTTGTTTGTTTGTTTGTTTGTTTTGCTTTGACCCTGGGTCTCCCCCTGACCATGAAGGAAGTGTGGGGGCACTCCAGAATATAAATATTTAGGAGCAACGTGGTAGAAAACCTTCCAAGATCTAATCAGAATTATGTTCTCTGAAGGATCCTATTTCTCCAGGACCTCCAGAGTATTTATATCTTGAATATTCTAAGTAAATGCAGGTAAATATAACTTGTAGTATTCACAGAACATAACAGTTTTCAAAGCAGAGAAACACAATTTTAAGCAATTTGGTGAAAGAGCTCATTGGAGCGCTAAATACCTGGAGAGGGTTGATAGTAAAGCCGAGACAGACCTGGGTTTCAGGATTCAATAACCAAATAACCAGTGTATCAAGGACTTACTACATTAAAAGCGCTGCTAGGAACTAGAGAGTACAAAAATCAGACTTCAAGGACTTTATATCCAAATATAAGGGAGGGGTAATGTATTTTCTGAAATTTTGTACACCTTATGAACATATATTCCTTTTTGAAAAATTAAACTCAGACTTTGGTTTTATTTTAACAGTTGGCAACTCAACTGGAATTTAGTGGGGTTGGTGGGTCAGCCATTACTGCAACTGAGATCTCTGTGTGTCCCTTGGATTCTTATAAATACACAAAACTCATTACAGTAACAAGGAACGGAGGCAAACTGATTCCAATCGTCTTCTTTGGTCTTTCTCTCGAAGTTTCTACAGATTTATAGTTTGCATCCTGCAGGGTTGCGCTCAACTAGATGTCATATTGTATTACTTGTTCGTTAATCTTCCTCCCACAAAGTGTTAGATACCCTGATTGCAGAGACCATTTATTCAACTTCTGCAATATTTATAAAAACATGGCTGTTCTGCTTCAGTCTCAGAAGGTGGTAGTCCACACATCAAACAAGTATTTTCAACCTGCTTGAGTCTCTTACCTTTTTTGATTAAATGTCATGAAGGAAACACGGTTTCTTTTTTTTTTAATTTTTTTATTGTTATGTTAATCCCCATACATTACATCATTAGTTTTAGATATAGTGTTCCATGATTCATTGTTTGTGCATAACACCCAGTGCTCCATGCAGAACGTGCCTTCCTCAATACCCATCACCAGGCCAACCCATCCTCCCACCCCCCTCCCCTCCAGAACCCTCAGTTTGTTTTTCAGAGTCCATCGTCTCTCATGGTTCATCTACCCCTCCGATTTCCCCCCCTTCATTCTTCCCCTCCTGCTACATTCTTCTTCTTTTTTTTTTTTTTCTTTCTTAACATATATTGCATTATTTGGGAAACACAGTTTCTTAACACTCCCTCTTTCCCCCCTCACACTCACTGCCATCCTGCATTGCTGCTTCCTCTGTCTCTTATGGAAAAAAGCGAACAAACGAAAATCCTCACCGCTAACAATTCTAACTCTTACGTCTATCGGAAGACTCTCCTTGCCTTCCTTTTTCCCCCTTTCTCCTTAAATTGATGTATAATTCACATACCGTGAAATTCACACTTTAAAAAAAGTGCGCAATCCAGTGGTCCTAAAAAGTATATTCACAGAGTTATTACAGCCACCAGCACCCCATCTTTCCAGAACATTTTCATCACCCCAAAAAGAAATCCTGTACCTATTAGCAGCCACTCCTTTTCCCCATCCTCCAGCCCCTGGCAACCACTAATCTACTTTCTTTCTCCATGGATTTGCCTGTTCCAGACATTTCATGTAAATGGAGCCATATAGTAGGGAGTCTTTTAAATCTGGCTTCCTTCTTTCTTGCTTTCTTTTAAGATTTTATTTATTTATTTGAGATAGAGAGTGAGAGGGAGCGCGAGCACGAGCGGGGTGTGGGGGGTGGTGGACAGAGGGAGAGGGAGAAGGAGGCTCCCACTAAGCAGGGAGCCCAATGCGGGACTTGAACGCAGGACCCTGGGATCAAGAACTGAGCCGAAGGCAGACGCTCAACCGGCTGAGCTACCCAGGCACCCCTCGTCTGGCTTCTTTCATTCAGCACATTTTCAACATTGATCTATAGTGCAGCATACACACTCTCTCATCGCTGTGTATGACTGCATAGGATTCCACATCCGTTTACTCGTTCACCAACTGATGGGCATTAGGGTTGTTCTTGCTTTACTTTTTTAAATAAAATTATTAAATAATGATATCAGCTACCTGTTGGTGCAGAGCAAATTGCCCTAAAACTAGGCAACTTAAAATACCAAATATGAATAATCTCACAATGGTTTCTGAGGGTCAGATGTTTGGGAGCAGCTTGGTGAGGTGGTTCTGGTTCAAGGTCTCTCATGAGGGTTTAGTCAAGGTCTTGGTCAGAGCGATGGTCATCTGAGGAGGTCATCATTAAGAGACCTCAGACTACTACAGTGCACCTCTGATCCTTAAAGATGCACACCTGTCCCACATGCCAAATATGTTCACCCCATCCCAACGACCCCCAACGTGGCAGCCTGTTAAAGTATGAACTCCAAAGTCCAAAATCTCATCTACATTATCTAAATCAGATATGGGTGAGACTCTGGCTGTGATCCATCCTGGGCCAACTTCCTCTCCATTTTTAGATCTGTGAAACTAGAAAATGTTTTGTTTTCCCCAAATGCAAGATGGCATAGGCATGGATACTAATAACTGACATTCCTGTTAAAAGGTGGGGGTGTGGGGAGGGGAAGGGGGAGGGGAGGGAGGGGGAAAAAAAAGGAATCCTCAGTCCCAAGCAATTTCAAACTCCAGCTGGGAAAACAACATTAGGTTTAAGTCCTGGAAATAATCCTTTGTGGTTCACAGCTCTGCCCTCTGGGCTCAGGTTTTACTGTCTGGGCTTTCAGCCCTGCCCTCTGAGTCCTTTTTTTTTTTTTAAACAAAGGTAGCATGTATTAGAAGCTGAGTAGTTTTACCAGCCTGTTTCCTGTCTGTAGAATTTTAAGAGTCTGATAGCCTTCTTTCATTTTACTTTTGTGTCCCTTTTGGTCCAAGGTATCAGTGTTTCTGGTGACATAAAATTTTCCAGAACCTGTGGGTCTCCTGCATGGGTCATAGAGAACAATTCCATTAGACAAGAGGCTCATCCACCGGTCTTTTCTAGATGATCCCCCCTCTATTTTTGGCTTCTGCTGAGAGGGCTAAGGAGATCCATGAGTCACATACCCAATCCCTTCAAAGAATTCTCCATGTGGCTGATTACTGAGACCTTTTGTTCCTCCCAGGCACTAGCAAAATGCTGTCCAGCTACTCTTGGCTTCCACTCCGGAGCACACTTTCCTCCAAATCTCCAAATTCTGGCATTTTTTTTGCAGTCTGGAATAACTGTGAATTTCCCAAATCATCAGGTGTTAGAAGGCGGAGGAAGGACTATAAAGTATCCTCCAGACTGAGAAGGTACTTTGAGACAGGAAAACAACACAAGCCCCTCTGTACCATTTACAGAGTTTTATTCAGGGTGACTTAGTGATGGGGGTGGGGGGTGAGATCAGATGGACAAGCGATCCAGGCATTAGGCAGCTCTTCTTCTGCCCCCATCTGGACCTTCATCCACAGGTTTTACAGAGCGAGGGGCATTGTGGTGAGGTCAAAGTGGTACCACCTGGGCCCCAGTCAGCTCTACTAGTTATCTAACCACCTGTGTGTCAGGTTAGGGAGGCTCAGAGCAAGCCTTCCTGCATTCCGGTCAGGGCACACATTAACCTCCAAGGGGCCTGGAACACGGAGCCCCAAGGAAGGTCACTGCGTGCGCATGAACAAGGGGCCTGGAACACGGAGCCCCAAGGAAGGTCACTGCGTGCGCTGAGCAGGGAGACTGATAAGGGGGCTCGATCTTAGGACCCTGAGATCATGACCTGAGCTGAAGGCAGAATGGACTCAGTGTTGTCAGCACTCCTATAGTCAGGCACTGATTTAATTTTGCTTCATAGTTCTTCCCTCAGTTGATCTCTTTCCTCTCACGTTTTCCTGTGAGAAGAAGAGAGCAGGCTGCACCTTCCATACTTTCCTTGGAAAGCTGCTCTGTTAATATCCAAGCTCATCACTTACAAGTTCTCCTTCCACATAACTTTAGGTCACAATTCAGCTTAGCATTTTACCGCTGTCTGGGTTCTCTTTTCTTCCCGTTTCCAAAAACATGTTCTTCATTTCTTTCTGCTCTCAGCAGCAGCACCATTAACATCCGTATGTCTACCAGCAGCCTATTTATGATGATTTACATACTCTGTAACATTCTAGGATTTCTCTGCGATGCTCCTTACTTCTCTCTGTATTCTCGCCAGCGAGTCATTTATATCCATGTTTCTACCAGCAGTCTGTTCAACGCAGTCTAGGCTTTTTCTGCCATGTTCCTCAATTTTTCCAGGCTCTACCCACTGCCCCATACCCAGGCCCCTTCCATTTTTTAGGCGTTTGTTACAGCAGCGCCCCAATAATGGTACCATTATATTGCATCTGCTTCCTATTGCTGTTCTAACAAATTATCACAGACATAACAGCTTATTTGCTTATAACAACACAAATTATCTTGCATTCCCAGTGTCAGAAGTCCAAAATGGGTCTTACAGAGTTAAAATCAAGGTATCAGCAGAGCCATGTTCTTTCTGGAGGTTCTCAGAGACAATTCATTCCGGTGCCTTTTCTGGAATCCAGAGGCTTCCTGAATGTGTTGGCTCATGGAATTCCTTCCTCCATCTTCAAAGCCAGCAATGTAGCATCTCTCTGATCCTGCTGACCCTCACGTCTCTTTCTCTAACCATAGCCCAGGAAACCTTCTCTCATTTTAAGGACCCATGTGATTATATTGAGCTCACCTGGATAATCCAGGATACCCTCTGCATCTCAAAGTCCTTCATCACTTCTACTAAGTCCCTTTGGCCATGTAAGGTTCCAGGGATTAGGACACGGACATCATTAGGGGGGCATTATTCTGCCTATCATAACATGTTTCATTATATTTATTGCTAGGCATTGAGTGGTTGGGTTTTTTTTAAGATTTTATTTATTTATGAGAGAGAGAGGGAGCTAGCAAGAGAGAGCATGAGTGGGGACGGGGAGAGGGAGAAACAGGCTCCCCGTTGAGCAGAGAGCCCGACGTGGGGCTGGATCCCAGGACCCTGATCTGAAGGCAGATGCTTAATCAACTAAGTGACCCAGGCACCCCAGCATTTAGTGGTTTTTGATACTACTGGAAATGTTTTTATAATTTCGGACTTCAAATGTTTCTAGTAAGTAGAAATTCAGTTGATTTTGCATATTAACCTTGTATATAATGACCTTCCTAAAATCATTTACTACTTAATGTGAACCATGGACTCTTTTGTATAATCTGTATACATAATGACATTATTTATGAATAATGATCGTTTTAAAGTTTATTTCGTTTACAATTTAACATACATTTTTTTTCTTAATGCACTAACTAGGAACTCTAGCACAATGTTAAATAGGAGTGATTAATGGTGGACACCCACGTCTCAACTCAGGGGGAAAGCATTCAGTGCTTGCTATTACTTATGTTGTTAGTGATGGGTATTTTTTTAAAAGATCTTATTTATCTATTTGACAGAGAGAGAGAGAGAGAAAGCACAAGCAGGGGGAGGGGCAAGGGAGAGGGAGAAGCAGGCTCCCCGCTGAGCAGGGAGACTGATAAGGGGGCTCGATCTTTTTTTTTTTTTTTTAAAGATTTTATTTATTTATTTGAGAGAGAGAGAATGAGAGAGAGCGAGTACATGAGAGGGGGGAGGGTCAGAGTGAGAAGCAGACTCCCCGCCGAGCAGGGAGCCCGATGCGGGACTCGATCCAGGGACTCCAGGATGGACAAGCGATCCAACTGACTCCAGGATCATGACCTGAGCCGAAGGCAGTTGCTTAACCAACTGAGCCACCCAGGCGCCCCAAGGGGGCTCGATCTTAGGACCCTGAGATCATGACCTGAGCTGAAGGCAGAAGCTTAACTGACTGAGCCACCCAGGCACCCCAGTAATGGGTATTTTGTGGATAAGCTCCCTGGAACACCTTTCTGGCTATTTCCTGCTATTCCTAATTGTTCTGAGTTTTCATCATAAGACAGTGTTGGATTTTATGAAATATCTTTCTGCGTTTATTGAAACGAGCATGTGCATTTTTTCTTTATCTTATTAATACGGTCAAAACACTGATTGATTTATAAATTCATAGAATAAACCCATCTCGGTCATAAGAAATTATTCTTTTTATGCAAAGCTGGATCTGATTTGCTATCATTTTGCATCTGTGTTCCTGAGGAATATTGGCATAAAGATTTTTCTTTATTGTAATGTCCTCATCTGGTTTTGTGTCAGAGTTACACTGACCATATAAGGGAGTTGGAAAGTGTTCCTTCATTCTGAATTCCCACTGAGACAAGCGGAGAATACCACCTCTGCTGGGCAGGCTCAGGGCTGGCCTCCAGACTTGCAGAAGCTGAGCCCACATCAGGTTCATTCCCACCACTTGTGATAAAATGTAAAAGGAGAGAGATAAATTGAGGAAAGAACTATTTCACAAAAAAGGAAGGAAGACTGAGAGATTTAAAAAAATTCTCAGCCTCTTCAGATGGCGCCAGATGCTGCAGCGGCTGTCAAAAATCATGTCACGGAGAAACAGGGTGAGTGTGGGACTGACAGCACAACTTCTGCTAAACCACAGGAAGGTCAAGAGAGGGCACAAAAGGCCCTTTCAAAGAGATCAAGGGTGTGCCTCAGAGAGCCTCTCAAACAAAGCAGATGTCCTCTGGAAGCCTGCAGGGCTCTCAGCCATCTGAGCAGAAGCTAAAGACAGAGAGGGGCTTATCTCAACAAGATTTGTGGGTGTGGATTTTGGCTAATGGAGTAAATCCCCGTGAAATGAAAGCAGTCTGCAAAGTTCTTGAGAAAAGTTGTTTCAGCATAAATACTGTGCAAAAATTTGTGATTTTTTGGTACAAAAAGGGACAGAGAGAATATAATGAAAGGGAGGACGTTGGACCCCCAAAATCCAACTGGTAGGAAATAGGCTGATAATATTATTCAATTATAAACAGCTACTACATTTCATGAATAAGGAAGGATGACTCAGAGGGTGGAGCCATGAACCCACAGTGAGGAGCCAAGAACACAAATGAGGGAGCCACGAGGCCAGAGGGTGGAACCAAGAGCCTAGAGGGTGGAACCAGGAGACCAGAGGGTGGAGCCATGAGGCCAGAGGGAGGAGCCAAGAGCCCAGAGGGTGGGGCCGCTAGCCGGTCAAGCCAAGTGCCGCAAAGGATCATTCCTAGGCCTGGAGACCTAAATCAAGAACAGTTCGCCTTTTGCCCTTCTCTATTTCAGAGCTCATACGGTGTAGGCCCTCCATTTTACCTTCCATTCTCTCACTGTTTGGGCTGGAATGTCTATACTTGTTATCCTACACTGGTCCCACAATTATATTTTCAGTGTATTGGGGTCAGATAACTTGCTCTTTAGTTCCCACAAGCCCACAAATGGATTGCACCCAGGAATCTCATCCACCCTGAATTAGATAATTTGAATGATTTTGTGGACTTTGAGCAAATGCTATTAACAGGATAAGACCCTAGGGAATCTTGGGAGACCATGAATGTATTTTGCATGTGGGAGGGACTTGAATCACAGTATGAGCAGTGGGAGGGGGTTGGGAAGGGACTTCCAAAAAAGTGGTAATGGTTCTATTTGCTAAGTTTGGGTGCTGAATGTATCAGTTTCCATTCTACTGTTTCACTTTATACCTTATACATATAATAAACAATTTCTTACTTATGCAATATTTAATAAAAACAACTTATTTTTAAAATATGAAAAATTTAAGACTTTTAGCTTAGTGTCCCTGGGTAGTGGGGACTTCTAGGTATCTACCAAAATACAGTCTTTCCTTTCTCCATAGTAGATTGATAGCTGGGCTTGTGGAAATCTCCATCGCCTATGCCCCTGGGAGTGCATTTATCACTATGAGTTCTCCAATGGCAAGAGAGTAGAAGTGAAGAGTGCCGCTTTCAGGTCTGGACCTTAAAACATTGCCCGTGCACATTTCTCACTCCCTCCACTTTTTCTTGTGCTGGAGTACAGAAAAGAGAGATTTATTTCAAAGAATTGACTCACAGAATTGTGGAGGCTGGCAACTCCGAAGTCTGTAAGGCAGACTGACAGGCTGGAGACCAAGGAAAGAGTTTATGTTGCACTTTGAGTCTGAAGGCCATCTGCTGGTAGATTCCCTCTTTGTCCAGGGTTCTCAGTCTTCCATCTCTTAAGGCTTCAGCTGATTGGACGAGGCCCACCACATTATGAAGAATAATCTGCTTTACTCATTGTCTATTGATTTATCTTTTTTAAAGATTTATTTTAGAGAGAAAGAGAGGGCACACAAGTGGGAGGAGGGGCAGAGGGGGAGAATCTTCAAGCTGACTTCAAGCTGAGTGTGGAGCCCAATGTGGGGCTCAATTCTATGACCCATGAGATCGTGACCTGAGCCAAAACCAAGAATTGGCTGCTTAACCAACCACCCAGGTGCCCCCTCACAGTCTACTACTTTAAATGATAATTATATCTAAAAAAATATATTCACAGAAACATTTAGACTACTACTTGACCAAATAATCTGGGTACTGTAGCCTATTCAAGTAAAATTAAACATAAAATTAAACATTTCCCCCAAGTAATTAAGAGATTCTTCTGTTTTCCTTTTTAAGCTTTATGATTTTAGCTTTTATATTTAGACATAAGGTCTATCTCAAATCAATTTTTGTGTATGGTAAGAGTTGAGTTGAGGTTCATTTTTTTTAATATGGACATCCAGATATTCCAGTATCATTTAATAAAAACATTTTCCTTTCCCATTTATTACTTTGGCTCCTTTGTCATAAAGCTAATAACTATATAAGTCAATCTTTATCAGTTCTCTGTCAGTTCTTTGAACTAGTCGAAATATTGTGTGAGTTTTTTTTAAGATTTTATTTTTTTTATTTGAGACGGAGAGGGAAAGAGCATGAGCAGGGGAGTAGCAGAGGGAGAGGGAGCCTGTCGCGGGACCCGATCCCAGGACCCTGGGATCATGATCTGAACTGAAGACAGACACTTAACCAACTGAGCCACCCAGGTGCCCTTGAAATATTGTTTTTATACTTAATGTGTTCTGTGCCTTTCTGTGTGTGTATGTGTGTGTGTGTGTGTGTTTTAAAGTATAGTTGACACACAATATTACATTAGTTTCAGGTGTATAACATAGTGATTCAACATCTCTATACTTAATGCTGTGCTCACCATTAAGTGTGACTACCATGTCTCACCATACAACACTATTACAATATCATTGATCATTCCCTATATTGTACCTTTCATCCCAGTGACTTATTCATTCCATAACTGGAAACCTGTATTTCCCACTCCCCTTCACCCATTTTGCCCATCCTCCCACCCTCCCTCCCTTCTGGCAACCATCAGTTTGTTGTCTGTATTAATGGGTCTGTTTGTGCTTTTTGTTTGTTTATTTATTCATTGGTTTTGTTTTTTAGATTCCACATATAAGTGAAGTCATATGATATTTGCTTTTTTCTGTCTGATTTATTTTTGATTAGCATAATACCCTCTAGGTCCATCCATGTTGTCACACATGGCAAGATCTCATCCTTTTTTATGGCTGAGTAATATTCCATTCTTTATCCATTCATCTATCAATGAACACTTAGGTTGCTTCCATATCTTGGCTGTGCAGAAGCTTTTCATTTTGGTATAGTCTGAATATTTTATTTCCGCTTTTATTTCCCTTGCCTGAGGAGCCAAATCTAGAAAAAATTTCACTAATGCCAAGGTCTAAGAGATTACTGCCTATGTTTTCTTCTAGAACTTTTATGGTTTCAGGTCTCACATTCAGGTCTTTGGTCCATTTTGAGTTTGTTTTTGTGTATGCTGTAAATGTGCCTTGTGTTTCAGATGCTTGTTATACAAGGAACTACAGGGAAAGGGGACAGAATCTAGGCTGAAAGTGGAAATTGAACAGATACTACTATGCTTCTTAGTTATGACTATCTTTTTAATGTAAATTTATGTAGAATTCAAAGAATATTCAATTGAGTTGAAACAGACAGCAAGAGGACAGTAAGAAAAATTGGACTAAGTTCAATAAAGTGCCTGGTCTAAATCCAACTCAGTTTGGTAGTGATCTAATTATCATTTCATGCTTATTCATGCTTTATATTTCTATTGGATTTCCATAGCAGAATTTCTTAATATAATGTTCATGGGTTGTCCAAACCCAATTCCTAAATGACATTTTGTTTTAAAATTTCTGTCCACTTGACAAGTTCAGGCAGGAATTTATAGATAATAGTGGTATAATTATTAAAGCAGAATAAATTAAAATTACATTTAGGTCCGATGCACTTCAGCGAAGTAGGTTTCGGGTTGGAACAACATATTTAGGAAAAGCCATCTGCTCTCTGTCAGTGTAACTAAAGGACACACATGTACACATATATATGTAAGTGTATGGGTATATCTTACACAAGTTATATAGAAAGACTTATTAACCCTTTATAGATAATAAATAAATAAATAAATAAATAAATAAATAAATAAAATATATAATCTTGTATAAAAGGACTATAAGTTCCATTAACCATATTTCTGTTATTTGTTAATATTTCTAATGCATGTGGAAAAATGATATCACTCTTCTACTTAAGTTTCTACTTAAGTACTTCTACTTAAGTTTCTCATGACAAATGTAATCTCTGCCAACTGGTTGGTTTGAAAGCATGGCCCAGTTGAATGTCTGTATTAGATTTTTGCTTCAGACCTCCTGACCTTATTCCCCTACCTCACCAGTGAACCTCTTCTAGAGAAAATCCCCAATCCATCGTTAATGCTAAAACCTGCTAGAAATCTTGAATGCTCATTATTTTGAGGTGAAGGAGAATAGATAAATGTAACAACCACTACAAAGACTATAAACACGCCCTGAGGTGATGATGACTGGCCAAATATTCATGTCTTTATATAAATTATCTCTGTTAACTTTGTAGAGAAATGTAGATGTGAGGATGATTGCCATTATCTCTTTATTTAGCGATTAAAAAATACTGCACTGAACTTGTTACACCCAACTAAAGCAAAATGTTTTCTGGAATCCACTGCTAAAACTTATTTTCCTGGAAAAATCTCTTGTGAGTGAAACCAATACACTTACCAACATGCGTTTTAAGTATTTTCAATGATGATTTGATTGGAAAATGCCCAGTTTGATAGAGCTGGCATTTTAAAAAAAGGCAAATCTCACCCACAGTTTAGAATAAAGTTCAATGCAGTTGATTAGTAAAACGGGAAGGTAATTCCTTGCTTCTGATGGAGACCAACTTCCTGTACAAAACATTTTGCAAGTGTAATTTCACAAATGAGAAATTTACCCTTAAAAACTCAGCATCAAAGTTTCCATGGCAATATTCCCTTAGTCTCCTTGTGCATATATATATGTGTAATCACTTTTCATGATATGGTCTAGCTGACCATGGGACATATTTTTATATAATTTGAAATGCTATGACTAATTCCCCAAACCGGGTATAATATAGAACTGGGGGAGAAAAAAAGGATATTTTCTTCTTATTCACTTTTAACTCTAGAAAAAGCAATGAAAAGAGAGGACATAACTTCTAATGTTTATTTACCACTTAAACTACTGGTGCTTAGTTCATAAAGAGCAATAATGTATTAATTAATGATAGCTGGATTAAGAATTTCTTGGGGAGGAACTCTGGGGGCCTTAGATCCAGTCTCTTTCCTCTAGAAATAACTCAAAGAGCATGTTCTGGGGGGGGATAGGAGTGTCAGCCCCAAGGATCAAGAGCAGAAGTGTAGGTTCGTGGGGAGTAGTTGGGCCTTACGAGTTACCTGTTTGGAGGAAAAAAGAGGATACTGACCAAGAAGGTGAACAGAAGCTTTTATTTTTTAAGACTCCCACAGAGAAGTGTGTGTCATTCACAGGGGAGATTCTAACCATCTTATATTTTAGATAAATATTACTTTGAGTCATATGAAATTGCTTGTATTCGACCATCATTTTACTAACAAACAGCAATTTCATATGATTGAACTGAATTTTTTTTAAAGATTTACTTATTTATTTGAGAGAGAGAGCATGGGGGGGAGGGGCTCAAGGGGAGAAAATCTCAAGCAGAGCGAAGAGCCGGATGCAGGGCTCAGTCTCATGACCCTGAGATCATGACCTGAGCTGAAACCAAGAGTCAGATGCTTAACCAACTGTGCCACCCAGGCACCCCTCAACTGAATTTTTTAAAGTACTTTTTTTTCTTTTTTTTTTATTATGTTATGTTAATCACCATACATTACATCATTAGTTTTTGATGTAGTGTTCCATGATTCATTGTTTGCGTATAACACCCAGTGCTCCATGCAGAACGTGCCCTCTTTAATACCCATCACCAGGCTAACCCATCCCCCCACCCCTCCTCCCCTCTAGAAACTTCAGTTTGTTTCTCAGAGTCCATCGTCTCTCATGGTTTATCTCCCTCTCCGATTTCCCCCCCTTCATTCTTCCCCTCCTGCTATCTTCTTTTTTTTTTACAGATCTGTACCTCTGAAACAAATAATACACTATATGTTAAAAAAAAAAAATTAAAGTACTTTTAAAGTATTTTTAAATACTTACTAGAAAGCCCAAGTAAAAAGGGGGGTCATTACAAAGTTTTTAATGATTTATATGCCAAATCCTTAATCTTTATCTTTGCACTTAAAGGGACACTTTGGGCATTTTTACTTCTTACCATTCTGGCCAAGTTTGTTTTGATAATTGAAAACCACTACAAAAGCCTCCCCTTCCCTGATCTCCAAATACTTAAGTGCTACATCTATTCTAAGAGTTGCTCATTCAGGGAGGTTTTTGCCATTTAAAAATCTGGATTGAAAAGGCAGTCTTGGGCACCTGGGTGGCTCAGTTGGTTAAGCGTCTGCCTTCGGCTCAGGTCATGATCCCATGGTCCTGGGATCGAGTCCTGCATTGGGCTCCCTATTCAGCAGGGAGTCTGCTTCTCCCTCTACCTCTGCCCCTCCCCACTGCTCGTTTTCTCTCTCATTCTCTCTTTCACATAAATAAAATCTTTAAGAAAAAAAAGGCAGTCTTTTAGAATTATAAAAATCTTAAGGCCACTGACTTAGGTCTATCAACTTATTTTTGAACAACTACTCTACTATTGTCTTAGACACTAAATATGCTCATTGTTTCAAATGCAGCTACCACTATGAATCATTTTCATTATTGATTATCTGTCACTTGCATCTGCACTTATGTGGTTTTCAGCAAGGAACAAATATATGTCTCGGTGATTTAGAAGTCCTTGAAAGATGACAAAGTAATAGTGACAAGAAGCTATTATTACCAAGCCCTTAGGTTTCATTTTTAAATATATCACCAAATACATTATAATTATTTTGTAGGCATGTTTCAGAACAGCCTTATAAGTATACTCCGTGACTTTGCCTTCAAAGGACAGACCGCTTGAAAATACTGAAAAACCTTGAACTAAGATGTCCTTTAAAAAGTAGTTCACAAGGGGCACCTGCGTGGCTCAGTTGGCTAAGCAACTGCCTTCGGCTCAGGTCATGATCCTGGAGTCCTGGGATCGAGTCCCGCATCGGGCTCCCTGCTCAGCGGGGAGTCTGTTTCTCCCTCTGATCCTCCCCCCTCTCATACTCTATCTCATTCTCTCTCTCCCAAATAAATAAATAAAACCTTTAAAAAAAATAAAAAAATAAAAAAAAATAAAAAGTAGTTCACAAATTCTTAATTTACACATCTGGAAAAACTGGATGGTAATGGTTTACCTGCTTCCACAGTTACTGTAAGAAAGTTACTCTAATGAATGATTTATATGGAAATGATCTACAAACTTTAAAGTACCCAGTAAAAGTGGGAAAAAAGTGTAATATGAAAAAAAAGTAAAAGATATTTAAAAGAAAATAAGTGCTCTGATGGGGTGCCTGGATGGCTTAGTCAGTTAAGCGTCTGCCTTCGGCTCAGGTCATGATCTCAGGATCCTGGGATCAAGCCCCGTGTTGGGTTTCTTGCTTAGCCAGGAGTTGGCTTCTCCCTCTGCCCCTCCCCCTGCTCAGCTTCTCTCTCTCAAATAAAATATTTTAAAATAAATAAATAAATAAAAGAAAACAGTGCTCTGAAATTAAGTGAATAGCCATTCTAGAATGAAAACACCTAGCATGCCACCTACATTCAAGCATCAGTAACAAAGAAGGGAGGAAGGCTGGTGTTTGGTTTACCATGACAATATTTCTCAAGTTGAAGGTGACCATGCTCTTGCATCCAGAGAGCAGTGGGGAGCTGAGGAGAAGCAGAAGGCATTGACTGGTGGCCAGGTTGACTGCAAGCCAGGGCGATACACTCTTGAGCTTCAGATGCACCTGCACCTGCTTTGGATCACAGTATGTTTTGAAACCTTGAGACCAATTAATTCTGCTCTGCAGCATTTCTCCATCTTTTTGGTCACCTTGTGAAATGTAGGCTCCTTTCTATATCCAACCTCTTTTGTGCTCTCATCTGTAGTTTGTTCTGGGCTTCTTCTCCTCTATCTGTAATTTCCACTGCTCCTCTCCCGTGCAGAGTTTCTCATTTACCCTCCATGACCTTTACCAAAGCCACTTCACCCACCTACTCCCGCATCGGGCTCCTTGCTCAGCGGGAAGACTGCTTCTTCCTCTCCCTCTGCCTGCAGCTCCCTGTGCTTCCACTCTCTCTCTCTGTCTCTGGCAAATAAAGAAATAAAATCTTAAAAAAAAAAAAAAAAAAGAGCTTGGCCAGGGGATGAAAGATGCCCCTGAAGGGAAGACAAAGCAAGCCAGCACACCCCCTGATCAATCCTCCCTCACCCCAGCCCCATTTCTCCCTTCCCTACCCTTGGCTGCCTCCTGGTTCCTCCATTTAGTCATCTCACAAATATTTATTTCACATCTACCCCATGACAGGCACCATAAAAGATTCTACAGCTTCCACATGAGCACAATAGACACAGTGCCTGCCCCTGTGGAATTTTACAAGTGGAAGGATTTATAGAGCCCTTATTCTGTGTCCCATGATGTGCGTGCAAAGCCCTTTACATGCAATGTCTTATTTATCTTCCCAACTCCAAGTGCTTGGTACATTTATTATTCTCATTTGTACAGAGAAAGAAGAAACCAAGGCTTAGAAAGTTCATAGAATTCTACAAAGTTTGCATTAATAACAGGTGAGGGAAATGATATTTGAACCTAGATGATCTGACAGAAGTCCAAGCTCTCATTCCTCACACAAGTGTGTTGTCATCGTTTACCCTACAACCTGTGTGTTTGTTGAGGACAGGGACTCAACATTTTTAAATACCCAGAATATTGCCTTATTTTTGAAACGGAGTAGATATTTAATACATCTTTTTCATTTCACTTTTTTTTTTAAATGTTTTATTTATTTATTCATGAGAGTCAGAGAGACAGAGAGGCAGAGGCAGAGGGAGAAGCAGGCTCCCCTCCTAGCAGGGAGCCCGATGCAGGACTCGATCCCAGGATCCTGGGATCATGACCCGAGCCAAAGGCAGACGCTTAACCATCTGAGCCACCCAGGCGCCCTTCACTTTTAAAAATCATTACCGTGGTATAATTTACATATAGTAACATTCATATATTTAAGCATACAGATGATAACTTTTCCAAGCATATACACCTGTGTAACCACCATTCCAGGCAACATACAAATATTTCCCTCTCCCCAGAAAGTTCTTCTTGACCCTTTGCAGTCAATCTCTCTCCCACCACAGGCAGCCACCAATCTGATGGCTACCACCGCAGATTACTTTCACCTGCTAGAACTTCGTATTTACAAAACTATATAGTACATGTTATTTCGTGCCTGACTTCGTCACACAACTTATTGTCTTTAGATTCATGCATGCTGTTGTGTGTATCAGGAGTTCATTCCTTCATTACTGGGGACAACTCCATTTATGAATTCATATAATTTAAACAAATTGTATTATAAATAAAGCTACCATAAATGTTTGAAAACAAGCTTTTTGGTGACATTTTCCTTCTTTGTTTTTAAGAGCTCTTCCTCATTTATTTATTTATTTATTTTAGTTTTGTTGAGATATAATTGACAAATAAAATTGTAAGACTTAAAGACTTTTTAAAAATTTATTCATTTGAGAGAGAAAAAGAGAGAGAGAGAGAGCACGAGCGGTGGGGGGCGGAGGGTCAGAGGGAGAAGGAGAAGCAGACTCCCTGCTGAGCAGGGAGCCCAATGTGGGGCTCGATCCCAGGATAAACTCAGTCCCAGGATCCTGGAATCATGACCTGAGCTGAAGGCAGATGTTTAACCAACTGAGCCACCCAGGCGCCCCTAACTGTAAGATTTAAAGTATACAGAGTGATGATTTGATAACTGTATACATTATAAAAGCCTTCCACCCATCAAGTTAATGAACACATTCAACATCTGACATATTTAGTTTCTTTGTTTCTGTTTTTGTTTTTGTTTTATTTTTGGTTTTGGTGGAAATACCAAAGATCTCCTCTTTTAGCAAATTTCAATTATACAACACAGTGTTTTCAACTCTAGTCAATGACTAGAGTTTTCATATTTTTGGAATATATACTTAGAAATAGAACTGTTGGGTCACAGGATAATTTGCATGATTAACTTTATGAGGAAGTATCAAAATGTTTCCCAGACTGGTTTGCAACATTTCATATTCCCAGCAACAGTGCAATGAGACTCCCAGGGACTCTACATCTTTGCCAACACTTGATATTGCTAGTCTCTTTCTCTTTTAACTTTTCATTTTGGAATAATTTTAGGTTTACAGAAAAAGTGCAAAATAGCACAGAGAGTTCCTCTATGTTCCTCATTCTGCTTACCCTTATGGTAATAGCTTGTATAACCATGGTACAATTATTAAAAATTTAGAAATTAACATTGGTACAATACCATTAGCTAAATTACAGACTCCAAGAGAGGAGCTTGGGAAGATGGTGGAGTAGGAGGACCCTGAGCTCAGCCCGTCCCACGTTTTCAACGAGATATCATCCACATCCAAGTCAACAAACCTGAGAGCAATCAGAAGACTGGAAGAAAAAATGCCACAACTCAATACAAAGAAAAGCTGCAGCTGAAAGGTGAAGAAGGTCAGAAAGGTGGAGGGAGGCTACCCACAATGGGGAGGGAGCTGTGCACACGGAGAAGGCAGAGAAACAGGCCCTTGCACCAGGGAGCTCACATGGGGAAGACAAATCCCCATAACATTTGGCTTTAAAAACTAGGGGGGCTGGCTTCCATGAGTTTGTATAACCAGTGGGATTTGGGGCCTGGAGCTTTAAAAGTCAGCTGACTCAGCACTGGGTGGGCTGGGAGGATAAGTGATCGCTGGGTCCCACTCTTAAAGAGACAGCAGCCTGCATGGAAAGGCAACATATAAAGGACAATTTGCACAATGCCAGGGGCAAACAGGAGACATATCTGTTCATACTCATTTCAGAGCATGTTGGGGGACTTCTCCAGAAATGAGGGAGCTGGCGGGGCAGTGCCGTTTTCCTCCCCTGCCCTAGCATAAACAGAGCCACCTGCAGGAGGCAGCACTGCTCAGACAGTTGCTACCTAGCCTGCTAGCAATGCGCCCTGCCCACGAGTTCTCCAGAAGTCTTGCCCACTCCAAGCCTGCTGGCCTTGGCCCTGGGCTCACAGCAAATTTTGTTAAAGCTGCACAGGTGTCCTACCCAGCCGACCTGTGCATAGCTGCCATTGCACACTGCTCACATCCACCGCTGCACCACACCCAGCCCCCAAGCAAGACCCGGCCACCACGGCACTTCAGGGGATCCAACGCAGGACTAGTGGCTCAGTGCAAATTTTGCTAGAATCACCACCTTGCTCCCAAGTTCCCCAGCAGCCGTGCTCCCCTCCCCCACAGCTGCCCTGCCTGGGTCCCACTAATACCGCACAGAGCAACCACAGCCCGCAACAGGCAGAGAGTCGGTGCAGATGGCTGCGCTGAAAGGAAAAGTGACTCAGACACAGTAGCAGAGCATGAGCAACGCACACAGGATAGTCTCCCAAAGAGCTAGGTTCTGGGGAACAGGGGACACTGCCCTACAGGGCAATCCAGGACCTCCTCTTCATTAAAATCACTACTTTCAAGAGCAGAAGACACAGTTGACTTTCTTAACACAGAAAAACAGATACAGAGAGGCAAAAAACATGAGGAGACAGAGGAATTTATCCCAAATGAAAGAACAGGACAAGGCCACAGCCAGAGATCTAAGTGAAACAGATAGAAGTAACAGGCCTAATAGAGAATCGAAAGCAATTATCATAAAGATACTCACTGTACTTGAGAAAAAAAGTGGAAGACATGAGTGAGACCCTTAGCACAGAAATAAGGAATAACATAGCAGAGATAAAGGGCACAATAAATGAAATGAAATGAGAAATACACATGATGGAATGAAGGAAGAAGTGGAGGAATGAATTAGTGACCTAGAAGACAGAGTAATGGAAAGTAATCAAACTGAACAAAAGAGAAAAAAATTATGCAAAATGAGAATAGCTTTAGGGAACTCAGTGACCCCATCACACATAATAATATTCATATTATAGGGATCTCAGAAGAAAAAGAGAGAGAAAGAGGGGCAGAAAACTTACTTGGAGAAATAATAATTAAAAACTTCCCTAATCTGGGGAAGGAAACAAAGACCAGGTCCAAGAGGCACAGAAAACCCCCAATAGAATCAACAAAAACAGACTAACACCAAGACACATTGTGATTAAATTTGCAGAATATAGTGAGTAAAGAGAAAAATTTAAAGGAAGCAAGATAAAAGATGTCATTAACTTACAAGGAAAAGCCCATAAATCTAGCAGGAGATTTTTCAACAGAAACTTCACAAGCCAGAAGAAAGTGGCAGGATATATTCAAAGTGCTAAATGGGAAAAATCTGCAGCCAAGAGTACTCTATCCAGGGGCGCCTGGGTGGCTCAGTCGTTAAGCATCTGCTTTCAGCTCAGGTCATGATCCCAGGGTCCTGGGATCGAGCCCCACATTGGGCTCCCTGCTCACCAGAAGCCTGCTTCTCCCTCTCCCACACCCCCTGATTGTGTTCCTGCTCTCACTGTCTCTCTCTCTGTCAAATAAATAAAATCTTTAAAAAAAAAAAAAAATACTCTATCCAGCCAGGCTATTGTTCAGAATAGAAGGAGAGATAAAGAGTTTCCCAGGCAAACAAAGGAGTTCATGACAACCACAAAACCAGCCCTGCAAGAAATATTAAAAGGGACACTTTGAGTGGAAAGGAGAGACCAAAAGTGACAGTATAAAGGTAGGAAACAAAAAAGCAGTAAAAATGAATTTTTCTGTAAAAAAATCAGTGAAAGAGGGTCACGTAGGTGGCTCAGTCTATTAAGCATCTGCCTTCAGCTCAGGTCATGATCTCAGGGTGGGGTCCTGGGATCCAGCCCCAAGGTGGGCTTCCTGCTCAGAGGGCAGTCTGCTTCTTCCTCTCCCTCTGCCCCAGCCCACTACTTATGCTCTCTCTCCCTCTCTCTCTCTCAAATAAATAAATAAAATCTTTTAAAAATTTTTTTAAATTTCAAAAAATGAGTCAAGGAATTCACAAGGAAAGTAAATAAAATATAATAACATATACCTAAAATGTGAAGAGGAGAGGAGCAAAGAATGGGTTCAAACTTAAGTGACCATCAACTTAATATAGACCGCTTTATGCAGAAAAGGTTATATACAAACCTATGGTAACCATGTATCAAAAACAACTAATAAATATGCAAAGAATAAAGAGAAAGAAATTCAAATATATCCCTAAAGAAAATCAGCAAAACATGTAAGAAAGAAAGACAAGAAAGGACCAGAGAAAATCTTCAGAAACAACCACAAGACAAGTAATAAAATGGCAATAAATATTTATCTATCAGTAATTACTTTTAACATAAATGGACTAAATGCTCTAATCAAAAGATGTAGGGTGGCAGAATGGATAAAAAAACAAGACCCATCTATATACTGCCGACAAGAGACCCATTTTAGACGTAAAGACACCTGCAGGAGTGCCTGGGTGGCTCAGTCAGTCAAGTGTCTGCCTTCAGCTCAGGTCCTGATCTCGGGGTCCTGGGATCAAGCCTCAAGTTGGGCTCCCTGCTCAGCAGTGTGTCTGCTTCTCCCTCTCCCTCTGTCCCTCTCCCCGCTCATGCTGTTTCTCTCACTCTTTCTCTCTCAAATGAATAAATGAAATCTTTAAAAATAAATAAATACATAAAGACACCTGCAGGTTGAAAGTGAGGGAATGGAGAAACATCTATCATGTACATGGATGTCAAAAGAAAGATTGGAGTAGGAATACTTATATCGGACAAAATATACTTTATTTATTTATTTATTTTTATTATGTTATGTTAGTCACCATACAATACATCATTGGTTTTTGATGTGGTGATCCATTGTTTTCGTATAACACCCAGTGCTCCATGCAGTACGTGCCCTCCTTAACACCCATCACCGGGCTAACCAGTCCCCCCTCCCCCCTCCCCTCTAAAACCCTGTTTGTTTCTCAGAGTCCATAGTCTCTCATGGTTCACCTCTCCCTCCAATTCCCCCCCCATTTTTCCCTTCCTTCTCCTAATGTCCTCCATGTTATTCCTTATGTTCCACAAATAAGTGAAACCATATGATAATTGACTTTCTCTGCTTGACTTATTTCACTTAGCATAATCTCCTCCAGTCCCATCCATGTTGATGTAAAAGTTGGGTACTCATCTTTTCTGATGGCTGAGTAATATTCCATTGTATATATGGACCACATCTTCTTTATCCATTCATCAGTTGAAGGGCATCTCGGCTCTTTCCACAGTTTGGATACTGCGGACATTGCTGCTATGAACATTGGGGTGCATATGGCCCTTCTTTTCACTACATCTGTGTCTTTGGGGTAAATACCCAGGAGTGCAATTGCTGGGTCATAGGGTAGCTCTATTTTTAAATTTTTGAGGAACCTCCACACTGTTTTCCAAAGTGGCTGTACCAACTTGCATTCCCACCAACAGTGTAAGAGGGTTCCCCTTTCTCCACAACCTCTCCAACATTTGTTGTTTCTTTCCCTGTCCATTTCTGCCATTCTAACTGGTATAAGGTGGTATCTCAATGTGGTTTTGATTTGGATTTCCCTGATGGCTAATGATGATGAACATTTTTTCATGTGTCTGTTAGCCATTTGTATGTCTTCTTCAGAGAAGTGTCTTTTCATATCTCCTGCCCACTTTTTGACTTGATTATTTGTTTTTTGGGTGTTGAGTTTGAGAAGTTCTTTATAGATCTTGGATACCAACCCTTTATCTGTAGTGTCATTTGCAAATATCTTCTCCCAATTCTGTGGGTTGCCTCTTTGTTTTGTTGACTATTTCCTTTACTGTGCAGAAGCTTTTTATCTTGGTGAAGTCCCAAAAGTTCATTTTTGCTTTTGTTTCACTAGCTTTTGGAGATGTGTCTTGAAAGAAGTTGCTGTGGCCGATGTCAAAGAGGTTACTGCTTATGTTCTCCTCTAGGATTTTGATAGATTCCTGTCTCACACTGAGGTCTTTCATCCCCTTTGAGTTTATCTTTGTGAATGGTGTTAGAGAATAGTCGGTTTCATTCTTCTGCATGTGGCTGTCCAATTTTCCCAGCACGATTTATTGAAGAGACTGTCTTTTTTCCATTGCATGTTTTTTCCTGCTTTGTCAAAGATTATTTGACCATAGATTTGAGGGTCCATATCTGGGTTCTCTATTCTGTTCCATTGGTCTATATGTCTGTTTTTGTGGCAGTACCATGCTGTCTTGGTGATCACAGCTTTGTAATATAGCCTGAAATTGGGCAACGTGATGCCCCCAGCTTTGTTTTTCTTTTTCAACATTTCCTTGGCGATTCGGGGTCTTTTCTGATTCCATACAAATTTTAGGATTGTTTGTTCCAGCACTTTGAAAAATGTCATTGGAATTTTGATCGGGATGGTACTGAAGGTATAGATTGCTCTGGGTAGCATAGACATTTTAACAATGTTTATTCTTCCGATCCATGAGCATGGAATATTTTTCCATGTTTTTGCGTCTTCTTCAATTTCTTTCATGAGTGTTTTGTAGTTCCTAGAGTATAGATCCTTTACCTCTTTGGTTAGGTTTATTCCGAGGTATCTTATGGTTTTTGGTGCTATTGTAAATGGAATTGTTTCTCTAATTTCTCTTTCTACAGTTGCGTTGTTAGTGTATAAGAAAGCAACTGATTTCTGTGCATTGATTTTGTATCCTGCCACATTACTGAATTGCTGGATGAGTTCTAGTAATTTGGGGGTGGAGTCTTTTGGGTTTTCCACATAAAGTATCATGTCGTCTGCGAAAAGGAGAGTTTGACTTCTTCTTTGCCAATTTGAATACCTTTTATTTCTTTTTGTTGTCTGATTGCTGTTGCTAGGACTTCTAGTACTATGTTGAACAACAGTGGCGAGAGTGGGCATCCTTGACGTGTTCCTGATCTTAAGGGAAAGGCTCTCAGCTTCTCCCCATTGAGGATGATATTCGCTGTGGGTTTTTCATAGATGGATTTTATGAGCTTGAGGAATGTTCCCTCTATCCCTATACTCTGGAGAGTTTTAATCAGGAGGATGTTGTATTTTGTCAAATGCTCTTTCTGCATCAATTGAGAGGACCATATCGTTCTTCTCCCTCCTCTTATTAATGTGTTCTATCACACTGATTGATTTGCGAATGTTGAACCACCCTTGCATCCCGGGGATAAATCCCACTTGGTCGTGGTGGATGATCCTTTTAATGTATTGTTGGATCCTATTAGCTAGGATTTCATTAAGGATTTTGGAATCCATATTCATCAGGGATATCGGTCTGAAATTCTCCTTTTTGATGGGGTCTTTGCCTGGTTTGGGGATTAAGGTAATGCTGGCCTCATAGAATGAGTTTGGAAGTTTTCCTTCTGTTTCTATTTTTTGAAACAGCTTCAGTAGAATAGGTATTATTTCTTCTTTGAATGTTTGGTAGAATTCCCCAGGGAATCCATCAGGCCCTGGACTCTTGTTTTTTGGGAGGTTTTTGATCACTGCTTCAATCTCGTTACTGGTTATTGGCCTATTCAGGTTGTCAGTTTCTTCCTGTTTCAGTCTTGGCAGCTTATAGGTTTCCAGGAAGGCCTCCATTTCATCCAGATTGCTCAGTTTATTGGCATATAGTTGTTGATAACAATTTCTAATAATTGTTTCTATTTCCTTGGTGTTAGTCGTGATCTCTCTCCTTTCATTCATAATTTTATTAATTTGGGTCCTTTCTCTCTTCTTTTGGATAAGTCTGGCCAGTGGTTTATTGATCTTATTAATTCTTTCAAAGAACCAACTTCTAGTTTCTTTGATCTGATCTGCTGTGTTTCTGGTTTCTAATTCATTGATTTCTGCTCTAATTTTAATTATTTCTCTTCTAATGCATGGCCTAGGCGTCGTTTGTTGCTTTTTCTCTAGTTCTTTAAGGTGTAGAGTTAGTTGGTGAATTCAGGATTTTTCTATTTTTTTGAGTGAGGCTTGGATGGCTATGTATTTCCCCCTAGGACCGCCTTTGCAGTATCCCATAGGTTTTGGACCGATGTGTTTTTGTTCTCATTGATTTCCATGAATTGTTTAAGTTCTTCTTTGATTTCCTGGTTGACCCAAACATTCTTGAGCAGAGTGGTCTTTAGCTTCCAAGTGTTTGAATTTCTGCCAAATTTTTTCTTGTGATTGAGTTCCAGTTTTAGAGCACTGTGGTCTGAGAATATGCAGGGAATAATCTCAATCGTTTGGTATCGGTTGAGACCTGATTTGTGACCCAGTATGTGGTCTATTCTGGAGAAAGTTCCATGTGCGCTCAAGAAGAATGAGTATTCTGTTGTTTTAGGGTGGAAGGTTCTGTAAATATCTATGAGGTCCATCTGGTCCAATGTATCATTCAAAGCTCTTGTTTCCTTGTTGATTTCCTGCTTAGATGATCTGTCTATTGCTGAGAGTGGAGTATTGAGGTCTCCTACAATTAATGTATTGTTATCAATATGACTCTTTATTTTGGTTAACAGTTGGCTTATGTAGATGGCTGCTCCCATGTTGGGGGCATAGATATTTACAGTTGTTAGATCTTCTTGTTGGATAGACCCTTTAAGAATGATATAGTGTCCTTCTGTGTCTCTAATTACAGATTTTAGTTTAAAATCTAATTTGTCTGATATAAGAATTGCTACCCCAGCTTTCTTTTGAGGTCCGCTGGCATGGAAGATGGATCTCCATCCCTTCACTTTCAGTCTGGATGTATCTTTAGGTTCAGAATGAGTCTCTTGTAGACAGCATATGGATGGGTCCTGTCTTTTTATCCAATCTGCAACTCTGTGCTGTTTTATGGGAGTGTTTAGGCCATTCATGTTGAGAGTGATTATTGAAAGATATGAATTAATTGTCATCATGTTGCCTGTGAAGACGTTGTTTTTATAGATTGTCCCTGTAAATTTCTGTTGTATATCACTCTTGGGGTCTTTCTCCTTTTATTGAACCCCCCTTAATATTTCTTGCAGGGCCGGCTTAGTGGTCACATATTCTTTCAGTTTCTGCCGGTCATGGAAGCTCTCCATCTCTCCATCCATTCTAAATGAAAGCCTTGCCAGATAAAGTATTCTTGGCTGCATGTTCTTCTCATTTAGTACCCTGAATATGTCTTGCCAGGCCTTCCTGGCTTGCCAGGTCTCTGTGGATAGGTCTGACGTTATTCTGATGTTCCTCCCTCTGTACGTGAGGAATCTCTTCCCCCTAACTGCCCTTAAGATGGTTTCCTTGGTTCTAAGATTTGCAAGTTTTACTATTACATGCCGGGGTGTTGGCCTGTTCTCCTTGATCTTGGGAGGGGTCCTCTCTGCCTCTAGGACTCGAATGTTTGTTTCATTCCCCAGATTAGGGAAGTTCTCAGCTATGATTTGCTCAAATACATCTTCTAGTCCTCTCTCTCTCTCCACTCCCTCCGGGATTCCAATTATTCTGACATTGGAACGCCTCATGGTGTCACTTATTTCTCTGATTCTATTTTCATGGATTCTGAGTTGTTTTTCCCTGGCCTCCTCTTTTCCCTTTTTATCTATTATATTGTCTTCCAGGTCGCTTATTCACTCTTCTGCCTCAGTTACCCTAGCTGTTAGATTATCTAGATTGGATTGGATCTCATTGACAGCATTTTTAAGTTCTGCCAATTCACCTTTTATTTCTGCCCTTAGAGACTCTATGTTGCCATTAACTGAATTCTCCATTCTAGCCATTGTCTTCACAATTGCTAGCCTGAATTCCCTCTCCGACATCTTGGTTATATCTGCATCCATTTGTAAATCTGTAGCATAAATCATAATCTCTGAGTCTTTTCTATTTTGGGGGCTCCTCCTCCTAGTCATTCTGTTGATGGGTGTTTGAGGGAATGTATAGAGTCCAAATTATTGACCGGAACCCAAGCAAGATGCACCTGTTTTCTTGGGACCTTAGGATTGCTGGCCTCTTGTTTTCCCAGCCTGTCTTCTGCAGGAGGGGCCTGCCGCGCTGTTACTCAGGCAACCCTGTTTGGGCGGAGTTGCCCTGCACCCCTGTGGCGGGGGATGGGCTCAGCGGGAGTCAGTTTTTGGGGCTTTTGTTCTCTGGCAGCTTTCCCTGGCGGCTTTCCGTGTCTCTTCCGCGAGTCAGAGCAGAAGAGACCGTTTCCAACCCTCTGCCTCAGAGCAGAGAGACCGCTCTGTTCTTCAGTGAGCTCTCCAGGCCACACTGTCTCCGTTTCTGTCCGTGCTGCTATAAACTGCAGCGTCCTGGGTTGTGTGCCCCTTCCCAGCGCTCCCAGTCCTGCCTCCAGGTCGGAGCTCCTCTCTGCCCTTTGTGCTTCTAAAACCACAGGGGCGACCCCGCCGCTCCGGGTTTCCATCCCGGGGGCTGCCCTAAAGTCCTTTCCCCGCTGCTACCAGTCTGCAAGTTTGTGCCCGTCCCCAGCGCGCGAGGTTGTCACTCACCGGTGGTGTAGGATCCCCAAGGCCAGGCTCCCTCCCGCTGCTGTTTATCCTCCGATATCTGCCCGTGGAATCACGGCTCCCTGCTTCGTACCTCGAAACCAACTGCCTGCGATATTCTGATTGTAGAGATCCAGATTTTCTTATATCTCAGGCTGGTTTCGTGGGTGCTCAGAGTGGTCTGGTAGATATCCAGCTCAATTCCGGGGACCAGTTGAAATAGGGTCCCCTACTCCTCCGCCATCTTCCCCCCCCTCCACAAAATATACTTTAAAACAGACTGTGGGACATCTGGGTGACACAGTCGGTTAAGCGTCCAACACTTGATTTCAGCTCAGGTCAGGATCTCAGGGTTGTGGGATCGAGCCCCATGTTGGGCTCCACACTCAGCACAGAGTCTGCTTAAAGATTCTCTCTCTCTCCCTCTGCCCCTCCTTGCTGTACTTGTTCTCTCTTTTGCTCAAATAAATAAATCAATCTTTAAAACAAAGACTGTAATAAGAGACAAAGAAGGACACTATGTAATAATAAAGGGGATAATCCAACAAGAAGTTCTAACAATTGTAAGTATTTATGCACCTGGCATAGGAGCACCCAAATACATTAAACAGTTAATAACAAACATAAAGGAATTAATCAATAATAATACAGTAATTGTAGGGGATGATAACACCCCACTTACATCAATGAATAGATCATCTAAACAGAAAACCAACAAGGAAACAATGCTTTGAATGACACCCGGGACCAGATGGATTGAACAAATATAATCATAATATTCCATCCTAAAATAGCAGAATACACATTCTTTTCAAGTTCACATGGAACATTCTTCAGAATAGATCACACATTAGCCCACAAAACCAGCCTCAACAAATTCAAGAAGATCGAAGTCATACCATGCAGCTTTTCTGACCACAACGCTATACAACTAGAATTCAACCACAAGAAAAAATCTGGAAAGACCACAAACACATGGAGGTTAAATAACATGCTACTAAACAATGGATGGGCCAACCAGGAGATCAAAGAAGAAATAAAAAATTACATGGAAACAAATGAAAATGAAAACACAATGGTCTAAAACTTCTGGGGTGCAGCAAAAGCAGTTCTAAGAGGGAAGTTTATAGCTATACAGGCCGATCCCAAGAAGTAAGAAAAATCTCAAATAAATAACCTAACTCTACCCCTAAAGGAGCTAGAAAAAAAACAACAAATAAAACCTGAAACCAGCAGAAGGAAGGAAATAATAAAGATTAGAGCAGAAATAAATGATATAGAAACTACAAAAACAATAATACAAATCAATGAAGCCAGGAACTGGTTCTTTGAGATCAATGCAGTTGAGAAGCCTCTAGCCAGACTTAGCAAGAAAGAAAGAGAAAGGACTCAAACAAAATCACAAACGAGAAAGGAGAAATAACAACACCACAGAAATACAAACCATCATAAGATAAAAGTATGAAAAACTAAATGCTGACAAGTTGGACAACCTAGAAGAGATGGATAAATTCCTAGAAACATATAAACACCAAAATTGAAACAGGAAGAAATAGAAAATTTGAACAGACAGATAACCAGCAAAGAAATTAATTTGGTTATCAAAAAACTCCCAACAAACAAAAATGGAGGATCAGTTGACTTCACAGGTGAGTTCTACCAAACATTTAAAGAAGAGTTAATGCTTACTCTTCTCAAACTATTCCAAAATATAGAAAAGGAAGGAAAATTTGCAAATTAATTCTGAGGCCAGCCTTACCCTGATACCAAAACCAGATAAAGACACCACTAAAAAAGAGAACTACAGGCCAATATCCCTGATGAACATAGATGCAAAAATTCTTAACAAAATACTAGCAAACCGAATTCAACAAAACATTAAAAATATCATTCACCATGATCAAGTGAGATTCATTCCTGGGTTACAAGTGTGGCTCAGTATTCATATTATCAATCAATCTGATAACATCACATCAAGAAGAGAAAGAATAAGAACCACATGATCATTTCAATAGACACAGAAAAAGGATTTCACAAAGGACAACATTCATTCATGATAAAAACCCTCAACAAAATAGCTTTAGAGGGAGCATATATCAACGTAATAAAGGCCATCTATGAAAAACCTACAGCTAGTATCATGCTTAATGGGGTAAAACTGAGATGTTTTCCTCTAACATCAGGAACAAGACAAGGATGTCCCCTCTCACCACTTTTATTCAACACAGTACTGGAAGTCCTAGCCACACCAATCAGACAACAACAACAACAACAACAACAAAAAGGAATCCAAATCCATAAGGAAGAAGTAAAACATTCACTATTTGCAGATGACATACTATATATAGAAAACCCGAAAGACTCCACCAAAAAAATGCTAGAACTGATAAAAGAATTCAGTAAAATCACAGGATACAAAATCAATGTACAGAAATCTATTGCATTTGTATACACCAATAATGAAGCAGCAGAAAGGGAAATTAAGAAAACAATCCCATTTATAATTGCACCCAAAATAATAAGATACCAGGAATAAACTTAACCAAAGAGGTGAAAGACCTATACTCTGAAAACTATAAAACACTGATAAAAGAAATGAAAAATGAACAAAGAAATGGAAGGACATTCCATGTTCATGGATTGGAAGAACAAATACCGTTAAAATGTCTATACTACCCAAAGCAATCTACACACTGAATGCAATCCCTATCAAAATACCAACAGCATTTTTCACAGAAATAGAACAAACAATCCTAAAATTTGTATGGAACCACAAAAGACCCCTAACAGCCAAAGCAGAGTTGAAAAGAAAAGCAAAGCTAGAGGCACAATTCTGGACTTCAAGTTACATTATAAAGCTGTAGTCATCAAAACTGTATGGTACTGGCACAAAAATAGACACACAGATCAACAGAACAGAACAGAAACCCCAGAAATAAACCCACAATTATATGGTCAATTAATCTTCAACAAAGCAGGAAAGAATATCCAATGGGAAAAAGACAGTCTCTTCAACAAATAGTACTGGGAAAACTGGACCACAACGTGCAGAAGAATGAAACTGGACTACTTTTTTACACCATACACAAAAATAAATTCAAAATGGGTGAAACACCTAAATATGAGACGTGAAACCATACAAACTGTAGAAGAGAACACAGGTAACTTTTTTGACATCAGCCATAACAGCTTCTTTCTAGATGTCTCCTGAAGCAGGAGAAACGAAAGCAAAAATAAACTGTTGGGACTACAGCAAAATAAAAAGCTTCTGCACAGAAAAGGAAATAATCAACAAAACTAAAAGGCAACCTATTGAATGGGAGAAGGTATTTGCAAATGACATATCTGATAAAAAGCTAACATCCAAAATATATAAAGAACTTATAAAATTCAACACTCAAAAACCAAATAAACCAATTAAAAATTGGGCAGAAGCCATGAAGAGATGCTTCACCAAAGAAGACATCCAGATGGCCAACAGACACATGAAAAGATGCTCAACATCACTCATCATCAGGGAAATGCAAATCAAAACTACAATGAGATATCACATCACACCTGTCAGAATGTCTAAAATGAACAACTCAAGAAACAACAAATGTTGATGAGGATGTGCAGAAAAAGGAACATTCATGCATTATTGGTGGGAATGCAAACTGTTGCAGCCACTGTGGAAAAAAAAATATGAAGGTTCCTCAAAATATTAAAAATAGTACTACTTTATGATCCAGCAACCACAGTACTGGGTATTTACCCAAAGAACAGAAGAACCTAATTGAAAGATTTTATTTATTTATTTTAGAGAGAGAGAGAGAGATTGTGAGTGGGGCAAAGGGGGAGGGAGAGGGAAAGGGAGAGAATCCCAAGCAGACTCCGTGCTGAGTGCAGAGCCCGATGTGGGGCTCGATCTCACAATGTTGAGATCATGACCTGAACCTAAATCAAGAGTCAGACAAGAACATGAATTCAAAGGGATACATGTACCCTTATGGTTATAGCAGCATTATTTACAACAGACAAGATATGGAAGCAGCCCAAGTGTCCACTGATAGATGAATGGATAAAGAGGTGGTATGTATACACAATGAAATATTAGTCAGCCATAAAAAGGATGAGATCTTGCCATTTGCAACAACATGGATGGACTTAGACGGTATTATGTTGACAGACAGAAAAAGACAAATACCATACCATTTTACTAATATGTGGAATCTAAAAAACAAAACAAACAAATAAATAAACAAAAAGCACAAACAAACCCATAAATACAGAGAACAAGCTGATGGTTGCCCAAGGGGAGGGAGGGAGGGCCAATGGGCAAAATGGGTGAAGGGGAGTGGGAGATACAGGCTTCCAGTTATGGAATGAATAAGTCACCAGGATGAAAGATACAACAGAAGGAATATAGTGAACGGTAGTGTAACAGCATTGTATCTTGACAGATGGTAGCTACACTTATGGTGAGCATACCATAAGTATGGAGTTATATATATATATACATGGTATAGTATAGAGTTGTGGAATCACTATGTTGTACACCTGAAACTAATGTGACATTGTGTGTCAACCATACTTAAATAAAAAAAAAAGAATAATAAAATAATAATGAATAAAAGAGAGGGGTGCCGGGGCGCCTGGGTGGCTCAGTCGTTAAGCGTCTGCCTTCGGCTCAGGTCATGATCCCGGGGTCCTGGGATCGAGCCCCGCATCGGGCTCCCTGCTCTGCAGGAAGCCTGCTTCTCCCTCTCCACTCCCCCTGCTTGTGTTCCCTCTCTCTCTGTGTTTCTCTCTGTCAAATAAATAAATAAAAAATCTTTAAAAAAAAAAAAAAAGAGAGGGGTGCCTGGGTGGCTCAGTCAGTTGAGCATCCAACTCTGGATCTCAGCGTGGGTCTTAGTCTTGGGGGGCGTGGGTTCAGGACCTGTGTTGGGCTCCATGCAGGGTGTGGAGCCTACTTAAAAAAAAAAAAAAGAAGAAGAAGAAGAAAAGAGAAAGATCAGGTGGGAAAGAGAGAAGAAAGAAAAAAATATTGGAAAAGAATCAAATAGGAAATATGAATGAAACAGTAAGGAAAAAAATCGATGTGTGTGGCTGTACACATAATTTTAAAACAAGGCTATGTGTGTGTGTATATATGTTGTGTATAGGTATGCATGACATATTATATGTATATAATAGGCTATTACATATATAATTAGGTTGTGTTATACATATGAATTAGAAGTAGCAAGAAATAAAAACCTATAAACTTACCAATTTATAGAAATATAAATATTTTATATCATAAAGTTTCTGGCAAAGACTTGAATCTCTTACATTTTGCAAGTAGAGGCATTTTTTGCAGATTTCTGCAATTATAGATACAAGGATGAGATGAAATGACAGAAAAAGGGAGGCCACTGTGTTCAGCAAACTTTTCTTATTCTCAGTTCTGTCACTAGGAGCCTTTTGGCCTCAGGCAAGTTACTTAATTTCCTTAAACCTCCATTTCATCAACCTTACGGGGATGACTGCTCCTACTTACGGACTTGTTGGAACTGAAAGAAATAAAATAGAAATCATTTAGATTCCACATAAAGCCTCCAACTCCACTCAAGTCATGATCTCAGGGGGGTGAGATTGAGCCCTGCACTGGGCTCCACACTCAGTGTGGAGTCTGCTTGAGACTCTCTTTCTCTGCCCCATGTCCCATGCTCGTTTGTGCTCTCTCTCTCTCAAATAAATAAATAAATCTTAAAAAAAAAAAGAGAGAGATCATTTAGTCCAATGCCTATCTCTAAATAAGTAATAGGCATCATTATTATTACTATTCATTTATTTTAATCCTGCTATTTTCTTGCTGGGCAATGATCTAGGGATGAGATCTCAGCCAGTAGGTCTAGGTCCCCTTCTGACTTGATAGAATGTAGCATATACTTAAAGCTTACAAGTTCTCAGTAAGTCTAAAAGAAATTACACTTTTTATTTCCTGGGGATTTATGTAGGTGGCAAGCTGAGTACATCTGCTTACCATTCAGATCTACATTCCCTGAGAAGTATGAAAAAGGTTTGCAGAGGTGGGGAAGGTAAGAAATAAAGGACTTCTCTCCTGAATACTGAAATGACGGAGGAGTGGGGTAACAACTCTGTCCTTAGTGATAACCAGCACCTCTATCCTAGCTCTTGGTTTACGAAATACTTTCACGTTATCTTACGTAAGGCTTGCAGACCAATACCGTCCCCTCACACGTTCGCTTTCCAACCCCGTGAGGTCACATTACGGCTGTCCTGTTTCCATCTCAGGAAACGGACTCACGGGGTCACACAACTTCATAAACCTTACACAGATCCTCAGGGCCTGGGTCAGCCTCCTCTGCCTAGTCTCACTGGGCCCCACTGAGGTTGTCACCAGGGCTGTGCCCCTTGCTGGAGGCGCTCGGGAAGAACGTAGGCAGAACCTGGTTCCTGGTTGACTGAGGTACCCATTTGCAGACTGGCTGTCGGGTGAGAGTTGCTCTCAGCTTCTAGAAGCATCCATGGTTCCTGGCCGATGAATCCCTCCCATGCTTCAAATCTCCCTGACCTCTCCTTTGCCTTGTCACCTGTCTCTCTGACAGACTCTTTGACCTTCCTTTTCTGATTTTCAGGGCTCCCATGATTACACAGGGCCCCGCTGGATAATCCAGGTTGAGTTCCTTGTTTTCAGGCCACCTGATTAGTAACTTTAATGCCATCTGCAAAGTCCCTTTACAGCAGTTCCTAGATAAGTGTTTGATGGGATAGTCCCGGGGGGGCCAAAACTCTCAGGGGCTGTCCTCAGGGTCCTGATGCATCCCTGCAGGTGGTGACTGGTCAGCAGGGGGTGGCCACTGAGACAGCAGCTTTGCTTAAAAGCAAGTACAGGGCGAGCATACAAAATACTAGAGCAAAACTCTGAATTCTTGCAGTGACGAAAACGTACCACAGCAGTCCTACTAATTTCGAATTCTGTAGGAACAGCTCAGATACCACGAGGAAGAAACACAAAGCCTTTTTATTCGGGTGTCTTAGTGGATTCGGGTGTCAAAAGAGAGCCAGTTATGGGATATGGTTTCACCAAAATCCAACGAGGCTGACTGGGAGGTGAGCTTTGGGCAAGGGGCTGGTCCGGGCACCGCCTGGCTCTGATGTTAGCTCTTGATACGATGATTTATCTGCTGGGCCTGCGGTAAACACACACGTGTCGCAAACTCTCTTCCTATTACTTTGACATCCTGATGATTCCATTTATGTCCTCCTTTCCCAAATTAAATAGATGCTGATACCGCTTTATACTGAAAAGACTAGACAAAAATTGTCTGTTCTGTGGAAAATGAAACCACATGTTTGATCATTAAAAAAAAAAGCAGTGGCAGATCTATATACTTTTTATTTCTACTTTGTTTATTTACTTATAGTCTGCCTTCAATTAAATGTTTGTTTTCAGGTCAATATGTGGCTTGCTAATTCTTGTCTCAAATATTTTCATTTTCTTTTTTTTTTAACTTATTTTATTTTTAATTTTATTTATTTGACAGAGAGAAGCACAGCGAGAGAGGGAACGCAAGCAGGGGGGAGTGGGAGAGGGAGAAGCAGTCTTCCCGCGGAGCAGGGAGCCTGATGCGGGACTCGATCCCAGGACTCTGGGATCATGACCTGAGCCGAAGGCAGACGCCTAACCATTTGAGCCACCCAGGAGCCCCTCTTTATTTTTTTTTAAATACAGATCTGTATCTACCACCTGGTATTTGAAGTCCTAGCTCAAGAATGACTTCCCTCAAGAAGACACTTTGGATAACCCAACACAGTTCACAACGTGTCTTTCATCTTCTAAATACTTAGGGCTTTTAACACAGCTCACCTGTGAAAACTCATTGCAGCCATGTCTTACTTTTCCATAGTGTCAACTTGATTCTCACTGTAGGTAGAGACAGGCGATGAGTTATTATCACTCCTCTTTGTTCTTATTCTTTTTTTTTAAGCCCATGAAGAAAAAGACATCCACGTGGGTGTCCCATCCAGCAACCAACATCTATATGTTCTTGACCTTCTTTACGTCAATAATCTTATACCTTTACTAAAATTCAGTCACTTGCTTCCATTGTAAAGCCAAAACTGTCATCATCTAGAAATGTTCCATAGATGAATGTTACATTGGATAACCCACCATTTTGACTTCCATCTCCACCAGAATTCACCAAACTCTAAGCTTGTATATATGACTGCCTAGTGGACATGTTCCCTTGCATATCTGAAGAGTAACTCAGACTCCACTGTCCTAAACTGAGATCATGAGCTTCTCTTGCAAACCTTATTCTCCTCCCAACTTCAGTTAATGGCACCACCACCATTTCTGCCCACAAGCCAGAAACCTGATACCTTTCTTACCACCTACACCCACCCACGCACTCAGTCCAGCCCCAAATCCTGGAGACCCCTCAAGTCTATGCCCTTCTGCCCACATTCATTCATTCATTCATTTTCATTCCCACAAGCTCTCACTTTGTGCCAGATCCTGTTCCAGGTGCTAAGGCTACAGAACAGTGACCCCTGCCCTTACTGCATTTACCCATGGAGGTAAGCTGTCATCATTCGCTTTCTGGAACACTTCTTCCCAATCCAGTGGTTCTGTGGCATCCACTCCTGCTCCACTCAAGCCGATCCTTCACACTGCAAAGTGGCCATTTTGAAATGTAAATTCTTATGCTGGAAACCCTTCCCTAGATTCCAAGAAAAAGACCCATATTCCTAATCTGCCCTGCAAGGTCCTGTTTGTTCTGGCCCCACCAGCTTCATAGCCTCTTTTCCCATTAGTTCCAGATTCTCCCTTGGTCCCACCTCTTTGTTTTAGTTAATTCCAATCATCTTTCAGCTCATCTCAAGTAGCATGGATTCAGGGAAGCCTTTCTGATTATCATATTCATTTTTTTTAAAGATTTTATTTATTTATTTGAGAGAGAGAGAATGAGAGAGAGCACATCAGAGGGGTTAGGGTCAGAGGGAGAAGCAGACTCCCTGCCGAGCAGGGAGCCCGATGCGGGACTCGATCCAGGGACTCCAGGATCATGACCTGAGCTGAAGGCAGTTGCTTAACCAACTGAGCCACCCAGGCACCCTGATTCTCATATTCAGACAGACCTCCCCGTTACCCGCCTTATAGTTCTCTGCACCTTGTTCTTCATATTTAGTTAATGTTTGACTCTCTCATTTGAATATGTTTAAGACAAGAAACATAATCATGTTGCTCACTGTTACATTCTCTGAGCCTAGCACAAGTCTTGTTACATGGCAGGTATTCAATCTCTATTTGTTAAATAAAGCAATAAATAAATGAATGAACAGTCCAAATATTTGCTTTCTCTTTGTCTACTTCTATGCTATGGATTTCAGTCCTGCCTACTTCCTCTGGAACTATTCTTCATAACATGTTTCTTCTTTCGTCTCTTGCTTTAAACCCCACTTCTCCATTGGCTCCTTCCCGCAATACACAATCATGCTCAAGTCTCTCCCAGTCTCTCCCGTCTTAAGCACACAACATGTCCACACAACAACCACCCCCACCCCCATCCTACATCCCCT
The DNA here is from genome assembly GCF_004348235.1 of Phoca vitulina. Lineage (NCBI taxonomy): Eukaryota > Metazoa > Chordata > Mammalia > Carnivora > Phocidae > Phoca > Phoca vitulina. The sequence continues at coordinate 4,319,806 of NW_022589746.1, forward strand.
TCCAGTGGCTCCCTTTCCTCCCACAGACTAGCTGGAGCTAATGTTCTGGGCTTATGGTGTTCACTTCTCCACCTCACTACCTCACTCTTCTTTTTTTTTTTTTTTTTTTTAAAGATTTGAGTTATTCATTTGAGACACAGAGATACAGAGAGAGAGAGAGCATGGGAGGGGGAGAGGCAGAGGGAGAGGGAGAAACAGGCTCCCTGCCGAGCCAGGAGCCCGATGTGTTGCTAGTCCCAGGACCCTGGGATCATGACCTGAGCCGAAGGCAGACGCTCAACCATCTGAGCCATTCAGGTGCCCCTCCACCTCACTCTTCTTAACTGTAGTAGCTCCCAGGCCCTCTAGAACTACACTGGAAAGGGTTTCCAACAGCTCCTTGATGGTCACATCTCACCCTTCCCCTTGTGTGTCCCCAGGCAGCATCCAACACTCTTGAGTGTTTTCCTGGTTAATCTCTCTCCTACTTTGTCTTACAGGTCACCATTCTCCCCTAGTTTTCTTCCTGATCCACTTCCCAGTCCCTTTCTTGATTGTTTCCAGTGTCTTTCTGTTAAAATCTCTCTCATCATAAAATAATAGATAACATTCTGTATGTTCCTCCAACTCTGTTCTTTCTTGTCCTTTTGCACAGTCGAGCATTTTGGGGGGCATTGTCTTACCTGGCTATTTTTTTTTTTAAAGATTTTATTTATCTGACAGAGAGAGACACAGCGAGAGAGGGAACACAAGCAGGGGGAGTGGAAGAGGGAGAAGCAGGCTTCCCGCTGAGCAGGGAACCCAATGCGGGGCTCGATCCCAGGACCCTGGGACCATGACCTGAGCTGAAGGCAGGCGCTTAATGACTGAGCCACCCAGGCGCCCCTTACCTGGCTATTTTTGCTTGCTCACTCCCTACTGCTCAAGATACACAATCTCCCTCTGCCTCTCTCATTTCACTGAAGCTTGCTCTTGTCTTTTCCTTTCTTATTTTTCACACAGGCAGTTTTCTTCTCTTACACCTGATCCTTTTCAGCCACAGTGCCCACCACTGCCTGAGAATCTCCACTGGGTTTTCAAATAATTGCATGAATCTGGTTGGTCACAGACAATCATTGGTTGACCAGCTTTGGTTCAAGCTCTATCCTAGTCCAATCAGTCATGTTAGGGGTATGGTCATGGCCATAGTCCTGCTCCTTCTAGAATCTGTAAGAGTGTGTTGTGTTTTATTTCAAAGGTGATGTGAAGGGCAAACATTCAAAATTAAAGTCTAATAGACAACCTTTGCCTTCCATTGAATAAAAAAGAACCTGAAAAGTCTTCTTTATATATGGAAAATCCTAGAAACCGATAGAACAAAATTACCCCCAAAATAAATCACTTCCCTGTCTAGGGCTTCTCAGGCAGGTCCTTGTGCTAAGAACCAGCTTCCTCACATTGAAAACAATGCCAAATACTTATTGCATAAGCACAGGGCAGTTGACCGTGGTTCTAAAAATATTTCTCACTGAACAAATTTTTCCTGCCTTGGGAAAGTGTAATCATTGTGATTATTTATTAATTAAACAATCAAAAGGATTTATGGTACATACATCATGTAAAAAAAATTGTACCGAGTGCTATCAAGGATACAAAGAACTAAGAGACACAGGGATTCTTCCTAAGAGTATACACTCTCATAGAGAGACAAAGCATCTACAGTTGACACTTGAACAGTGCTGGGGTTAGGGGTACCAATCCCCCGTGCAGTTGCAAATCCACAAATAACTTCGACTCTCCCAAAACTTAACCACTAATAGCCAACTACTGACTAGAAGTCTTACCAATAACATAGTCGGTTAATACATATTTTATATGTCCTGTGTATTATATGCTGTATTCTTATAATAAAGTAAGCTAGAGAAAAGAAATGTTATTAAGAAAATCATAAGGAAGAGAAAATATATTTATAGTACTGCATTGTATAGAAGAAAATCCATACATAAGTGGATCCTGGAAGGGGTATGTTAGGGACCTGGAGACTCGAACAGATCATGTGTGTAGCATGAATTCAGGCGGGGAGAGAGATTGAGAGGGGAGGGGGATTTTATGTGTTTAGATAGGGTTTTTTTTTTAAAGATGTATTTATTTATTTGAGAGAGAGAGAGAGAACAGAGGGTGGGGCAGAGAGAGATGGGAGAGAGAATCCCAAGCAGACTCTGCGCTGAGTGCAGAGCCCGATGCGGGGCTTGATCTCACAGCCCTGAGATCATAACCTGAGCCGAAACCAAGAGTCTGACGCTTAACCGACTGTGCCACCCTGGTGCCCCTATTAAATTAAAATAGATAGTTTAAAAAGGTGGCTTAAATGGCAGATCTGAGTGGAGTCTTGCAATACAGGAAATTTTAGGTGGAAGTGGCATGTGCTATGGAAGGAATTAAACTATTCCAGGACAGAAGGGAGGGACTAATATAGCAAACTCAGAAGTGTATGGAGTGAGCGTTTAGACTTCATTTGGAATCTTGGCCCTAGAGTTCACGGGGATTCGGTGGGGGAATCCCAGTGTGCCCAGATCTGAAGATTTTCTTTCTGAGTAGGTAGGTTTTGGAAAAGGTAAACCAATGACTTTTGGCACGAAGCCACTCTCTGCTGGAGAGCTTCCTGGAAGACACTGGGTACCCCACGTGCACACACAACAGTTTATGAAGTACATTGTGCCGAGCCATCAAAGAACTTGTGGGCCAGGTGCTGTCACACGGAGGGGGGGCACTGATGATAACCAGCACCCAGGCTGGATTGCACCCAGGCTAGATCACTCCAGGAGGCAAAAAAGATATTGCCCAACTCTTCTTTCTCTCTCTTCTCTAGTATTAGGGCCATAACTTCCCCCACTGTAATAGTCTGAGATCATGGAATAACCAAGCCTGGGGGAGCCCATTCCATGCTGCTGAGACACATGACCTGGTTTTGGACAATGCTAAAGATCTGGGTGAACAGTGAAGTGACCACAGCTCAGGTCAGCAGGACCTCAGAGACAGGGGATGGTGGGGGGAAAGTGGGGGGGACCATGGGAGGACCACGGGGGAGGTAAGTGCTGCTGGGGGTGGGAAGCACCCTCCCAATGTGCATGGTAGGGTACAGCAGGGGACATCATTACAATACTCTCTAAAATGGCTCTTCTTTTAACTAAACAATTTTTTTTCTGAGCTTCAGATCCCCCCCCTTCTATTTGATCTTTTGCTTCCAGGAGAGCCCCCATCTGCTTTCCCCTTCCCTCCTAATTTCTTGCACCCATGGAGGGGGTGTCGAGTAAGAGGTGAGCAGGGATCCATTCTGTTTTGACATTCACAGGTAAAGTGCGATCGGCAGCATGGTTAAGAGACAGAGATGAGAGCAGGGAAATTACGAGCATCGCTCAGGCCAGGGTGGACAGTGTGTCCCAGGCATGCATGGGCAGGAGGACCTGAAGGGGAGTCATCTGGTGCTTGCTGCTCGACCACCAGACCCTACCTACAGGCTGCAGCTGATCTACATTTCTCACAGGGTGGACACCTCCCACCGCAGTAAAAGGACATGGCAACACCCTTTGCCAAAGATGACAGAGAAGCTGGCTGTCTGCTCTGTCAGGGTCCCCTGATATGTGGTCATGGTACCACCAGGAGTTAGCCGCTCAAAGGCTGGAGCATGTTGGGATTCCTGGTTAGGCATCTGCAATTGTCAGAGGCACCTCAGGGTAACTTTGGCTTCACACCTGTCCTCCCCATACACTTGACCTTGTAAATGCTGCTCCTGTAAAATCTCAGACTTGGAAAGAACTTTAATAGGCTAAGTGCTCTCCATTATATCTTTCTAATTTATGACTGTTTGCCTTCCACTTGAACACTCATGGCTGGAGTTCACTGTTTCTAGAGGCAGCTCATTCCACTGGTAGTCAAGTCATAATTCAAATGTTCTCGCTTACACTGATTTCTAAGTCCTATACCCTGTATCTTCCACCCGTTAGTCCTGGCTTTGCCCTTTGAAGACACACAAAATAAATTCACATTTTTTTTCTTTGCCTGTAGCTATCAGATCATCCCAAATTTTCTTTCCTCGGGGCAGATGCTTGGAATACTCCTGCCATTTCTCCAAGCTGAGTTTCCAGACCCATCACCAGACACATATATCTCATGGGGGTATGGGCCAGGTCACTGAGGTTCCTTGTACTAAGCAACCCCACGCCCCAGATTGTCCAACACTCTCTGGAAGTGAAGGATGCGTACTTCAAAGACCCACATCAGGGATACAGGCTGAAGCTCGCTGGCTGGTGAGATAGCTTCAGCCCATTCTTAAAGAACTGCCTCCCTACTATCAACCCAAATGCTAACTATTTTTTTTAATTATGGTAAAAGACACATAACATGAAATTTACTATCTTCGTCATTTTTCAGGGTGCAGTTCAGTGGCATTAAGCACATTCATATTATTGTGCAACCACCATCATGACCATCCATCCCCAGTATTTTTTTTTTTAACTTGCAAAACTGAAACTCCGTCCTTATTAAACACTAACTCTGCATTCCCCTTTCTTCCCAGCCCCTGGCAAACACAATTCATTCTACTTTCTGTCTCTGTGAATTTGACTACTCTAGGTATCTCATGTAAGTGGAATCATACAGTTTTTATCCTTTTGTGATTGACTTATTTCACTTAACAAAATGCCCACATGTTCATATATATTCTAGCGTGCATCAGAATTTCATTATTTTTTTTAAAAAAAGATTTTATTTATTTATTTGAGAGAGAAAGAATGAGACAGAGAGAGCATGAGAGGGAGGAGGGTCAGAGGGAGAAGCAGACTTCCCACCGAGCGGGGAGCCCGATGCGGGACTCGATCCCAGGACTCCAGGATCATGACCTGAGCTGAAGGCAGTCGCTTCACCAACTGAGCCACCCAGGTGCCCAGGATTTCATTCTTTTTTAAGGCTGAAAAACACTCCATTGTAAGTTTATACTACATTTTGCTAATCCATTCATCTGTTGAAGGACACTTGGGTGCTTCCTCACCTTGACTATTGTGAATAATGCTGTAAACATGGGTGCACAAATGCCTCTTCAAGTTCCAGCTTTCAATTCTTTGGGGTATAAACCCAGAAAAGTAATTACAAACCCTAATATTTTGTACTTGCTGCTGATGGGCTGGGTTTCCCTCACACTGTGTTTGTGAATTTCACTTTTTGAAAGTGGAAGACTTTCCTATAGAGCTACCATCTCTACAAATTGTTCTCATCATCTCAACCTGTTGAGAGAATTAAACCTATTCACAGAAACTGCTTGCCATTTATGCCTAATTATCATACAGCACAATAGTGATCATTTACATCATTATCTCTATGTCTGATTAACTTGCAAGGCTCTGTGCCAAACGCAAGGTTTATTTCTCACAAAGCTTGGTCACTTGTCTCCAAATTATGTCAATTAACGTGAACACCAATGCAGAAAGCAGTCCCACCTCGTCTTGCGCCCACCGCACTCCCTCCCATCCCAACCCTCGCTCCCCTCTTGTGAATCTTCACCCTTTCCCCTGAATTTTCTTCCATTTTCCTATTTTTTTTCTGGGAAATGCGTGGAATGACCTCTGCCATGCTTAGGTGGGGGTAGGGTGTCAGAGATGTCAGTTCCAGTTGGCCTGGTCACAGGAGGGAAGTAGCCAGTCGACAGAAATCCTAGTCCTGACATCGCTGAGATTGTTAATTTCCCCGATGACAGGTGAACAACATGTCCAGAGCATTGGGCCAAGAAGAGGAAGGGAGACAGCCAACCTCAATCCTCAAGATTCAGGTCCACTCTGGGAGCCAAAACCATAGAAATACTTGAGCTACTCAGCCCACCTCCACCTCCAGGCTCCGCTAGACAGATCTCACCCTGCAGGGCAAGACCTAGGTCCGATCCCTACCAGACCACTCACATAGCATTTCCAATTTCTATCAGTAGTCTGATTGTAACATATGATTTAAAAGTATTTGGGATCCTTGGCCCAGCTGTAATATGGACCTGGGGCAGAGTCTACGTCAGAGAAGTGACATACAGGAGACAATGACAAAGTCATCTGAAGAAACCTTCTAATGATCATTTGTCAAGTTCAGCATAAACGAGATGCATGCTGTTCCGGGTATCCGTCAGTACACAAACAGCTACCTCAGAACTTAATGGCTGCAAACAGCAACCGTGTTATTTTATCTCATGACTTAGGTCAGGTTCAGCTGGGAGAATCTCAAAGATATAAAATATTTGTATTTTGTATTGTAAAATAGAACTCTATCTGCCTAATCGATTGACTGCATGGAAAAAAAAACATTTCTGCAAAAAATTTGAAAAGTATAAATATGTACAAGAAATAAAAGTCACCTATGTACTCCACTATCACTCAAAGACAACTGTTGGAGCCAGTTGATGTATTTGAGATTCTAAAAATAAGACTGTGTATCTTCAATACATAAGATTGCGTAGGCTTCAATAGTCTTCAAATACATCTTTTATAGCTATATGATATCCATGCTGTAGAGATACCATAATTTATTTAACCATTCCCCTACTTGAAACATTTTGTTACTAATTCTTACTCATTTCATAATATATACACACATATGTATTGCATATATATAATATCCATTTGTTATTTATGAATAGCCTTGTCTATAAATCTTTGCCTGATTATTTGTTCCTAGGACACATCATGGAATCAGAGTACAGAAATGCTTCAAGGCTCTGGAAATGTATTGCCAAATTGCCTTTCCAAAAGGGTGCACCAGTGTTTACTCTCAGCCCCAGTAAGGTGGCTCACTGACCCTGTCACCTTAAAAAGAACACTTGGGAAAGCTCCATTTCTTGTTAGTTGGCACACTGGGACCTTGCTTCCTTCTTCATGTCTTAAATAGCGAGAGGTCAGAAATGTGACTTTTCCCAAACTCTCCTTTACTCTCAGATTCTTTGGGGAGTGGGCGGTGGGAGGAGACTTCTATGACCCAAGGTGCCTTCCAACCCTGAGGTTTTGGTATTTTCACCATCATCTTGGCACCAGATTGCTCGAGCCTCGGGCCAATAATGCAGACGAAGGAAAGAATTCTAGAGCTCGCTGTTTTGTCATACAAGATCTGATTAAGAAAAAATAGGTGGGAAACTGGTGTAGGTGGGAACGGAGGCTTGGACAGGCAGCGCACTGCCACACAGTCTGTCACACCCCGCTCGCAGTCCGCCCGGGTTTGGTTACAGAACCTGGGAGGGAGCAGGAGGTGCCTGCGGCGGCGGGGCCGGGAGTCTGGGCGCCAGCGACCCGCGCCCACTCCGCCGGACCACGCGATGGGCGGGGGCACCCGGGCCGCCCGGGCGGTCCAGCCAAGTTTGCCACGCGGTCTCGGCCGACTCTCGGGTTACCTGAGCCGGCAACCACGTCAGCGCCACATCATCAGGGCCTTTATATTGCCGGGAAACAGGAAAAGAAGGAAGAAAAACCTCTCCGAGGCGAGCCAATCCCAGGCAGACGGCGCCGCCGGGCAGCGCGGAGGGCGCGCGTGGAGGAGTGGGCGGCGGGAAGCGGTGGGACGCGGCGGGCCCGGGGCGGGGCTAGGGGGCGGGCCCGGGGCGGGCCGGGGCGGGGCCGAGCGGCGGCGGGGCCGAGCGGCGGAGGGGCGGCGGGCCGCGCGCGGGCCGGTCTGCGGTGTGGGCCTCGGCTGTGGCGGCGGCGGCGGCGGCGGGGGAAGATGCTGCAGTCCCTGGCCGGCAGCTCGTGCGTGCGCCTGGTGGAGCGGCACCGCTCGGCCTGGTGCTTCGGCTTCCTGGTGCTCGGCTACCTGCTCTACCTGGTCTTCGGCGCCGTGGTCTTCTCGTCGGTGGAGCTGCCCTACGAGGACCTGCTACGCCAGGAGCTGCGCAAGCTGAAGCGGCGCTTCCTGGAGGAGCACGAGTGCCTGTCGGAGCAGCAGCTCGAGCAGTTCCTGGGCCGCGTGCTGGAGGCCAGCAACTACGGCGTGTCGGTGCTCAGCAACGCCTCGGGCAACTGGAACTGGGACTTCACCTCCGCGCTCTTCTTCGCCAGCACCGTGCTCTCCACCACAGGTAGAGGCCCGCCGCCGCGCCCGCCGCCGCGGCCACTCTGGCCCCGTGCCCCGGCCCCCCAGCCCGCCTCCCCCCTGCCCCGGGCGCCCTGGCCGCCCCCCCTCCCGGGGCCCTCCAGCGGCGCTCACACCCCGCGGAGCCGGAAGCCGGCGCAGTGGTCACAGAACACGCCTTGGGTGTTGCCGCCCGTAACTCCTGGGGAGTGGTCGTCCCTAAAGCCTTCGGCCTGGGGGGCTAGAGGGGCTTCAAGGGCTGCGTCGCGTTTTTCGCGGTACCCTAAACCTGACTGTCCGGTAGGAATCTGGAGCATCTTGGCCGCCGGGCGGCGAGGCGAGGGGATGCTGGAAACTATCCACTGCTCCGAGTGCGCTCACCTTCCTCCTGATCCCATCCCGCAGGATCGAGGCTGCGCTGTAGGGTCACCTTCCGGAGGGTGCCCTCTCTTTTGGTGATGCATAGATTTCTCGGCTCCTTGCTATTTTGGGGGGCGGTTGTAGGGGTAGCCGAATGACATCACTCTGCTCTTCGCAGGTGACCTCTGAGCGGACAGGCGGATCTGGTTTCTTTTCAGACTAGGAGGAAGGGTGAGGGAAGGGAGCATCCGATCGCCTCGGATCTGGCAAAATGGGGGCACCCTGATTCAGCAGTTTTTTCAACTTTAGGTGTGCGAGGCCACCCTTAAACTTCGCAGCGACACTTCCCCCCGCACTACTCACCCCGCAGGACGCTCACGAATGGAGGAGCGTCCCCGGGTGAGGGCGGAGGCCGGCGCGTGCCCCAGGGCGCCCTTGCTGTGCCGGATTAGATGAATGAAGGCTGAATTTTCCCAGCGGCTGAGTGAGGCACACACACTTGGTTGGAGATATTTATAAATTGATATTTGAACCCTGGAAAGTATCTCAGAGAACCTTCAGCGAAGTCCCCTTTTTTATCCAGGAGATCAAATCTTTCAACAGTCCATATTGGCTTGAACAAGGTCACACACTTCTTAGTTACCAGGGTAGTCCTGGAATCTGGGGCCCCTGTGATCCCTGCTACGAATACTGGACCCGCCCCCACCCCACGTCCACCTCCGGAGCAGGTGAATCAACTTTGTGTTGGAACAATTCTTCCTTCACTCCACCTCCTCGGCACCTCCCAGGGTTTATTTGTAATCCCCTTGGGCTAAACCCAGTTGATTGTTTTGGTAATAAGTGGTACCGAGTAATAGTACACTTTACATATAGATCCTGTAAAACAGTGATTTAGAAGTCTGGAGTGCATTACTAAACTGCAGTAAACAATTCCAGCTTGCATGGTGATATTCTAGAGACTATGTGAAACTTAGCGCTAAACAAGCCCTGCTATCTTTTCAACTTCGCCAACACCAGTCTTTAGTTTTATTTTGACAAGGGCTGCTTCCATTGTCTTTATCGGGCTCCCATCCTCGGATCATTTAGAAGTCACCATGCTTTTCCTTTGCAGTACATTGGTTCTAAATTGAAAATCATTCATTCTCTGGAGCAGTGTTTCCATCTGGCTACAGAAGGTCTCCAACTGGGTCACGATGTTGAGTAAACATTGTGAAGAGTAATTATCATTTTTAGTGTTTTCTAAGTAATGGTATTTTAAAGACAGAACCTGATGGGAACAGTGTTATGAGGAAAAGAATGTGTTTGCTTTTACTGGGTGCGATTTTCCATGACTGACACAGCTCATGCCTAATCTCGTTATATTAAATTAAAGCCAATTAAATCTCAAAAATAGGAGTTTACATCTTGAATAGAGTTACTTCCCAGGTTCCCTCTCCTCCCTTTTTTAAAATTAGGAAAACTGCAGTTCCTGTTTAAAAAAAAGTGGTACTATTATTGGTATTCAGATTACATTGTAGTTCCCAAGAAAGGCTGTTTTAATGCAAAACAAGAGTTCACTTAGGAAATCAGTGCAAGGAGCACTTAAGGATACACTAGATAAAAAATGTGCCGCTCGGGTTTGTAAAGTCAGCAGATCAATGAATTCTTATCATTGGTAGAATTGACTTTATTCATTCAAATAGAGTTCCATTAGAATTCTTGTCATTGGTAGAATTGACTTTATTCATTCAAATAGAGTTCCATTAAGCTTCAGAATAATCTACATTTTTGTGTTGACCCAGGATCTGGCATATTTTGATGTCCCAGGTGGTATCAACACACTGGTGTGGTGGCAGGGGGTCAGACAGTTTGTCGAATGAAGCCAGTCTGCTTCATTACTAGAAAAATGTTTTCTGGAAAAATACCAGACAACTTGAAGTGGAATTGTGGTTCATGGTTCTCTTTCAGGGAGATATAAGGCATGCTGTGGTTTTGTTTGTTTAACTCTTCTAGCACTGTCGATGGCAATCACTGAGCTAATTGCCCCCCCCAGTCTATCAGTACAGTCAGCGCTGGCTTGTCCAGAGCCGTAACGGTGGGCATCACAAAGTTGCTGTTCTTGGTAGAAATCACTATAACACAGGAATACGAATGGGCTTATGGCAGAAAGTTCTCATCTCAGAGAGTACAAGCTCTCATTTCTGTGAGGAACTGGTAAAGTCTTCAGGGTCTCTTTAGAAGAAGACTTAGGCTGGTGATGCAGGGATGTTGTCTTCAGTGTCTCCTCAGCCAAGGACTCTGAATTATTTCAAACAACCAAACATCTCTTTACTTCTCTTGGATTAAAAAAAAATACAGCAGCACCTACGAGGGAACTGTATGGGGATGGAAGGAGAAAGTGTGGTACCCTTTTACCTTTCCAGAGGGAAGGGCTGTATAAAAGCAAAAGGAAGGGCGCCTGGGTGGCTCAGTCGTTAAGCGTCTGCCTTCGGCTCAGGTCATGATCCCAGGGTCCTGGGATCGAGCCCCACATCAGGCTCCCTGCTCAGCGGGAAGCCTGCTTCTCCCTCTCCCACTCCCCCTTCTTGTGTTCCCTCTCTCGCTGTCTCTCTCTCTGTCAAATAAATAAATAAAATCTTAAAAAGAAAAAACAAAAGGAGGCGTTATAGACTGAGGTATTTCCCATATAACTTTGATTCTCTGATTTTTACTTATTTTTTTAACATATAGTGTATTATTTGTTTCAGAGTTACATGTTTGTGATTCATCAGTCTTACACAATTCACAGCACTCACCATAGCACATACCCTCCCCAATGTCCATCACCCAGCCACCCCATCCCTCCCACCCCCCTCCCCTCCAGCAACCCTCAGTTTGTTTCTTGAGATTAAGAGTCTCTTATGGTTTGTCTCCCTCTCTGGTTTCGTCTTGTTTCATTTTTCCCTCCCTTCCCCTATGATCCTCTGTCTTGTTTCTCAAATTCCACATATCAGTACTGTGATTTTTTTTTTTTTCCCCAAGGATGAAGGAACATCTAGGTGACGCTTGGGAAGTAAGAAATAACTAGGAACAATTTGTCATGTCCGTGTACTGTAAGTTTGCTTCTTTATTCATCCCCCTAAGCAGGGTTCTATCATGCTGATGTTTGGTACAAATACAGTTTTGTGTGCAGGAGACTCTCAGGCCGCCACTTCCTTTTGCTGTGTTGTAAATAGGGATCCAGGTGATAGCTCAGTCCAGTTGCTGTCAGCTTGGTGCCTTTTATCAGGATGCTGCCTTGTCCCTTTTTACGAAGAGAGGTTTTAGAACTCTTTATTTAAAGTGCTCAGAGGGGCGTCTGGGTGGCTTAGCTGGTTAAGTGTCCAATTCTTGATCTCAGCTCCGGTCTTGATCTCAGGGTTGTGAGTTCAAGCCCTGCGTGCCCCGCACTGGGCTCCATGCCAGGTGTGGAGCCTACTTAAAAAATAAATAAAAATAAAGTGCTCAGAAAAGGAACTTAATTGGGCTTGTTTTGCAGTGGCCTTTGATTCAGTCAGGGAGCTGCTACAGCATTGGCTATTGTCAGGAAGAGAAGGTGGGAGAAGGAGATGGGGGTGCCAGGTTGACCCTGAGTTTTCAAACTGTTTTCAGTAGGAGAAACGGGTTATTGTTCACAAGTACGTATTGAGCTTTCGGAAGCTAATAGCAGTGAGCAAATGATAGCTTTTGGGCCAAACCTGACCCACCACCTGTTCCTGTCCGGCCCTAGCTAAGAATGGGATTCGCATTTTCAGATGTCTGAAAAGAAATCAAAAGAAAGGGATGCCTGGGTGGCTCAGTTGGTTAAGGGTCTGCCTTCAGCTCAGGTCATGATCCCAGGGTCCTGGGATTGAGTCCCACGTCGGGCTCCTTGCTCAGCAGGGAGTCTGCCTCTCCCACTGCCCCTCCTCCCTGCTCATGCACGCTCTCTCTCAAATAAATAAATAGAATCTTTTAAAAAAAGAGAAAGAAATCAAAAGAAAAGTAATATTTCCGGATGCATGAGAGGTTTACGAAATTTACCAGATTTCGGTGTCCATAAAAGCTTCATGTCTGTATACAGCCCTTTGTTTTTGTGCCATTTCTGCCTGCTGCCCAGCTAGAATGGCAGAGTTGAGTCTCTGTGACAGAAACCACATGTGTCCACAGAACCTAAACATTCTCCTGCTTGGCCTTTTGCAGAAAAAGTTTGCCGAACCCCACTTTTCAGATGAGACCTGGAAGGAACTTGGAGTCAGGGGTGCTAAGTTCTGTACTTCCGTTTGGAAAACTTTTTCTGTAAGACAGTTTAGCATCTGAGACTTCCTTGTGGTGTTTGTGTTTGTTTTTTTTCCCCAGTGGTATGCAGCATTTAAATTAGTTGCTACCATCCCAAACACTTCCGGAGCAAATGATTGTTTATCATAGGATGTCACTATCTTCTGGTCAAATTTATGACACTGCCTCTTTTTTTTTTTTTTTTAAATGCTGACAAAGCCACACCTCACATTAGAATTGCCTCATCTAAGGTCGGTGGCAAATGTTGTATTATATCTGGAACAGAAATGCCAAGGAGGAAAGAAATTCCACCAGAAACAAGCAAACTATCAGCTGAAAGAGATCTGAAATCCCATGTGCTGAGGTTTGCGCTCTTTATTCACAGGAGAGCTTTTGGTCTTGGTTTTGAGCCTCTCTGTCTAGTTCTAACAAATATAATTATCTGGTTTTGAACACCCTAACAGATTAAAGAAGGAAAGGCACCAGCTATGGGCAAGCCTAAGGGAAAGGTCACATCCCTAGTAAACTAACACAGAAGTACTGTTTTGTGTGGGGTTTTTTTGTTGTTGTTGTTGCACTAAAACAAACAAACAAAAACATATAGGAGCACAAGAAACAGAATTTTTTATTTTTTATTTTTTTATTTTTTTAGATTTTATTTGAGACAGAGAGGGAGAGAGAGAGCAGGAGTGCTGGGGAGGGGCACTGGCAGAGGGAGAAGCAGATCCCTGCTGAGCAAGGAGCCTGACATAGGGCTTGATCCCAGGACCCCGGGATCACGACCTGAGCTGAAGGCAGACGCTTAACCGAGTGAGCCACCCAGCCGCCCCAAGAAACAGAATTTTTATGTCTTAGCCATTGCAACCAACAGCTTCATATGCATGAATAAGACATCATTATTTTAGAACACAGCAGAATAATTGATCCCTGAATTATCAAGAATAATACTTCAGTATGCCTCTATTTAAGAAGGCAGAGAAACGTGTAATAAATCCTAGATACATTTCCACCCAGTGATGGTCAGAGAGAGTATGCCCTAGTGCTTACTGTGTAGGCCCATCCCTGTCTATAAAACATCAGTTCTTTAGCATTTTGAAGGTTTTTTTTCCCCCAAAACTATAAATTTACTGTTATCTATGCCTATCTTATGACCCTTGGAACATTACTGTTGCCATTGTAAATGACAGTAACTCGAAAGAAATTATGCGTTTGCTTTTATGACTTAAACTGTAAATCTTGTCAAGAATATAATTTTCTGTGGTCCCAGTAACCTAATGGGATATCTGGTGCCTCTCAGGACAAGTTGTTTTATGACGCTGCTCCTTGGACTAGTCTTGGTGGGGAGAGCATCTGCTGTCCATAGTGCAGAAGAGGACTCTAAGCTTGGAGCATGTGAAATTGCTGGTGCTTGATTGCTTTGACCCATACGGCGATTTCACGTGGTTCAACTACCTACAAGTCGGTTTTGGGCACAGAGACTGTCTATATCCTACCCTCTCTTTGGCATAGAATTGCACTGTGCTAGATTTTATTCTCAAGAGACATCATTCGATCCCAACTGTAGCCAAATCCATGGGATACTGGAGTGTTTAACTTCTCTGCTGAGTTTGCCATGATCACCTTGTCTGTTACTGGTGGGAGAAAAGGGTTGTCCCCTTATCAAAAAGCAGGCAACTTTGGGGGTATCCTCTAGGCTTCCGTGATGCTTCTGTCTCCCAGACTCAGTTTGTGCTCTGACTTCTTTATTCATTCTGGGCGGATTCCTTGTCCTCAGAGTTGGTGGGCGCTCTCTGTGGGTGCAGGGCCATGCCCCTGACCCGAGGTCAAAATGAAGAATGGGGAGAAGGGGGATTTGGAGGCATAGATAGAGGAAGTACAGCTGAAAGGACTGTGATTCTGTCCTTGGGCATGAGTTAGACCAGCAGTCTCGTATTTTCTAGTTGTAGTCATGTTTCCATTCTTTAATCTGTGAAACGTAATCAATTCTTATACCAAAGAGATTAATTGGGCTGTGGTTGACATTGGCAGTGTTTCCTCACCGGCTACTGTCTGCCTGCTTCCTCCATCAGATTCTAACTGTTTGCATTGGGTACTCTGGCTAGGGTTGACTTGCTTTGTGAAATGAAAACCTGCATTCTGAAGCCTGTGTAGCTTTAGTTGTTGGTACCTGGTGATGAGCTTTAGGCAGAAAGCTCCCCAGGGACTCAGTGACCCTGGTAATGTAAAGTCAATATGGTTGGGCATGGTTGGTGGGTGCAGAGCAGAGAAAAAAAAAAACATGCAGTAAAAAAAATGCTCGTTTTTTATTTCTCTGAGTGTGGTCAGTGGATTGCAGGTTAGAAATAAGAATTAAAGTATAGATTTGTCGAATCGCTGTGTTGTACACCTGTTAGTAATGTAATGTTGTGAATGTTGTGTGTCAGCTGTAGTTCAACTAAAAAAAAAAAAGAAAGGAAAGAAAGAAAGAAGGGTTGGAGGCCTAATTAGAATGCATGTCCCTTGTTAATGCTTAGGTGGCATGGGGACCCAAGTTAAGCTGTTTACTCAGGGTGACACCTTAGCTCCCTCTCCATTCAGCTTTATGGAGGCCTCTTGAGATTTTTTTCAGGCTCTGGTTTGAGTCTGCAACACGGTCTGAGGGAGACCTCTGGTCCAAGCATGCACTGAGGAGGGGAGGGGAGGGGAGGGTGGAGAGGTGCCTGTATCCCAGGGAAGAGTGCCGCCCTGGGGCATGCTGAGCTGGGCACCCACAGGCCCAGGAGCTGCACAGAGGTGGGCTCTGCTCCCTGTCTTCCCACACCCACACCCCCTTTGTTCTTGCTCTTTCTCCTCTGCCTGTGGGTCCCCATGACATCTTGTATACCACCTTATATTGGAATATTCCATTCTTCCTGTTACAGCACTTACCACCTTGGATGGAAATGATTTGTGTTCATGTCTGTCTCCCCGAAAGAGAGGTCTTGAGAATGAGCACTGTCTTGGCCTCATGTTGCATTCCTAGCACTCAGTAGGTCTTTAATAAGGGCAAAGGAAGGGACATTTTCTTCCCGTGTCCGAATCTATTTCCTCTTTTGTAAAAGGAGGAAATTTCTAAAGATGTTACTCATTTTCAAGAGACCTTAGATCTAATTTCATTGTCTTGATAAGGAAACAGGCCCACGTTGCTTCAATAATTTCTGCAGGTATTTATGTAAAGACAGTTCTGAGTGCCTCGTATATCCTCAGTACACTGTGGAAGGCCCTGAGTGATCTAAAGAGAGGAGAGAGGCGTGCATTCTTGAGCAAATATTTATTGAGCACTTAGGTTTACCAGGTACTTCTCCAGGCACTTAGGGATCTTGACTTCCGGGATGTCTGTCTAGTAGGAGGAAGGACGTACGGTATTGATGACTAAGTGGGAGATAATCGAAGATATCTTGGTCTCTGCCCCGTGGTTCCTGGCACAGAGCTCCTAAAACCTTTGTAAGTTCCTAATGAGAAGGGCGCCTGGGTGGCTCAGTCGTTAAGCGTCTGTCTTCAGCTCAGGTCATGATCCCAGGGTCCTGGGATCGAGCCCCACATCGGGCTCTCTGCTCAGCAGGAAGCCTGCTTCTCCCTCTGCCACTCCCCCTGCTTGTGTTCCCTCTCTCGCTGTCCCTCTCTCTGTCAAATAAATGAAATTAAAAAAAAAAAGTTCCTGTTGAGAGCGCCAGGAGAATCTTTTGTTCTCTAAGGCAGCTCGGCCTGTGCTCTGGGATGGGGGCTGGTCACCAGACAGACCAAGGCGTGATTAGAAGCTTGGAATTTTCAGCCCCACCTTCATCATCCAGAGAGTTCGGAAGAGGGGCTGGAAATGCAGTTAATCCTCTGTCCTGTCATCATGAGGAAGCCTCCATAAATATCCCAAAAGCAAGGGATTCGGGGAGCTCCTTGGTGGTGAACACATCCACACTAGGAGGTGGACGCGCCCAAGCTCCACAGGGACAGAACCTCCTGCACTTGGGACCCTCCCAGCCTTGCCCTATGTACCTCTCTCCCTCTGGCTGTTCCTGAGTTACATCCTTTTATGATAAGCCAGTGACCTAGCAAACAGACTGTTTTCCTGAGCTCTGTGAGCTGCTCTAGCAAATTAATTGACCCCGAGGCAGGGATCGCGGGAACTCGGATTTACGGCTGCTAAATCAGAAATATGCTGACCGCCCGGACTTGACAGGTGTCTCAAGTGGGCCAGTCTGGTGGGACTGAGCCCTTCACCTGTGGGATCTGATGCTGTCTCCAAGTAGATAGCGTCAGAATGGGGTTGAATTAAAGGGTGCCAGCTTACAGCTCTCTGGGGAACTGTTCTAGAACAGAGTCCCCGCGTTGGAGGTGTGGCTTAGAAAGCCATCATGGCTGGCACTGAGTAAGTCAGCGAGTGACGAGGTCAAGGACAAGGGAAGGGGGCAGAGGGGGTGGCATGTCCTTGGCCACCGCAAAGCTTTGGGCTTTTCTCTGAATGAGGTGGAAAGCCCTGGGAGAGCCTGAGCGAAAGGGTAACGTGATCTGAGCCATTGTTCTACCAGGTTCACTCAGGCTGGTGTCGGAGGGCAAGGGTGGAAGCCGAAGGCCCAAAGCGGAACATTTAACGATACCCCAGATGAGGCCTGTTGGGTGGCTTTTAGAGCAGGCGGTGGGAGTAGGTGGTGAGAGGTGGTCAGATTTCGGATACAAATGGATGGTGGAACCAACAGGACTTGCTGATGGACTGGGTATGAGGTGCTGGGAAAAGAATAATCAAGAATGACTCCAAGGTTTTTGGTCTGAGTCCCAGCTGGAGACAGAAGGCCAGGGTTCGGAGCAGGTTTTGGATGGAGGGTCTGGAGCTCAGTCGTGGGCCCATCAGACTTGAGGTCACTACTGAGTATTTGGGGTCCAAACGAGGCTGCACTCATGCTGATGTGGCCTCATGAGGGCCGGGCTTGTCCTGTAACAGCTGTGATGTCAAGTTGCATCCCGTGTGCCATTCACCTGACTGCAGAGTTGAAGAAAGCTTTTGAGGGGTGATATCTGAACTTGGCCTTGAAAGAGAAATAGTGTGTCCATAGGTAGAGAAGAGGGAAAAGGTGTTCCAGATGGAGTAGGTGAATTCTCTGGGCCAAGTTGCCATTTGATAAATACATTTAACAGTAATTTAAAATACTTCAACTTCTAGGCTAAGAAAGAGTATCTGAACTGAATATTGTTTTCTAAATTAATATTATCTAAGTCTGTATGGAAAACTGGGGGGTGGGGGAGAAGGATTTGCTTCATTTTTTTTGTTTGATTTAACAACAGGGTATTTAGTATTTGACCTAATAGTTCAATTTAAAATTTGCATTATATATAGTCCAAAGAATAACAATAAATAAATATCTTCAGTGCATTTTTTAGGAGCAGCTAACATTAAATAAATTACCAGGGAATCAACGTAGGTCTTTTCTGTTTTTAGGAAGTAAATAAGAAAAACATAATTTTTTTTTTTTACCCACGAGGGATCCATCTAAGCATTTTAGGAGGTCAATCAGCTTCAAATAAACACATTTACAGTTTGTAACAGATGGTGAAATGATCATGTGACTCTACAAACCACCTGAGTAATTTTCATTTCTCCTACTTGGTTTTAAGTTTGCTAAATTACCATTTGAAATGATCCCATTTGAATAACATGGCTCCCAGCTACTCACTGATGATCGGAGGTGTGTGCCTTTCTGGTCCCAAATACCATATTTTTCATGTCCCCTGAGCCTGTGACCAACAGGAGGGAAAGCTGAATATTTGAAACCAGAACTGAAAGGTTAAAACGCTCTTGTAGCTAAAATTCTTTAAATGTTTGAACGCTGGTTACCAAGGTGTTCAATTATTTAGACTGTGGTTAGGGGGATTAAGTTAATTCTAGGCGCCGGGGAGGCTGTCCTCCCTCTGCCTCCCCGTCACAGGGCCCCACCGAGTTCTGAGCTGGGTGAGGAGACCTCGCGTCATGACCTACCTGCCCCCCAGGGCCGGACATGAGCCCCACCCACGGGCAGCCTGCACAGATGCACCGCTCTGCGGGAGGGGGCAGGAAGGGGCTGGAGGGGGCGGATGAGGCCCACGCGCGTTCACACCCCCACACAGCAGGGAGGAGTCCTGCTGTGTGGACGAGCAATCTGTCATCCGCTAGGCTGGGCCCATGGTCCGCTCCCCCACCTCTGCAACCCTGCAATGCGTCTTAGGTTTAAAAATTGAACCAACAAAGGTGGAAAGAAAGAACAAAACTAAAATTACCAAAAAAAAAAAAAAGGCAGAGTGCTGTTGGTTGGTAGTTTCTGAAACGTGACCTAAATCTACATTTGTTCTTCCAGCAACTCTGGCCGAACAGCTATGATTTGTGAAGGTAATCGGAATGAGGCTGAAAAGACACATTTGCACCTGAACTTGCTCGTCCAGTTTCCCTCCTTCGTGTCACTCAGCTGCGTTCTGTGTGTTGATAGTCATCTCCTGCGTGGCAAGGCTGTGTCCCTTTACCTGGGGCTGGTGGGGCAGCAGTGTGTGTCCGGGGAGCTGCTTCTGCCATCCCGTGCTGTCCCTCCTCCGTGCCCCAGGCCCCCCCCACAGCCTTCCGAGGACAGGAACGGTGCAGAGCAGTGTCCCCTCATAACGGGGGGCAGGGATGGATTTTCCCTCAGGAGCCAGGGAATGCAGTTGTCAAGTACAATTGTCCTGCTATCAGACTGAATTAATATTCGATAAGTACAGCCTGATGGAGTGAAAAGTGAGAATCGTGAATTCTTTTTTTACTTTTATGTAATGTTCCCTGGGAAATGTTTACTTTCTGATATACTGAACAACCCTACATAGACTAAGTAAAATGTCACATAGAAATGTTTTTCAGGGAACTTTAAGAAATAAGGCCCAACGGCATAAGTGAAGGGTAGTGGACATAAGAGGTGCAAAAACATTGATCTGTGGCTTGGGGGGTCTGGGTTCTCTTCCGGCAAGTTGTTAGCAACACAGATTCAGTGATAAGGTCTCCAGAGTTCAGTTGTTTCATCTCGATTTGATGAAAGGGCTAAGAAGGATCCTCTTCGGGCTCTAAGCTTCTATGGTTCTAGTCTCTAGAAGGTTGGCTTGCCTACCCTGTGCCCAACAGGTGGTGACACATTAAAAAACAAAACAAAACAAAACACATAAAGGGATAAGCCCTGACCTTGAAAAGTCTGCAGTCCAGGGCAGGGAGACTAAAATATCAGACTCGTGGAGAGCTAACTGCTGAATTGAGTGGGGCTCTGGCAACAGCTATGGGATTTTGAAGGGGTGACCACTGTGGGCTGAAGTATGCAGGGAGGAGGGGACACAGGGCAAACAAGGAGCATGGGGGCACAGTTCAGTCGGGTGGTGCGGATGAAAGAGGACAGTTAAGGAGAGGGACATAATGCTCAGCACGACAGAAGAGGAGTCTAGCCTGACCGCAGAGTGTGAGTATCCCAGCCTCACCGGGCGAGAGCTACGTGTCGGCCTGTGGCAGCCAGGAGGCAGAGGGGGAGGCAGAGGGCTTCGACCGTGGGAAGCAGAGTTTGCTCTTCACTCCGCGGGCAATAGGGAGCCATGTCACTTCCCGAACTGCACCATGACAGACAATCTGGCCTGCAGCTGGCTGGAAACAGGAAAAGCTGGAGTTGGGCGGCATGGCTCTGAGGCTTTGGCCGTCACTCACATACAGGACACCTGGCTTGTGGAAGAGTGAGCAAGGAGAGGAGCAAGAACTGCCCAGAGGGCCCCCGGGATGTGAAGGCAGAGTTGCAGGGATGGGGAGGGGAGAGCCATGGGAAGACCTCCCACAGAACGCCTGAGCGGACATAAATGGGACCTCCTGGGGCACCGTGGGTGGGATAAGGGAGATTATCCTGGGCTGGCATAGCAAGACTTTCTCAGCGCAGACGCCGAGCCTCACCCTGAGGCCTGGGTGAGAAGCCAAGCTGTTGCTGTAAATAAGACTGTAAGGGCTTTCCAGGTGTGTATGTAGCAGGGAACATTGAAGGGAACCAGCCCCAGTTCTGTGCTCTTTCACCTCCTCACACATGCGTGGTCGGCCAGACCCCAGACTTGCAGGTGTGCCTCTGGGGACCACAGGGAGCTGTGGGGAGCTGTGGGGAGCTGGGTCCTCCACCCCACATTCTCACGGATTCAGCCAGGAGATGATGAATAAGCCCTCGAGGCTGTATTATTAACGTGATTTGTAATTAGGATTTCAGTTTGTTACATTTCTAAATAGTTTGAGAAAGTTCTAGTAGAATAGCCATTCCCTACATCATGTTCTTGCTGTTAATCTGCTTTAAGTAAATTCTTCTTTGACCTACTAAAATCCCCACTGTAGCCCACTTCCCGGGTGACCAAGCTGTAACTTAGTGAAAATGTTGTGGTAAAGAGAAACCCAGGTATTGTAAATATAGTTCTTTGCATTTTGTAATTGCTCAAGGTAATTTCTTAGTGCATGGGACCCAGGATAAGGATGTCTGGCTTCTCTTTAATCTCTCAGTATTTTTATTTTTTTGCTTAAGGGTGTCCAGTATTCCAGGTCTGTTCTGACTTCATGGGGAAGCTGGGGTGAAAGAACTATATGAGACTCATAAATGCTTTGAGGAAAGGGCACCACTTAGCGTAAATTCTTTTATTTTTTAATTGGAGGAGGGGCCAAGGGACAGGGAGAGAGAATCTTAAGTAGGCTCCACACCCACCATGGAGCCCAACATGGGGATTGATCTCACAACCCTGAGATCATGACCCAAGCTGAAATCAAGAGTTGGACAGTTAACCGACTGAGCCACCCAGGCGCCCCTAGCGTAAATCCTTAAATTTATAATCTTACTTTCTTTCTCATCAGATGTGTTTTTTTTTTTTTTTTAAATTGCACACACGGTCATAACTGCAGAGTTTCCTTTTTTCCTTGTCACTTATTTGAATGGTGTGGACTCAAGAACTAGGTTCCATATTGAAGCCACATGTGCACAGGTAGTTCTTTTAGCCAAGGTTTATTGCCCAAAGGACCTGAGAGATAGACCAGTACGTGGACATGTTTGACAAGCAAAGCAAAGTTGATCGTGTTTCTTAATCTCTTCAAAACCTGCCATGTAAGCTCTGAGCATCGGTTCTGGTAAATCTCGGGGTCGGACACGCCCCCCACTCCAAGGCTCCTGGGTCACATGCACTCTCAGAGCCATAAAGAGCCCCATCGAAGACTGATAACGTAGCTGCTTGTGCAAGTGAGCTTTGGTATTTCCAAAAGATTTACTTGAAATATTTAGAGTAGGTTGATTATTCCTATAGTAATGTCACCCTTCAATTCTAACATGCTTTCTTGAAAAGGAAGACACCTGGCCCCGAGAATCAGGCATCATCCACAGTCTGTCTTATTTATACATCTGGTTGGTAACTAGTAATTCTAATAGGTGTGATGGTTATTGACGATCAGCATGCTTCCCATTGCCACCAAATGGTGGGGTTCTGACAGCATCGGGGTATGGCCACGAGAGTGAGCCCCTCACTGGATAGCTAGTGTTTGGGTAGCTGTTGGGGGGAAAGGCTGAGAACCAGGACTCTAGGCACACAGTTTGATTAGGTCCGCCTCATTATGTTTCTCCTTCATGATAGGACTTCAAGCTCCACAGTTACCAGCTCAGAAGCAAAAAATAAAATAAAAAATAAAGTCTGACTGTGCCTACACCTTGAGAGGTCCATGAGCTCACCCTGAATTTAATTGATGTTCTCCTGGCTTGTATGCAGGGTGGTTTTGAAAGCCCTTCTCCCTTCTGTCTAAGAGTATGATCAAGTCACCCATCCTCACCTGTTTGCTCTGTGTGTCTTAAGAGGTGGCGTGTATTGGGGTACACAGTGAGACCATTTATTTGTTTTTAGGTGTTTCCAGCCCCCACTCATTTCTTCATCTGTGAGATGAGGCTGGGCTAGAATCTAGCTGTGTGTTCCTAAAGAAGGATCCTTGATGTTCTCACACGTTGGGCTTTTTCCCATGTTCGCTCTCATTAAATTCCCATAAGGTCTACCTTTTCCCCAGCAGGTTGTGCGCCATTTCCCATCAAATGGAGAGGTAGAGAGAGTTGTGCTTTCTAGAAGCTTTAGCAACGGAGACTGTCTTCTGGTTTGGCCCCCTTTGGTTGGGGCTGGAGGAACGGCTGCTCTGGACGCTACAGAACCCTTGGCCCTAAAAGGCACCTGGGACCTCCCGCAGCACAAACCCGGCAGCGTCTGCCCAAGACGCCGTGACAGGAAGTCCCCCTGGTTCTCTGCTCCTGTGTGTGTACCGCTAGCTCGTTCCAGAAGGAAAACACAGCTTTGTGTTCTGCTCAGTGCGAAAATGACATTTGGCTGAAGAGCTTCTTAGCATCGGTTACTTGGTGCTCTGCCCACTCAGTTCCGGGAATGTTCTCCCGCTGCTGCCCAAAGGAATGATTCCTTTCACGGTGTGTTCTGCACAAATTCACGTTTACATGGACAGAGTTGCCCTGTTTTCTCCTTTTCTCCCCCGTAAACATATCAGCTCTGATTTGAAGCTAATAACATTTTGACATGCAAACAACCGAATTACCTGATGATATCACAGAGAATGTTGGATTAGTCATTTTGACCAGGTAAGAGGGTAAGGCCAGTTAATGGACAAGAGGCTTCAAGGGTGCATTTGTTCATAATGCTACCAGTACTGGATTTTTATCCTTTTTTTGAGGTCAGTGCAGACGCTGCTGCTGGCTCTCCTGGCAGTGGTTTGTCCCCTGCTTGCTGCTTGGACTTCCCAAGGGGTCTGGTCCGTGATTCCAGTAATTACTACCATTAGCTGACCACATGCTGTGGGCCAGCCACTGGACATGCTTCTTTGTCCTTCACTTAATTGGGGGCCTCTGTTGTCCATGTGTCAATCTCAAGGTCACGGCCACTCTTTTCTGATTACCCTGGGTTTGTGCCCCTTCTCCCAGAAGGCGCCCCGGGTGTACTTCCTGGCCTGCGTCTCTGCTTGGTTTGCCTCCAGCATTTCTTCCTCATCAGGTTCCCTTGCAAGTCAGCTCTCAGAACTTAGTTCCGGGGGGGGGGGGGGGGGGGGCAGCGTCTCATCTCTGAAAGTCTTTTCCTCTAAAGACGGGAGCCAGGAGACTGTACTCTCTTTTCTCAGAAATGTTAAGAAAGCTGGCTTCCCAGCATCTCGTGTCCACCTGCTCTGCGGCAGAGCTTCCTTGTGGGTCCCTGCAGAGGCTGGGTTAGCTGTTGTTAACTTTGGCTTGATTCCATATGTCATCTCAGTGAAAATGGTACTGATGAATGCATGAACTGTACGACAGTAGCAGTGAGGTCCTTGAGAAGCTGGGCTGGAGAGCATTACAGCAAATACTGGTTCATTCTGTGACCCTTAGAAATCTACCCTATATTAGATGGACTTGTCATTTGCATCCTTCTGGCAGGTATGAAACAGTAAAAACATGTTAAAAAAAAAACCTGACATTTTTAAGAAGAAAACTTCATTAGAGTATATATTTTAGGGCTCTTCCCCAGGGCATTTCCCTGTAGGTCAGTACATTAATAAAGCCAGATTAGCATAATTATACTTGGGAAACGTTGCTAGCCCATTTAAACCTCGTGTTTGTTTTTCTGAGGAATTCGAGAAATATTCTTGAATCTAAGAATACTTGACTTTATACGTTCCTTAAACTGCCAGTTTTGTAAGAGAGAATTTGGAGTCTATTTGATCTTTCTCTATAGAAGAATAAATTGTGGAGCTAATTCGTCCAAAATCTTGAATAATACCCTGTAAAATAGTAAATTTACCTAGTGTTTAGAGACAGTCTGAAAACGAGACGAGTTTTGATCGTTTCCAGTGTCTAAAATTCCATGTTTTGTTTTTTGGGGGGATTTTTGGTTTGTTTTTGAGGCTTGGGGAGATGATTAGAAAGGAGGGGTACAAGAGGCATGTGATTGAATCGTTAATGGTGGGCGCCAAGGGAAAACCATCGTGGCTTTTAGGAGGGGCTGGTGGGGTGGCGTGTTAGAATACTCATCTGTCCATAGCAAAACAGTAGTCCCATTTATACACTTACAGAGTCTCTTCTGGGTGCAAGACAACAGATGTTTGGCACTGACAATAATATAAGGAGGGGACAGAAAGAAATATACACTCCATAAGAATATTTACATTTCGATACCGCTTTGAAATTTTTCAAGCTGCTCTCATTAACGTTACTTTCTTTGATTGTTTAAAACTTCTGAGTGTGGATAGCAGAGCAGACCTTCATCAACTGGGTTTTACAGATGTGAAATTGACCAGAGAATGTGTCTTGTTTAACCAGAAACAGGAAGTGGCAGAATGCGGGCTCAAGTCCAAATGCTCTGACAGTCCTGGGAGGACTTTTGAGAGAGTCGGACAGATTTTGAGAGAGTTGAGGAGGTTTGGTGGCAGGGTATTCAGTAGAAGCAGGGCTCATGGGATTGTTACGGCCACGGCTGCCCGGCATATGGTGACCTTCACACTCTATGAGGTGCCTCGGGTTCCTCTCTGGTAAAAGGATCACCAGAAACCTCTACTGGGGCTGATGAACCTGTACTTACGCTTCCTTCAAATCAATTAATGAAAAGCTGAAGGAACATCAAGATCATCATTTCCTGGGAGTACACAGATGCCTGATTACGGTTTTCACTTTGCCAGTGTGTCCCGCTCAGGCATCTGAATACGAAGTGGTCATTTCATCCAGATGGAACCCTTTAACTAGGAAGAAACAATTGTTTCCTTCCAAAGTTAAACTGACATATTTTCACCCTCATTGCTACTCAACGCTTCTGCCCCTTGGCCCAACTCCAAAAGAAGAAGGTGTACATGTAGGTAATCCTCTGGTCTAACCTGTCCTTTGTATAGGCCAGTGCATTAAGGTGGAATTATCTTGAGGTGGGGGGAGGGAACAGTAGGTGGAGCGCAGAGGATTTTTAGGACAGTGAAGTTACTCTGTATGATACTGTAATGATGGATGCGTGTGATTGTACATTTGTCCAAACCCATAGATCGTACAGCACCAAGAGTGAGCCCTAAGAGAAACTGTGGGCTCTGTGTGATGATGATGTGTCATCGTAGGTCCATCAGTTTAATAGATGCATCACAGTGGAGGCTGTGGATGAGTGGGGGCAGGACGTGTATGGGAACTCTCTGTACCTTCTGCTCAATTTTGCTGTGAATCTAAAACTGCTCTAAAAAGTAAAATCTTTTGGGTGCCTGGGTGGCTCAGATGGTTAAGCGTCTGCCTTCGACTCAGGTCATGATCCCAGGGTCCTGGGATCAAGCCCCACATCTGGTTCCTGGCTCGGCTGGGAGCCTGCTTCTCCCTCTCCCTCTCCCTCTGCCTCTCCTCTGCTCATGCTCTCTCTCTCTCTCTCTCTCTCTGTATCTCTCTGTGTCAAATGAATAAATAAAAAAAAAAAATCTTTAAATAAATAAATAAAAGCTGACAGGTAAATACCCTTTTTTTTTTTCTATTTCAGGAACCGTTTTAATATTGTTAATAGCAGTTATCAGCCTTTGAATGGAACAAAAAATATCTTTTCCACAGAAATGTTTTACATGTATTACATGTATATCGGCATAGGTGGGAGTAGCCCTGCGTACCCCTGAGGGTATGTTCAGCCTGGCATACGCAATAATTAATGACATCTGACCAAAACAAAAGCCACATTTAGTGTTCATTCAAGCCGCAAATATACTCCTTGCCCAAAGGGAACCTGGCTCCAAGACCATCCCATTTTTGTTGCTTTTCGTACTTCTAAGTGGTTAAATAAAATGGGGAGTTTAAGCCAGTAGAACATCACAGCTGTGTATATTTTATTTGAAATTTTGATACTTCTTCCCATGTGATCTGGTTAATAACACGTCAGTGAGGCCCCAAACCTAGTAACTGGGGTTTTTGTTAAAGATTAAGCTATGGATTTGATTTGATTTACTCTCTCATTCACTCATGCATTCTTTAATACTTGCATAAAAAAACCTTTTAGGGGGCGCCTGGGTGGCTCAGTCGTTAAGCATCTGCCTTAGGCTCAGGTCATGATCCCGGGGTCCTGGGATCGAACCCCATATTGGGCTCCCAGCTCAGCGGCAGGAAGCCTGCTTCTCCCTCTCCCACTCCTTCTGCTTGTGTTCCCTCTCTCGCTGTGTCTCTCTCTGTCAAATAAATAAATAAAATCTTTTAAAAAAAATAAATAAACCTTTCTGGCACCTATTTTGTGCCAGGCACATTTCTAGGCGCTGAAGAACATTAAGGAACAATGTAGGCCACAATTCCCACCATGGAATATACTTCCTAGAAGGGAAGAATGACAGTATTATCAATATAAGTAAATAAAATACATGCTAGGGAAAAAAATAAAACAGGGAAGGGTGAGGTAAGGTTTGAATTTGAGGGGATCATTGATATTTTCATAAGGTGGCTTGTGTAGGCTTCTCTGAGTTAGGCAGCTTTTGAATAAAGACCTGAAGTCAGTGAGTAAGCCAACCAAATGGATAGTTGAGGAAAGACCATTCCGGGCAGCAGGGACAGCATGTGCAAAGGCCCTGAGTCAGGAGTATGCCTATCGTGGAGCTCGGAGGCCAGTGTGACTGGAGCTGGGTGAACAGCAGGGTATAGTAGCTGATGAAGTTCGAGAGATGTGATGTGGGGGGTCATATCATGTAAGACCATATGGACCGTAATGAGGACTTTGGGTCTCATTGTGAGTGAGAGACTGAGCACCGCCAGAGGATTTGAAGCAGAAGTGTAATACAGTCTGACTTTTTTCCTAAGGTTGCTGTTCTTCTGTTTGGGGAACAGAGTATAGGAGGCTGGACAGATCAGGGAGACCTGTTGGTAGACCGTGGTCTTCAGAGAGATTTCCATGGCTTAGACCATAAGCGTAGAGTGGGGGATGGTGAGAATAGGTCAGATTCCGGACATCCTTCAATGGTAGAGTCAATATAGGATTTGCTAATGGATTAGACATAGGTGAAAGTGAGGAAACAAGACGAGAGAGCATGACCGTAGGGTTTTCGACGTGAGCCACAGCAAGATGGAGGTGCCGAAGAGAGGACAAACCCAGAATTGCAGGTTGGGAGGTGGCGAAGGAGACCCCGGAGCTCACCTGGGACGTGGTAAGTTTAGATGCCTAGGGGCAGGGTGGGGGGGCAGCAGATGTGTGGGTCTGGGCAATGCAGCCTCACAGGTCAGAAAGAGGAGAGATCGATTGAGAAGCCAGAGAGGCAATTGGTGATGTCATGGGAAAGCCAGGTGAGCGCCATGGCCTGGAGGCCAAGCAGTCAGTAATGGAGACGTTGGGACGCCTGGGTGGCTGAGTGGGTTAAGCGTCTGCCTTCGGCTCAGGTCATGATCCCGGGGTCCTGGGATCGAGCCCCGCGTCAGGCTCCCTGCTCAGTGGGAAGCCTGCTTCTCCCTCTGCCTACCGCTCCCCCTGCTTGTGCTGTCTCTCTCTCTCTGACAAATAAATAAATAAAATCTTAAAAAGAAAATAATGGAGACGTTGCAAGGAGGCGTGCGTGAGTGGTGTAATGCCACTGTTGGGTCAGCAGGTGAAGGCTAAGACCGCCATGAAGATTTAGCAATGGCAAGGTCCTGGGTTGGTGGGGGTAAAAGCCCAACCTGAGTTAGATTCAAAAGAAAATGAGAGTGTCCTTAGGTAGGTGGGTGAGTACATAAGCTGTGGTCCATCCAGAATGGATGGATTTATTCACCACTAAAAAGAAATGCTCTACAAAGCCATGGAAAGACTTGGAGGAACCTTCATGTTGCTAAGTGAAAGAAGGCAGGCTCGAAAGGCTGCATAGTATATGATTCCAACTGTAACATTCTGGAAAAAGCAAAACTTATGGGAACAGTAAGAACAGCAGTTGCCAGGGGTTGGGGGGGTGTGAATGATCAGAGCACAGAGGAGTTTTAGGGCAGTGAAACTAGTCTTCGTGACACTCCAGCAGTGCACACGTGTCATTATACATTTGTCTAAACCCATAGACCATACAGCACCCAGAGTGAACCCCAGTGTAAACGGCGGACACTCTGGGAGAGAATAATGTGTGGGTTCATCCACTGTCACAAATGTACTCCTCGGGCGGAGAGCGCTCCCAGCGGGGGAGGCTGTGTATGTGTGGGCAGGGAGTATATGGGAACTCTCTGTACCTTCTGCTCAGTTTTGCTGAGAAACTAAAACTGCTCTAAAAAGTAAAGTCTATTAAAAAAAAAAGAGAGAAAGAAGTGATGATCTGAAGGCAGGAGGTTGATACTGGTTTCTAAGGAACAGAAGAATGGGTGGTATCTGGGAGGGCAGTGGTGGATGGGAGAAGGGTCATACAAGGGTCTTATTTATACAGGACAGGAGAGCGGACAGCGTTTGTGGAGCGCGGGCAGACTTGCTGGCCTGTGTCCTGGGCTGGGTGAGTGGGTCTGGGACCTCATGCTCTTGGGGAGAGCTGGCCTCAGAAACCCAAGAGAAAGGCTGGGGGTCATTGTCACGGGCTGCAGAGATGGGCCAGTGCATTCTTGTGTGAGCTCTTTTCTGTGGGCTTCTGTTTTCTCAGTGAGAGGACAATGTCAGGAGAAGTGGAGACAAAAGGAGTTTGAACAGTTCACCAATTTCCTTCCCCAGTTTTTCTGCCAGTCTCTCAGTTTTCACCATCATTTCTTCCAAGCTAGCCTCTGAGCTCTTTCAAATCAAAATTTCCATCTGGCGGCGGGTGCGGCAGGTGGGTTCTTCTTTTCTTTTCTTTTCTTTCTTTCTTTCTTTCTTTTTTTATTATTTATTTTTGACAGAGAGAGACACAGAGAGAGAGGGAACACAAGCACAGGGAGTGGGTGAGGGAGAAGCAGGCTTCCTGCGGAGCAAGGGTTCTTCTTTTCTTAAACACAGAGTTACCACACTTTCAAGTGGGATCTTCCTGACTGTGGCATGTTTCCCAGGGCCTGGCCAGTGATGAGATTTTCATCTGTATGAAACCTACGCCATAGGAATTCTGCTTATTTATTTATTTATTTAAAGATTTTATTTATTTGTTTGACAGAGAGCGAGAGAGGGAACACAAGCAGGGGGAGTGGGAGAGGGAGAAGCAGGCTTCCTGCCGAGCAGGGAGCCCGATGCGGGGCTCGATCCCAGGACCCTGGGATCATGACTTGAGCCGAAGGCAGACGCTTAAGGACTGAGCCACCCAGGCGCCCCAGGAATTCTGCTTTTTTAGAAGGTCATGGCCTTTTGGGAGCCTCTGGATTCAAAGTAAATTCAGTTCAGTCGTTTGAGGCACAAGAAACTCATTTTACATTTTAAATGGTTCTATTTATTGGGCTGATTCAACATTTAAGGCCCCTAAGAGCAGAGATTCTCGACAGCTCTGGGGGAAGGGAGGGATATATAGTGTGAGTACTAAGTATTATATTTTAGATTTATTTATCATGCAAATTAATAGAAATTAATGCTTGACGGAATGTTCAGGAAAAACAAAAATCATAAAGGGTTATCCGCCCTCCCCTAACCGGAGAAGCCAGACTCTCTCCCATGATGGGTTTACTTTTTCCTTGTGTTGTTTATCCAAAGGGAGCATTGCTTTTAAAAGTTAGTATAGTACTGGTTTGGATATCCACCGCCGATGGCTTACATGTCTTACGTAGTAAAACAAAGCCCATGGAGAGTCTGATTGAGGTGCTTTCAAGTGGGGGGACCCCATGTGCCTTCACTCCCCCTGACTCTACAGTGTGCCTGCCCTAAACAGAGGAGCTGTTTCCTGATGTCACACGAAGCTGTGGGTTAGGAAAAGAAGAAAAAGTGACTCTCTTCTCTCTCTGGGGTGTGTGTGTGTGTGTGTGTGTGTGTGTGTGTGTGTGAGATGATCAGTTTCAAAAAACGAAAGAAAAGAAGTGACCAGCCCTAGAAATGACGGTTTAGCACACACGAGACTGTTTCCCTTTCCTTAGATGGGACCAAAGCACTGCAGAATAAACTCTCTTGTACAGCAGCTTCAGCCTCCTCGAAGGAGGGTCTCCTGACCGGCCCTTCTAGCCGGGCTGCCGGGTGGCACAGGTGTGGGGCTGGGGGGACCCAGCTGGTGCAGCGCAGGACGTGATGCATATACCAGCCCTGCAACCACGGGCTCGATGACTAAGTTGAGCCATGCTCGGTAGCGTTGTATGCCAGAAAGTAATATTTTTAGAAAGGGAGGAATTCACATGATTCCTCCAAGCAGCTTGTGCTTCCTACGTTTGGCTCAAAGGGGGAGTGTGTGTGTCCACAGAAGTGGCAGATAGGTTTTTCCTGCTACCCCAGGGTAACGGCCCACAAAACCAATGATACCACTCACTGTTTGCGAAAGTAAGCCATAAGCCCGATGATAATTAGTTGGCTCTGACCAAAAGTCTTCAGAAGCCTTCTCCCCACATTTTTGCACCCACGTTTGTATTTACGCATGGCTTTTGGCTCCACAACTGGGCTCAGGTCCTGATGCACCAAGAGAAGAGGCGAATATACAGGATTTGAGTTTTGCATTCATGGGACCCTGAATCTGGACCAGATCAAAGAAGGGGCTAACCTGCCTCTTTCTCTCTTATGTGGAGCGTTTTTCACTACTCAGTTGACCCCTAATAATACACTCTTTTGCATTTTTTAAGATGCTCTTTTTCTGTTTCCAAATCTTTATTTTTCATAAGATGAGAGGAGCGTGGCTCTGGACCTGTTTCGTTGAAGAACCTGCAGCATCTAAAGCATCTAAAAGCCTTTGGCACATTATGGGTGTGTCCTAGAGACCTGAAGATCACAACCAACACAGTCAAACTCTATTCCTGCTTTTTGGGTGTAGATAGGAGAGGGATTGATCTTCCAACTTTATGTTACCTAGTGGAACCTCTCCCACAAGAGATACCCTCCTTTCCACCACCAAACTTCCTGCTCACTTATCTGCCAAGAATCTTTAAAGTTAGAAGAATCTAACGTCTGACAAAGCATTGAACATTCTTTGTGTTTTTGGGTCGAATACTTGATACTCCTCCCGAGGGAATCTGGAGACGGGTATCAGTGCTTTTTAAGCTGATCCAGTTTTTTTTAAAACCGCGGGCTATCAGTCATCCCATGAATTTGACATGGTGGTTTGTTCGCATGTTTGCTTGGTTTCAGTTTGGGTTTTCACTTTGTACTCCTGGATTTTATCCTGAAAACTCCTTTCTGCAAAGCAGTACCAAATGCAGATTCCTTCCTACACATGGGCCAGGTTGGAACTCACCCGATCATGACCCTCAGTTCTTGCTTTATGCCGTCGCTGACCTGGGGCTTTGGGGAATGAATGGAAAAGAGAGATTACAAATTAAGCATTTGTTGGGGAGCACTGCTGTTACTTCAATATTCTTGTTTTTCCAGTGAGGATCTGCAAAGGGGACTTTGCAAATGCATCCAAAGAGAGATCTGAGTTGAGAATTCTCTTCTCCAAACAGAAAGACTGTAATCCCCCAACTGTGTGGGAAGCAACAGTGAGAAAAAGCCATATGATACTTGTATGAGGCATTAAACATTTTTGGTAACATTTAAATAAATTGGAAACTAGTTCTTTGATAAAATTTAACTTTTTTTTTTGCACCACTGGTAGATTTGAAAAGGCGTGGAAACACTTACAAGGAATAGCAATTGCACAGTATCAGTGTGGCTGTGGGCTTAACTCAGGCTGGTTTATCGCAGGCTGACCAGGCAAGGAATAAAGGAGTAATTGGCATTCTCGTTGCTGAACCCTCTCAGGGACTCTTGGGAAGCCCAGCCTCGCTTTTTGACCTGGTGATTAGCTTGAATTCAGCAGACTCATTATCTTGCTAATTTCATCTCCATTGAAAGAGAAAGCAGACATGGAAGTCATTAGTTATAGTTCGATGTTAATGGTAAAATGAATTGGCCTCAAAAATTACGTTCTGATCATGTGAACTAATTTCCCCATGATGGAAATCTGGTTACGTTTTACATATGTATTTTTAATCTCTTGGGGAGGTACCCCTGTACATTGTTCCAAAGGAGGTGGTTTTCTGGGAAAATGTTAAAGAGTAAAGGTCAGGACTGTCTCGGGTCTGCCGGTAACAGCCTTTTAGGACTGCTTTCCTCCTGGGCAAGCTCCTAGCCTTTCGTAGCTGTGCGAGCTTGCCACCTGCAAGGCTCTGTGCTGGGTTCCAGAGTTAAAGAAATAAGCTAAGAGCCCCAGGGATCAAGTATATCTTAAAGAAACATGTAAACTGATCATTATAATACAAGTCACTGTACCAATTAAGATTGCTTTCAGCTGTGGTCAACCAAAGTTCCAGTCTGGCCTGGGAGCTGGTGTTGGTCTAGCTGCTCA
Organism: Phoca vitulina; assembly: GCF_004348235.1. Classification (NCBI taxonomy): domain Eukaryota; kingdom Metazoa; phylum Chordata; class Mammalia; order Carnivora; family Phocidae; genus Phoca; species Phoca vitulina. The sequence goes on from NW_022589746.1 coordinate 4,352,813, forward strand.
GCCTGGCTGGTCCCTTCATCCCAGGGGGCTTTCACCCTCACGCCAGCCCCTGAGAGTCACAGGATGGGCACCCAGCTCCAGGCATGCTGTCTGTAATAAAGACAGGAAGAAACAAAGCTTTCCCCGAGCCAGCTTCCCTCCAGCGGACTCCCACTCCTATCTCCCTAGCTGGAGCTATGTCAGGCGGTCAGCTCCTGGCTTCTGGGGTGGCAAGGAAAGGTGTGCAGCCCTGCCGACCTCTGGGTCCTGGGTGTCACCTGCTGTGGGAGCCCATGCAGGGACCGACGCCTGAGGGGCTTGGGAGCAGGTCAGAGAGAGGTAAGGGAGCAGCGTGTGCAAAACCGTGCAAGTGTGAGGGGGCAGAGGGTGTCCCGAGAACATCCCCGGGTTCCCTTTGATCCAGCCCTGTGCCAGCAGGGGGCTGGACACGTGGGCATCAAGCATTCACCTGAGGGATCTGAATTTTATCCTTTTGCAGTGAGAGATGGCAGTGTGGGGGGATGGGCAGAGTAGGAGAAAAGCCAGCAGGGGCTCTTCGTACGGGGGGATGGATGATAATACAGGCCTCATCTAAGACATCACGGGGGTGATAGAGAAAAAGGAAGAAATTGGGGAAATTCTTCCAAAGTCAGTGGCTCTTGGTGTCCACTCGAATGTTAGGGGGGAGGCCTAAATTGTTGGGGATTACTGTCAGGCAGCTGGTGGGTGGGCAGGGGAACTGTTCTCTAACCTGGGGAGTGCAGGTGCGGGAGCTGGCCAGTCCGTCTGGATGCTGGGTTAGAGGTAGCTGTAGTCTGTGGCTAGGTGGGTGGGAATGGAGGGCTGGGTTTGATGAGAGAGGTGGGGGCTTGGAGTATATATGGATCCGGGACTTTGGGTGGGGGGGCGGGGGGGTGCATGTAAGTATTAGTTGAAATTAAATGGCTGGTTGGGAGTTTGGGGGGTGAGAGAATGGCCCACTCACTGCATGCTGACTGGAAATCATGTCTCAGTTTTACTTTTCCTTCCATCCTGCACCATTTTCTCTGACGAGCTCCTATTTTTAGCACTTTTCCCTTTAAACGCTGTGCTTCCTCTCTTGGTGGGCTTCGCTTTCCTGATCTTATCCTCAGACAGTGATACCAATTGAGGGGTGAATGGAGACCTGGATTTCTTAAATGGGTGTGGGCTGCCCACCCCGCTGGGTCTTAGATCAGGTAGGCAGGAGTAGCTAAAATTGTCCCACCCAGCACCCCCATTGCATGGGTGTGATGTGGCCAGGTCCATATATGGGCACTTCTAGCATAATCTCCAGACAGGGCATTGTTCAAGGTCACCCCACATCCCTCCCCACCCCACCCCCCAGTCATGCTCAGTGTGGAATATTTAGAATGTGGAGGGACAAAATCACCCCTGATGGTACAGTCCCCAAAGAGCTATTGCATTTTACGTTTCTTTACAATAAAACTGTTACACATCTCAGGGGGTTTTATGATGCTCCTCAAACAGATACCCTCCTGATTCACACAGTCAACAAACATGTAGTAAGTGCACTCTACCGGCGAAGTACCTTTTCTAGGCGCTTCGGCATACAACAGTAAACAAGACTAACAAGGGCCCTGTCTTCATTTAAGTTGGGGAGGCAGTCGGCACATAACTAAGTAAGAAGATGTTTGGAAACTGCAAGAGGATAATGGGCTTCAGTGACTGGGAGGGGATGGAGCTACTTTAGGGAGGGTGACCTGGAAGCCTTCTCTTGAGGTAGTGATATTGATTGAGTCTGACACCAGAATGAGGAGGAGGGTACCAATCCTGGAAGCCTGTTGGAACAGCACGGGCAAAGGCTCTGGGGTCAGAGCTTGGACTTTCTGAAGATAGACACAAGGCTGGTGTATCCACAGGGTAGTATGTGAGGGAGATAGTAGTGGGAAAATTTGGTCACAGAATTAGGAGCCAAATCCTAGAGAGTCTTAGAAAACATAGCAAGGAATTTAAGTTCACATTCTCTTTCTATTACTTGGAATGAAAAGTCATTGGAGCATTTTGATCTAATGAGTGATGTGATATAATTTTCATTATTAAAAAAATACAGTGTTGTACTGGGTTGATGGCAGCCCCCCAAATTTGTGGTTGTATCCTAACCCCTGAGCTGGGACCTTATTTGGAAAAGGGTCTTGCAGATATAATTAAGAATCTTTTTTTTTTTTTTTTTTAAGATTTTTGCTTATTTATTTGTCAAAGAGAGAGAGCACAAGCAGGGGGACCAGCAGGCAGAGGGAGAAGGCGGCTCCCTGCTGAGCAGGGACCCTGATGTGGGACTCGATCCCAGAACCCTGGGGTCATGACCTGAGCCGAAGGCAGACACGTAACCAGTTGAGCCACCCAGGCATCCCTCATTAAGAATCTTGAGATGAGATCATCTGAATTACCCAGATGGGCCCTAGAAGCAATGACGAGTGTCCTTGAAGGAGACAGAAAAGAAGGTGCAGAGGGGAGGTCGCGTGGAGTTGGGGCCAGAGAGCGGAGTGATGTAGCCACAGGCCAAGGAAGCCACCTTCCTTGAAGCCTGGAGCCACCAGAAGCTGGAAGAGGCAAGGAAGGACCCTCCCCTGGAGCCTTTGAAGGGTGTATAGTTCTGTTGATACCTTGATTTCAGACTTCTGGCCCCCAGAACGGACACACACACACACGTCTGTTGTTTTAAGCCACCATGTTGGTGTTAATTGGTTAGAACAGCCATGGGAAACTAACACAGGTGTCTCCTAGACTCGGCATATGTTAGAGGGTGGAGGAGGAGTGGGTTCATGGGGCTCTTACAGTCATGCAGGAAAAAAATCATGTGGCTTGGGTTAACAGGCGTGGGAATGATTAAAAAAAAAAAGTGCCCTGATTTAGAACATATTTTGGAAGTAGAACCAGTAGGATTTGTGATAGATTCGATGCTGGGGACAAGGGAAAGAGGAGTTTTTAAAAATCTAGCTGGTATTTGGCCTGAAGAACTAAACAGATACTAGTACTGAAATGAGGAAAACTAGGGGGAGGGGCAGGTCTGGGCTGCAGTTTTCACCGCAGGGGTGATGGTGGGTCAGGTGGTCCTTCACGTGACGCAATCAAGAAATATTTTGTGGACCCAGTAATTTGGAGGTGCCTATATCACATCCCAAATAGGATTTTGAATCGGGTGTTGGGCATGAATTTGGAACTCAGGAAAAAGGTGAAGGCAAGTACATTTGGGAGTCCTTAGTGTATAGATCAGTGGTTCCTAGCCCTAACTGGTGACTCTTGGGCAGCTTTAAAAAAAAAAAATACCACCACCCACAGTTCATCCCAGAGCAGTTGAAAGAAAATCTCTAAGGTATTTAAGATATCCCCGGGCGAGGTTAATGCTCAGCCTGGGTTGACAAACCACGGGGATTGAAAGGCACAGGTCCGGGGCGTCTGGGTGGCTCAGTCGTTAAGCGTCTGCCTTCAGCTCAGGTCATGATCCCAGGGTCCTGGGATTGAGCCCCGCATCGGGCTCCTTGCTCAGCAGGGAGTCCAGTTCTCCCTCTCCCCCTCCCCCTGCTTGTGTCCCCTCTCTCGCTGTGTCTCTCTCTGTCAAATAAATAAAATCTTTTAAAAAATAAATAAATAAATAAATGAAAGGCACAGGTCCGGATGCTATTGCCCAGGGCAGAGCTGCCTAAAAGGCAGGATGCTGCTAATAGGTCACAGGTAGGCTAGCCGCTGATCCCATTCAGCTCTTAGGTGGTCATAGTTTTGGGGTTGGCACCATGTTTTTCTTTTTGTGGGCCATGAGGAAGAAGAGTCAGGAAAGGGGGTGAGTGTTGGTGGAATGGATTATGAGGGCTCTAGCGTGGTGGGCCCACTGAGGAGGAGAGACCAAGGGAGGAGACTGGATCTATGCTCCGGGAGACCATAAAGGGGAGTCGCTGTGACTCAAGCCAAGGAAGAAAGTGGTTCAAGGTGGAGGAGGACACAGTTTGGTCATGTGGTGCTTAGAAGTGGCGAACCAGGAGGATAGCATTCGTTTTAGGATTTTGCAAATCACAGGTGCCCTTGAGAAGGCAGACGTGACTCAACAGAGTGGTTTGGATAAAAGCTCGTATGGAGCTGGTTGAAGGGCGTGCGTTCGGAGCCTGCGGAGATCTTCCCGCCAAACATGAAGCAGCCCGTGAGGTCTCTTGTAGGCTCACTGCTTCTGCCTTGCCCGCCTAAAATCCGGCATATCTGTGAGTTTGAGACTTTTGTTCAAAATGACTCTGTTGAACCAAATATTTAATCTTTTGGAATGTGGTACCCGAATCCCCTTATTAACGTGTCAGTTTCATAAACGGTATGTCGTCAGCACCTCTGTTCCTTTCATTTAAATCTTTCTCCTTTAAATAGGACTTTGCTCCAGGTGATACCCTCTTGGTGTTTCCCTGGGTATGTCTGATTGTGGAGCTTTGCCCGTCCTTTCTCTTGAGCAAGTTTGTGCTGGCTCAATGACTCACGGCGGCTTGGTTGGCGAGTGTAAAGGGTCTTGTCAAAGCCCTTGCCTGGGCTCAGTTGGGGCTCAGCCAACATTTGTTGAAATTTAGGGCTAAAATGACCGTATGACAGACACAGCTGCCCGGTGGAGAGCCAAATGAGCATCGTGAGGTCCCTTGGGAGAAGGGTGTCTGTGCCCCGGTGGATGGGAGAGTTTCTGCCCTGCTCAGCAACCCCCCGCACTCCTTACCCTGCTCGCCCTCTGTGATCCCATTCAGGGCCGATAACACAAGTGTTCTCAAGGAATCCTCGTGCACTATGGTAGTCCCCTAGGATGATGGAAGTCCGGCTCACCATGTGTGGGGGGGGCGGTGTTGTAGCTGACTGCAGTTCCTGCAGTCTTCGGGAGATAGCATTTTCCGGAACACTGCACATCAGTGACAGGTTGGTAAGACCCGGAGGTGCTCTCTGGGCTGCACCCCTCCAGCCTGGCAGGTGGACCTGGGCTCCTGCAAGAATTCTGTCTCACATACGGGAGCCGACAGCTGACTTGCTTTAAACCCCTGGAAACTCTGTGAGAAAACCCCCAACTCTATCCATTCAGCCCCTGGACTTGTGGCTTGCCCATGGCCCAGGAGTGTGTGCCCTCAGAGAACAAGCTGATTTCAACTCCTCTGGCTGAGGAGATTATGGGATTGTTACAGGTTTGGAGGGCATTAAATTAAGAAATCAAAGTTGGCTGTACCGGAGTGTTTCTCCGTGCTGTACCTCTGGGTTCTGGTTCATCTTGTTATACTTTTATTTATTTATTTTTAAGATTTTATTTATTTGAGAGAGAAAGAGTAAGCAGGAGAGAAAGCAGCAGGTAGAAGGAGAAGGAGGCCTCCTGCTGAGCAAGGAGCCCGACATGGGGCTTGATCCCAGGACCCTGGGATCATGACCTGAGCTGAAGGCAGACGCTTAAAAGACTGAGCCCCCCAGGCGCCCTTGTTAGACGTTTAGTACTGACTGTGAAAAGCAGGATTTTAAGGAGCAAAGAAAGCCTAGAACTTCCTCAGAGGTTGTCTAGAAAAGCTATTCTTACATCCACATTTCAAAGCCTCGACTCTTTTACTTTTTATTATAGGTTATTATGAAATCGATACAAAATTAGAGAATTGTGTAATGAGTACTCCCTCTGCCCACAGGCTATCCACGCTCAGTTCTGCCATCCTGTTTCCTCCGTCCCACACGCCTCCCCCACCTTCTCTTTATTTTTTCCTAGCATCTTAGTCAGTTTTTGCAAGGCGGTACTGTGGTGACGTGGCCCCCAAGTCTCGGTGGCTTACAGTAACAAAGGTCCGTGTCCTTGGTGGGTGCGAGTGGCCCTGCTCCCCACCTGCTTTACTCTGGGGCCAAGGCAGAAAGGTTGGCCTCTACCTTGTAAGTCTGTGCAGAGAAAATGGCTATTTTGAGTCGCTGCCCGAGCATTTGACGGTATGACAATCCTGCTCACACCCAGAGTCTAGACATTTAAATAAGGACCTGAGCTTAGGATTCCTGCCCCATGTTCCCACTTTGCTTTTTCTGGGACACCTTTTAAAGTAACCAGTTAGAGGGGAGCCTGGGTGGCTCAGATGGTTAAGCGTCCAACTCTTTGATTTCAGCTCAGGTCATGACGTCAGGGTTGTGAGATGGAGCCGCACGTCAGGCTCAGCGCTGGGCATGGGGCCTGCTTGAGAGTCTCTCCCTCCCTCTCCCTCTGCCCCTCCCCCCCGTTCATGCGCTCTCTCTCTCTCTCTCCCTCTCCCTCTCTAAATAAATAAATAAACCACTTAGAGTTGAGCCGATGAAAAAAATGAAAAGTTAGGGACCTCTGTTTGCTACCCTGCTTTCTATCCCTCGCTCCCTCAAGACCTAGGATGAAGGACTGCCCTTCCCCTGGTTTAGTCCCCCTGCCTTTTTCCGGCATCTGTAGGCCATAAGTCTTGTGACTTAACTTCCTCTTGTGTGAGTGTATTGAAACTGCACCTTCCATCAAAATGGCCCTGTGGTTTTCACCTCCCCAAGGAAGAGCTTGGATGCTGAGGGAGCTCCCTGCCAACCCCAAATGGGTGGCTTGTGCCCCCTCAGGCTGCAAATCATAATGTGTATATTCTTAATCTAATGCACCAGCTGCCAGCCTCCCAGCACGAAGAACCCACTCATGGTTGTTTCTGAAGGGGAGCCTACCCTGCTTCGGCCATAACCCAGAGCCCAGAGCAGGAAGATTCCATAGAGGGAAAGGTCTGTCAGTTGTCAGACACTTAGAAGGAAGAAAGTGTTGTATTTTAACACCTAGAGAATGTGATTAGCGCTCTTACCAATGAATCTGCACTCTAGGGGCAGGGAGGTACCCGGTGAAGTGACGAAGTTTCTAATCAGGAATAGTAGAGGGAAAGTTACCATTTGAAAGACTAACTAGAAATCTCCTTTCCTAAGCCTGTCTCAGCAAGTACCTAAACAGCTAGACCAGAGAGTCCATTAATTAGCATAAGGAGTCCTGGGGGTGTTTTGCATAGGTAAGAGTGGGGGTGGTCAAGTTATGTAGACTAACTAGAGATGTAGAGATGTTGTTCGTCTGCTCTTGCACGAAGTGGGTATAAGATCTTTGTGCACCCAGCAAATGGGTATTTAAGGCCTAGGACTTGGTCCTGTTCTGTGCTCTGCCACTTAAGGAAGGACCTGAGGATTTTGTCACCTGATTTGACCAGAAGGTAGTTGAATCCGGCTTCGAGGATAGTGTTGCATCTGACTCCAGCAAACCTTTCAACTAAGACTTGTTCAGGGACCTAAAGGAGAGAGAGTGGGAATTGCCCCGAGTTTACAACATGTGTGTAACTATTTTGTGCCTCTTGTTGTTGTAATGTGCCACCCCCGTAGAGGAGTTTTGTGGGAGGGGACCCAGTTTTCCCTACCTTTGGTCATTGGAATCTACTGGTATCTCCCCATGAAAATGGGACTGTGGTGAATGGCCACCACATTGGGTCAGTTGACAATGGAGGGAATGAGAACCTGAAAGGGAGTCTTTGGATGTTTCTCTTGGGGGGTCATTAGTAGCCCCCCAAATTGCACAGTGGCCACAAGTTCCTATATCTGATTGTTCCCTAAGTGCTGTTGTTAGGTCTTCAATCATGATCAGGGACTGCTTCATCCATCAGTGTGGAAGAAAATGTCTTGAAGGATGTGAGAATTAAAATGTGTGCAGAAAACAGAGGTGAGAGTACAGACAACTTCTAACTAGCATGCCTAGAAAGAGTGTGACCCACCCAAAAGAGCATACGTATTATTGAGATGATTCCATTAGCTATTTCTTTCAGCATCAGAAGAGGAGTTTACCTTCACTGGACTTTGTACGTACCTGCATCTGTGTAATTGCTTTATATGGATTATTTTATGTAATCCTCATAACCCCTCCATGAGGGTAGGAAGTATTACTCATACTTGACAGATGAGGAAATTAAGGCATAAAGTTTCCCAGGGCCTCACAGCGAGTAAGAAGCAGAGCCAGGATTCAATTTAGGAAATCCGATTCCTCAGTCTGTTCCCCGAAGCTCCACTTAGTTTATAAGCGTGGTATTGCATAGGACCTTTTTAGTTTGCACCTTCCTCCCTGTGTTCTCAGAGTTCAAGAGCCTTGAAGTCTTTACGGTCTGATGGAAAAGAAAAAAAAAATGTTTATTTCAGGAACCTCTCCCTCTAAAAGGTGTGGAGATTTTCCCATCAAGCCAGGAAGACACCTGTGTTTTCCTCCCAGAGTCCCTAGAACCCTTGGGACATTACCATTTTGAGACCCTATAAAGGGAGGTGTGGAAATGTGGTTTGATTGAGCAAATGTCTAGGTGTCCCCCACCCCTTTCCACCATCTGAGAGTTTAGGACCACTTTGGCTTCTTCTAGTCTGGAGTTAAGCTTTGGGCCAGGCAAGATCTACATTGATGATGCACAGGGGTGGGGGTTGGAAATTCAGCATCAAGTAAATGGTTTGTCTTCTCCTTGTCATCCAGCATTTTTTCTATTACCTTTTGAGCCTGTCTTCCACAGGGCAACTGTTCCCAGGGGAAAATAAATTGAAATCCTGAGTTGTCTGCACAGCATCCATGCCCGGGGAGAAATGCCGACAGCATGAATTTTAAAAGGCTGTTCTAAAAGTGCATCACTGGGAAGCCTTTCCAATATAATCACTTTTAAACCCCATGGTAGTCATGGCTGCAGGATAGTTATGTCAAACCTGAAGGCAAACCTGAGCGAAGTGGCAGCTAGAGGAAATACCGCTTTAGTTAATAGATCAGGAAACCTCATCTAAAATATTGGGGCTTTAGGAAAAACTAGACCCATTGTTCTATTGCTTTCTTCGCTTCACTTTGTTATCCTGCTGCCAAAATTCCTAAGAAATGGTCAGGAATGAGGGAGAGGGGAAATAAAATTAAATAATGAAAAACACAGACAAGACTCTAATGTGTGCATCTTCGGCTGTGCCATTTTCCGCACCGATCAGACTTTGAGTCCGTTTTAGCTCTTTCTGCAAGTGTCCCAGCGGTGGAAGGCTGGGTCCGTGTGTGGCAGACAGGCAAGTGGGAGCGTGCGCCCCAGCAGGTGTGCTGACCCCACTACAGGGGGTGGGGAGGTGGATCAGAAAACCGCAGTCTCAGGTCCAGCAGGAGATCGGGATGAGGCAGTGTTCTGCGCCCGTAGCCTGGCCCTGGTCAGGGGCCACTGGGTCACCAGGGCTGGGGAGTTTCTGGAAGCCCCGGCGTGGCGTAGCCAAGCCCTGCGGTCATTGTCCTAGGTCTGTTCTGTCTCAGAGGATTCCTTTCTTTGGAAATATCCGGGGATTTCTCCAGCCAGTGTACCCTGCCTTGCCTGTTCCTTCCTGTAGAAACCACAAGAAATGTGACTGCTTGGAATTCTGGGAAAGCTGTACTAAAAATATGACATGATTTGGTTATAGCCTCATATTGGGTAGTGGGTCATGAGCTCCCTTTTCCTTCCTCTAGGAACGTAACAAAGACCTTAAATCGCAGTGCTCAGCAGATGGTACAGTTAAGCTGGAGTTTGGGCAGGTGGGGATGATCACCTGCTTTTTGTCCATAGGGAACTGGTGTAATTATGACAATTAGCAAAAAATGCCCTTGGCCAACTATTTCCTGGGCTCTACTACTGCAACCTAGAGTATCTTCCTGAGAACGTTACCAGATTAAAACCAAACGATGTGATTGGCCCTGTTAGCACCTTGATAGAGTTAGGCTCTCTCGGGAAGACAAGGTGTGTCGGAAGCCGGACTGTCAGCCTGGTGCTCGCCTGCTCATCAGGAATGGCAGAAAGGAGGATGGATAGTTTGAAAAAGTTATTCAGTGCACTCTCTTCTCTCCGAATTTCAGTTTTGTGAAGCAGGGCTTCATAGGGGATCTTGGCTTGCAAGAATTATTCAGAGGCTGGTGTGAAAGAAGACATTGCAGGGATATATGTCTTTAAAAAAAGATGGAGAGGGGCGTCTGGGTGCCACAGTCGGTTAAGCATCCGACTCTTAGTTTCGGCTCAGGTCATGATCTCAGGGTGGTGAGATCGAGCCCCGCATTGGGCTCTGCGCTCAGTGCAGAGTCTGCATGGGTTTCTCTCTCCCTCTCCATCTCCTCCTCCCACTCATGCTCTCTCCCTCTCCCTCTCTCTCTCAAATAAATGAATCTTTAAAAATAAATGAAAATAAATTTTAAAAGATGGAGAAGCAGTATTTATTTGGGGCGTAGAATGAATAAGTACACGTATTAGAGTTGCAGGAAATTGGTAATGCTTCGGAAAGAAAGCATCCATATTAGGAGTTCCTAAGTTGGCCAAACTCTTTACCTAAAGTTTAATATGAGAAAAATGAAATATTTTTGGTTGGGTACTTTGGGACAGCCAGTAACAGGTAGAATACAATGAAAAACTGCCTGTTGAGTCAGAATCATCAGAACAAAAGGAGTTGTTTATATGTGAAAGAGTCTATGTCGACTCTGGAAGGCCGAGAGGAAAACTACAGTGGTGTTGCCAGGGCAAGAAACAAAAACCGTACCCACATAAAAATGCACCCAGGTGGAAGGGAGGGGTAGGAGAACCGTCAGGGCAGAGGGCCAGTTCTCCCTGCAAGTCTGCGTACTGCACACTTGTGCCAGAAAGTGAGCACTGTTGTGCAGACACCACCTAGGATGGCCTCTTCTGGGAGCTGGTAGATTTTGAGTGCATTCGAGAATTTACTTTCAGGTTTCTGCTAATGAGCTTTCTTCTGAGCTGGACATTCGTGTAGCACACAGGGGGATCACGGGGATCACGAGATCCGCCATGTTACACTCTCACCAGGGACCCAGACACCTAACCTGCCTTTGACCTGATATTACCAATAGTGAAGAATTGGAAACACCCTAAGCGTCCACCAGTTGAGGGGGATGGTTAGATAGGCTAGGGTGCTAGCATAGTGGAGAATGTGCATTTAAAGAACAGGTCGGTCTTCACGGTTCGACATGGAGCCATCTCCAGAACATACTCTTCAAAGAAAACTTAGCAATTGGAGAGCAGCAATACGTGTGGTATACTGTTTGTGACAAAACCAAAATAAAACCGTGTTTTTCTGGAAGCATTTATGTATATATTTGAATCCTCAGAAAAGTTTTAGGACCTTTTGGCTACAAATTCCTAGCAGTAATGTCCCCAGGGGAGAACTGGGATCGAACCAAGGGATGGGTGGCCAAGGAAGGAGATTTCTCCTGCGCTGGTGTTCTTTGAAAGTTTCACCGTGAAATGTATTTAGACATTGGGTAATTGATCATTTTTACTTTTGCCTGATATTTACATGATAAATTCTCTCTATATGTATATTCTACATTCTTTGGAATATAACCAGTCCTGCCTTATTTGACTGGTGTCTCTGCAATGATATGTTTGTTCGCAAACAGGGATTGCAAAGGGAATTATCAACATGTGAGTTTAACAGTTGAACAGGAAGGTAAGAATTTTATTGGACCTTCTGTTGTGCTGATACCTCTGATCTTAGTTACTGCCTCAGAGACTCCACTTTCTGGGGTCACCTCCGATTTGTTATGATTTCATGTTTTTCTCTCATAACTGGAGGACACTGTTCTATCTTTTTCTCCCTTGATGACCCTGCCATTCACCATGGTGGTTCCTCCGTGTCGTTTCTAAACCGGAATTCCAGGACATGGGGCTCACCCGGCTTGTGCTCACGTTCTCTGGCCCTTGGTAGGTTTTGTGCAGACCTGCCCCCCGAAACCTGCAGCAATACGCAGGCTCTGCATTCCCCTGCCATCACTGTGTGACAGCCGTGCCGTCCTTTGTCCACCTTGATCACTGTTTCCCCCGCTCCTGTCCTCTCCTGAGTCTCATGTCCTGGGCAGCTCCGTGGAGCCACCAGAAGGACATGGTGCCCTCCTACAGTGATGGCCAACACTGCCTCTTGGCTACATGCCCTTGAGAAAGAAGGTCAGGACTTGAGTTGACTTGAGAAGCATCGTTGGCCTTTGCACCACGTAACTGATCCAGGTGGCACAGTGGAAAGATACGGGGCTCTCATTATTTTTCTGGCTGAACAAATTGTCTAAACTCTCAGAAACTCAAAGTTCTCCTTTATAAAATAGAAATAGTAACTCTTGGATTTGAATCTTGTCATGAAATTCACAGTTCTGCATATACTCCAGCACACACACGGCAAGCAGCAAGCAGTGGCTGCTTTTATTGGGTATTTTGAGCTCACCTACATCCTTTCCAGAACCTCTCGGCGTCCTCAGACTGACGGATGCGCGGCAGGTGCCCCTTGCCCAAGTCACCCTCTCTGGTTGTTCTTTCTCAATACTGCCGTTGTGCAAGGTGCTCCCGTCTATGACATTCAGGCCATTTGCTAGGATCCTCTAGTTTTTAACTGCAGGGTATTAATGGGGCACATCACTCAGAATGGCCACACTAAGGTAAAGAATCCTAGCAGTGTCCTAACTAGGAAGGCCATTGCCACCCCCACCCCCCCGGATGTTAACGAGAAACCGTCCATGATGGAGCAGAAGCAACAAGAAGTGTTTGAAAAGTACTAAATGAATAGGACAGAAAGCGGTGATGCCTAGGAAAGCATAGGCATTTGCATGTCCTGTGACTTCTTCCTGCTGTCACCTCTCGCCCTCCGTGCCTCCTTCCTCACACACACGGAATGGAAGCCTCTTTCCGTTTTTCCCAATATTCCTATTCAGTCTCTTCAGACTCCCCTTGAGTCTTCTCTCCCTCGTAAACAACTTCCATTGTAAGCAAAGTAAGAGAAGCCAGACGTTCCCTGTCCTGTCGATGACCGGGATGGAAGGGATGAACCAATTTACCCACGTGTGAGTCTTTGAAAAGTACTGCAGTAAAACAAGGAACTGTGAAGACCTGTTGTGTGTGGGCGTCCAGAAGCTAACCACGTACTGAAACCATGGAACAAAAATTTATTGCAAGCATAAGAGAACGATGAAAGTAGCAAAGTCAGCGTGACCAGAAGCCTATTAATTGCCACAGTGAATTTGTGGCCCTCCTAGACTTGAAGTCACAACCCCAGCATCCTTGCTCCTGTGGATTGGATGGCACCGTGGTTGGGGAGCCTGGAGAGCCTCATCGTAGAGGAGGACATGATTTCCTCCCCATCAGGGGCTCACAGCCCAGCGGGAGAGGGATAACAAGTAAGTGAAAGCCCAGGATTGCAAATTAAAGTCTGTTTTATAGGAGAGGAAACATTGTAATTTATTTCAGTATCTCTACTGGCGTTGACTTCAGAGGTTGAGATTCTTTTGTAGATGGTTTTTAATCAGGTATCAAGCTAACTTATATGTTGTACTAGATCATACTAAATAATGTAAATAAATGACAATATGTATTATATGTGCAGGATCACAACAAGAAGTGTAGCAATAAACTGCACCTCTCTCAAAAACATCTGATACGTGGGAAGAAGTTGCCAGTCGGTGACTTGCTGTAATGATCTGAATAGGAGCCCACAAAGGTTCTCTGTCTTGGACTTTGTTCAGGAGGACTTAAATACCAGAAAAACCGGAAGGCCCCGATCCAGCATGGCATAGCCCCAGATTGGAGGTTAGCTAGCTGTTGTAGTTAGAGTAGCCAGCTGGGAAGCCATAGTTCCTAGGACACTATCCTTAGTACGACCCCTCCCCCCCATGATGCATGTACTCTTACAGTGTCCCGGAATTATATGACTAGCCTTAGAAAAATGTAAAGAACACCAAATAGGTAAGGTTTGTTAATATTTTGCTCTATTCTTCATGGTTTGTAATGGATTTTAATAGAAGATTTTAAAATAAGAGCTTTGCTTCGTGATTCATCTGGGGGTTCAATTGACTGAACTTGAGTAAATTATTCACCACTTCATTAAAATTCAGTAGCACTGAAGTTTTCCATCTGATGCATTCAGGGCTGTCTATTGCAAAAGAATTGCTGTGCACCCTGCGTAGAGGCTAGTTTTCCCAGTATGGCCCGCACCGGAAGTGTAGACAGTACCAATGGAATGTAAATTTAACACTTTATTTTCCATTAACCAAAATTATCTGTGTAACCTCAGGAGAAGAAACAGGCTTCCGGTGAGTGATCTACACGTTGGTGATTCTAAATCTCTTAGTGGGAACGTATTACTGGCATAAAAATGCATTACTGCAGGGGGGAGGCTTAGAGTCTTGTCACAATTATCGCCATTGCTCGGAGATAACGTTTTAGTCAGTGAAGCGTCAGTTAACACCCTCATGGAAAGAGCTGTTGTCATTTGAGAGTAGAAATTACATCCTATAATATTTTAAAAGTAGACATTTGTTTACTTTTTTTTTCCTGCTAGAACCGAAATCATGTAATTTATTGGAGCAGATGGCACAGAAGAGGTGGGCCACAGGAAATCGGTGTGTTCTGCATTTAGAAAAGATAGTTTATAAAAATACTACCACAAAGCATAATAGTCATGGACTTACAGGCTTTTTCGAGTCCGGCTGGTTCAACTCCTCTCCAAAATTCCTGCCATGGTGGAAGGCCTCCCTGGTGTCCCTGCTTGAGCTCTGTGGTCTCCTAGTACTTTGACACCAGATTCACGATCGCTTTCCAGTGGCTTTGTCACGGTCAGGTGAAATGTCCTTTCCAGAGATCTCTGACCACAAGAACATCCCTCCTGATGCCTCGCCTCTCCCCTGGCTCCGGCGACATGGCTGCTTTACTCGGGCCTCGCGGGTCAAGAGCCGAATTTCTCCTGCTTCCTTATGTGGCGAGAGCATCATTGGCCCTGCCGTCCGCCTCCTTCCTGTTCTCTGGATGCTCCGACTTGCCCACTTCCCTCGCAGCCGTGCCCAGAAGCCGGCACGGCATGCCAGGAACAGCTGCTCGGAACAACCGTTCTTCACCCTTTTGAGAATCTAAGATTCCAGAATCTCGTCCCAGAAAAAGGCACATGGGGACGTACGCGCTGCAAACAATCTTGGCAGATTTCTGGGACTCCCTGTAGCTCATTCATCACCCAAGGGCCTCCCCCGACTGTTGTGTGGACACTGCATGGGAACCCCCGGGGAAGCTTTTACTGACCACCCATCCCTGGGCCCTATCCCACGAACTGTCATAAAGCCGAGAATCTGGGGATCCTAAGCAGAAGGGTTTTCAGGGTTGTTTCTTTTTAAGGAGGAGGCTATGTTGTAGAAATCAGGTTTTGAAATCATGTTTCAATCATAATCGTGTATGTGAGGCTTCTTCAGGATCCAGTTTCACACACACACACATGCATTTTGTTGGCTTTTTCCTGAACTGACTTGTTGGGGCATGTTAGGCCTTTTAGGATGAAGTGCTCGTGAAACTTTAAAAACCATACGCAGAGCCTCAGCCGCCTGGCTTCCCTCTTGCTGGTACTTGTTGGATGAAGACTCTGTTGAATGGCTTAATTTGGGAGTGACTCAAATCTAGTAGAAAGTCAGACAGACATATGTTTGGACCACTGGGGCCTAATGTGTTTTTTTAATGTTTGCTTGGGGGGAACTTACCGCATCTTGGAGCCTTGGGAAATGACAAGGGGGAAAGAAGTTATGGTTTCTGAATATGCCATTTAGCCAGGTAGCTGAGCAAATAAAAGGAATCTCAATCCTGCGGCTTGGTGTGCCTTAATCTTCATTTTTCTTCTTTTGCCATGTCTGTATCTTCCTCGAGTCTCCTTCGCCTGCCCACAGTTCGGCCACCCCTGTCAGAACATTCCATGAATGGTTTGTTTTGGACGCAAGTGTAGACTGGTGTTTGGTACTAACGAGGATCCCTGCGGGGAGTGAGGGCGAGGGGGCGTCAGCCTGGTGTCCTCTGATTCGTTTGCCCGGCTGGTCTCAGCGAGCAGCACCAGCCCCTTCGCACACAGAGTTTCTATTTCAGCCTGACGGTGAATTCAAAACCAGTCTCTGATGTGTGGGAAAGATCTGGTCCGATTTCATCAAGGGCAGTAACATCCTCTGTGGAATTTTGTTGCAGGAAATATTGTGATCGAGCCTTTAAAGTATCAGACCCGAGGTCTGACTCTTTGCCTAGGTTGAGGGGGGCAGGGGCAGGGGCGGGCAGCAGGCAGCCATGTGTTTACAGGTGTATACTCTGCCCCCCTCTTCCTCCTCACCTCAGTTTACCTCCTCCTCCGTGCAGGTTATGGCCACACCGTGCCCCTGTCAGACGGAGGAAAGGCCTTCTGCATCATCTACTCGGTCATCGGCATTCCATTCACCCTCCTGTTCCTGACGGCGGTGGTCCAGCGTGTCACCATCCACGTCACCCGCAGGCCTGTCCTCTACTTCCATGTGCGCTGGGGCTTCTCCAAGCAGGTGGTGGCCATCGTCCACGCCGTTCTCCTCGGCTTTGTCACCGTCTCCTGCTTCTTCTTCATCCCGGCAGCCGTGTTCTCCATCCTGGAGGATGACTGGAACTTCCTCGAGTCCTTTTATTTTTGTTTCATTTCCCTGAGCACCATCGGCCTAGGGGATTACGTTCCTGGAGAAGGCTACAATCAAAAATTCAGAGAGCTCTATAAGATTGGGATCACGTGTGAGTATCGGGGCTCCCGGACCCCACCCCCTTTGGCCTCTCTTGCTGTTCCATGCCCCACTTTGCCTACCAATGAATAGTGTCATTCATAAAAACCCTGATTGATAAATTTTCAAGCTCTTTATGCAAAAATCTCACTGCTGAGACTTAATTTTTCCAGGTACCTTAAAACTGCTGATCAATTTCTTACTAACAACTAATGATCAATTTCTTACTAATAACGTAATAGGCATTATAAATTACAGTGTAAAAATGCACCACATAGAATATACTGGATTACCACCTTTTAATTAAAAAAATTTTTGCTGTTTTTATTAACTATTTTAAGTTCCAGAAAACTAGGGCTAGGATGTAGCCTGTTACTATCAGTCGTGTTCTTTAATTTGCCAGGAAAATCTTAAAAGAGTTGCTTATCTCATTTGTCCATCTGGTTCTTTTTCAGAGAAGTTAGAATATATGTGAACGATTTTCGGAATTTTGTGTGTGGAAAGTAGGCGTTCAAATTCAGATGGCCTGTGGTTTATAATTTTTAAACAATTTTTTTTGAATTGGATATGGATATGGAGAACGTAGAAATCTGTTTTCAAGAAACTCTTAGTTTTTGCATCATAATACATACACAGTTTTCATTTCTGCCGTCTCAAGAATTTTTCAAGATTCAGCTCATGTCACGTTTCCTGGGAGAGCATAGTAGATACTCAGGCAGTCAGATGCTGTGTCCTGGACCTGTCTTATAGTTTTAACCTGACAGCATGCTTAGTTGAATTATGTATATTTTAACATTTCCATTAAACCAGGGGCTCACCCAGGACAGAGGCCTCAGTCATAAACCCCAGTGCTTCAAACAGTGCCTGGCTACCATACAAGTTCCAGAAATGTTTACCAAATAGTTACAAGCACGAGCTCCTATTTCCTCCAGTTACCATAATTCTCTGTAATGTCCACAGAAGATTTCAGCACTGGCTCTACCATAATCTAACCAGGCCTCTGTTGTTGACTGTTTCGATTGCTTCCAATTTGGGGACGTTATAAACAACACTGTAGTTGTATTTGTATATGTTTATACTTTTTCTACTTGGATATCTTTCCAAGAAGTGGGATTGCTGGCCCAAAGTGAATATGCCTTGTGACGCACAGAACATACTGAGCCTGCGCTTTCCAAACGGCGTTCCGGGCTTACACTCTCACCGCAATGATCTGAGCATTAATGGTTTCAGCCCTCACGGGATGGTGTGGGCCAGTAGCCTGAGGGGTGTTTTTGTTGCAGATTTGGTAGCTCCGATCAACATTATCTCAACTTTTTTTTTCATGTATTAGGTAAACTATTACCTCCTTATTTTAATTTAGTTTTTTTTAGGACTTCAAGAAGTTGGATGTTTCTGCGATTGTGTTTTCTAGTTCTACTTGTCTCTTGTGTTCACTGTCGTCTCATAAATTCTGCCCAACTGTTGAACTCCCTCAATTTTTCATATAATGCTAAATCCTTGCAGATCATCTTAACACTTGTTACAGTGTGAACCAGCTTTTTTTAGGTGGCCTCCAGAGCGTATGTGCTGAACGGAGCAAATGAGTATTCCAAAAGTGTATTCGATTATGAATAGGTTAAAATCCCACAGCTTTTGCCTGAAACCCCATGGGTATTTTTGTCAGCGTTCAAGGGCTTGACTAAACACTGGATAAAGGAAAAGAAAGGGAATTGTCAACTAGTCCAACAATGTCGTTGCTATTTCTTTAAGATTTATTTATCTGTCTTAGCGCACGCGCCCGTGCACAAGCCAGGGTGGGAGAGGGAGAGAGAGAATCCCAAGCAGACCCCCACTGAGCATGGAGCTGATATGGGGCTCAATCTCAGGACCCTGAGATCATGACCTGAGCCGAAATCAAGAGTCAGACGCTTAACTGCCTGAGCCACCCAAGCACCCGTTATTGCTATTTCTAAAATATACCGTGTTATCATCAAAACTTAATAGCCAAATTCTAAAGATGCTAGAACCGTGTCTCTCTGCATTCTTGAGATAATCAGCCTCCTTGTTCCTATTATGCTGCTCATTCTAGCTGGTTCACTTATTTTCTGAAAATCCTCTGCAAGCATTTTGCCACTGGGCCATGAAATTGGGATTTTTCTTATTTTTAGTTTTCATTTTCACTACCCTGTTCCTTTCCATGATGAATCTTTTATTTCCCGGAAACTGATTTTAAATGTGTTGGAACTGACTTAAAATCACCACTACTGTCTCATCACTGAATTCAAGGAATAGCATGTGACCTGAATCCACCCGTTATCTTATATTTCGGAGTAAGAAGCTGGTAGAATTAATCAGTGAATGGTCCACGTGCCCCCAAAATGACTGTCCCATCATGGACAGCTTAGTGTGCAGTTGGATCCCGGGCAAGTGCGAATCGCCACACAAAGATCGGTTTCACGTCAGCATCCATTCTTAGAGGGATTTTTATCTAGCTTAAACTGTAATTTCTACTGTTATACTTCTTACTGTTTAGTGGAAAAACTGATAAAAGTATTGAGTCCTTAAGAAGGTGTCAAGCTCTGTTCTGAGCGCTCATGACAATCGAAAACTCTTAGGACGTGTCACTGGCTTTTTTTTTTTTTTAAGATTTTATTTACTTATTCGAGATAGAGAGAGGGTGTGAGAGAGTGAGCATGAGCTGGGAGAGCAGAGGAAGAGGGAGAAGCAGACTCCCCGCTGAGCAGGGAGCCCAATGCAGGGCTCGATCCCAGGACCCCAGAATTATGACCCGAGCCGAAGGCAGACACTTCACCGACTGAGCCACCCAGGCACCCCGACATGTCACTGGCTTTTTGAGAGCAGCTGATTATGAAGCAGAGGTGGATAGCCCTCTCCCTAAAGGTCACTCTTGGGGAACGGTGAATGCAGGATGGTATTTCTCTTTATAATGCCACGTCAGCCCCAGCTTTTTCTTGTTTTCTCAGAAATTACACCCTGATTTGGAATAATCCCAAGGTTGTAGAAAGTTAAGTCATTCTTCATTTTTCTCTGGGTAGTCCCTCTTGGAGCCACGGACCTCCGAACGTTCCTAGAAATTCGGAAAGTGGCAGGGAATTGGTTCATCAGCACACTCTTGTGTCTCCACTGGAATCATCCATGACTCAAATCCCATTGAGACACTGTCTTTCTTCTCACTCAGGTTACCTCCTACTTGGCCTCATTGCCATGTTGGTAGTTCTGGAAACCTTCTGTGAGCTCCACGAGCTGAAAAAATTCAGAAAAATGTTCTACGTAAAGAAGGACAAGGATGAGGATCGCGTCCACATCATAGAGCACGACCAGCTGTCCTTCTCATCCATCGCCGACCAGGCCGCCGGCCCGAAGGAGGATCGGAAGCAGAACGAGCCTTTTGTGGGCCCGCAGTCCTCGGCCCACCCCGATGGCTCCGCGGGCAACTGAGGGCTTTGCCGCCTTGTCCCCAGAGCACCAGGGTCAGGGCAGGGAGAAAGAGCCTTTGTCTTGTTTATTTGTATGAGAATGTAGAAGCCAAGATGATCTTTTAACAAATATCTACTGTTTGAAATATTTACAAAAAAAACACCACAAAAAGACCCACAAAATAATGGAACAAAGCAAGCTTTTACTCTGGAGGACTGATATCTGAAGAAATGAGATATGTACCTATAATTCACATGTGACAAAATTACCTAGACTTTACAAAGAGGTAAGGAATACTTGAAGAAGGGTGCTGCTGGGGGTAGAAGCAGATTTTATACTTTTGATTGGGGACTTTGGGATTTGCATTTAAATCATTTTAGCTGATGGCTAAATAGCAACATTATATTTAAGGGCCAAAAAAAGTAAAAGAGAGAGGCATAGAGATGTGTTTTATAAATAAGTTTATGTGTACCTGTTTGCATGTGCCCATCCCAAATCATTATTTTTGTAGAATCTAACTTAAACCTACTATTTATAATGAATAGGCAACCGTTAACTGTGTACATACAAGTATAAATATGTTTATATCTTGTACATACGGTTTAGTCACCAGATCTTAGCATCCTTCTTAACCCAAGATTGTAGATATTTTTCCTTTTGATTTCTCTTTGTACTAAAGAATCGAAGAGTTGCTACAATAAAATAAGGGAAATAATACACTTAAGAGTGAGTTACTATGGTATTCTGCTACAGTAAATGTTTCTACCTTTTGTAAGAGTATGATATCCGGTGTCGCAAATGTTTGTAAGCCTTGCTCTGGAAGGGAACAGCTAATGGAGAATACAATTTGTAAAAGAAGTTATTTTGTTTTGCAAGTGCACTGTGATTTGTAGTCACCTGGTCTGCAAAGCCCAGGACGTGAACCGAGAAACCCCGAATGAACAGATTCTGTCAAATTAATCGGAGAGTTTTTAAATTTACAAGCTGAAATCAATAAAAGTCATAGCTGGTTGCAATCCTATGCTTTTATATGTCAAGGAAAGCCTTCCTCCACGTAGACACTGTATATGTACTCCTTTATAGAAACCGCACTTAAATGGTATACACAGGACACGATTTGGGGAGTTTTAGAAGAGAAAATGAAAAAGACCCTGCATGATCACTGAGCCTTGGGGAGCTCGCTCAGAAACATCTCCGTGACGTGCCGCCCTGAGCACACCGCTCCCAGCTCTGTCCTGCTGGCTGCTGGCCCTCTGTAAGCAGGGCCCTTCTTTATTGGAGGAGACCCCATCTGGCCTCAGAGCAACAAAACCATCAGAAGGAAGTCCCTCAGCTCCGGAGCCTCCAAGCCACTCCAGAGCTCCTATGATGCCATCAGTAGACCCCCCCCCTTCCCAGTGTTGGATTCCAGACGTGTTCTGTTCCTCTGGATCTGGGTGACATTGCCTTGCGAGCACATTTCTCTGTGCGTCCCCCGCTGACTGTAGGCAGGGGTTGGTGACCGGTTAAAGAATGGAATAGAGACTCTAGCAGATAGGGACGTGCATCAAGGACACGATTGGGTCTGGAAAGTTCGCAGTGACCACGCCCTTGGGACGGTGCCAGGGGCGTTGCAGGATAAAAACCACGGAAACGGTGGGTTTTACGCAGGGAGAGTGTCTATATCCCGTGCGGGCAAAGAGGACGGATGTGCCACCAGTGGGTGGCTCCTCTGAGAGGAGTGCAAAACACCGAGAAGGAGAAAGAGCAGAAAGGGAAAATTCTGAATCAGGATGTCATCACGTCGTGCAAGTGTCCAGTTAATTTTCAAAGCATAATTTTACGAATCTACAGAGAAGGCCCTAACCCTTAATGCCCTTCAAAAACGGGAGCAAGTTTTGCCTCCCGCACCCTGTGGGATGCAAAACGTAAGGCAGAGTATCTTCCCTGCGCTTGTTCTTTGTCCTCGGCCGATGGGCAGATGCTGTCCTGTGGTCCTGAAGGAGGAGCCAACTGTCAGAGAACAGAAGCAGGACCTGCTGGGGCAGGACAAGCCGAGGGCAGCAAGGAGATGACCTAGGAACCTTCTAGTTGAAGGTGAGCGAGGGTGAAGTTGGAGGTGGGGGTGAATACTGTTCGGAGTGATGAGTCGAGTATAAGCCCTAAGATCCAACTCGTGGGCAACAGTGTCCTAGATTGAGTTCTTAAGAATCCTACGGAATGCCCTCAGGATAGAGAAGCAGCAGAAACCCTTGTCTTTCAAGGAAAGGACTCCGGTGTGTGAATTTAAAGTCACGTGTGTCCAGCAGGTATGTTGATTTTGGAGCAGCAGATACACTCAGTGTGAGCAGAGAACAGAGTGTTGGTGGAGGAAGAGTTCTTGACCTCCCAGCAGTCCAAGGCACTGTAGAGCAAGGGCTAGGAGCAGTCTGCAAAAGAAGCTAAAACAGGAAATAGAACAGATGAAGTTGGGCCCAGATGGCTCCATTCATGAGAGTAGTCTCTGCAGTGATCACGCCCCCAAGAGATTTAAAAAGCGCTTTGTTCAAAAGTCGAAGAGGAAGATGAGAGGGTGGGAAAAGGGGATGTTTTCTGAACAGATATATATGGTGTGACTTAAGGCAAAAATGGGAATGATTTGATTAGTAAGACGGGGGGTTGCTTTTCTTACCTGAAAAACAGTCATGCCCACGCTCTACAAACCAGCCTTCTGTGTTTTTCGGAAGATGAACAGGGAGATATTTACAAATCTGGCGAAATAACTGAAATATTCAGTGCAAAGCCTCTTTAATCCTTTAAAGTTATCAGTAGTACATCTCCCTAAAAGGAGCGGGTATTCGCTTGAATTAAGAGTTCATTTTAAGTTGGCACAAGCATGCACTGGAAGGAGACCGTAAGATTCTCTGTCTCTTACTCAGAATGCAGTAAGCAGAACTTCCTGACTGTGTGGCATATGATACACGCATTTTGTGATTCGTGGTCAAAGCCTCCATGCCCAGGAGAGCTACGATAAATACTGATAGCCTCCATTCAGGAAGGCAGTCCTGGGATAGAGTTTCCGAAATGTGTACACGCTCAACCAGATGATTCCTCAGCAAATTTAGAAACAAAACTGCCTTACAATGCTGAACCTGAAATCATACAGAACTTACCATGTATCTGCCCAGTACAATTTTCAGTCTGTCTCTTTAATACATTTAAAGTTTTCCCCGTAGTGGTGTATTATTTTCCGAGAGTTCTACTTGATGAAAATTTGGTACATCCAAGCCTTTTGTGTGAAGGCAAAACAGGAGATGGTTTGCTGAAGACAATTTTCCAAACATCTCACTTATCTAATAGGTGCTGTCAGGCAAACTCAACTTTCAAAACCACAGTAAGGAGCCCAGAAGTAAGTAAAGACATTTTTAAGTATTTTTGCAGCCTGGCAGTGAAACACATTTAATAAGAAGTAAGCCCCTTCCTTGCTTCCCTCACTTAAATTTGCACATGGTTCTAATAAAATGACTGCTCTGGTTTCCAACCCACCGACAATAAAGGGGAGCGGTGCTACCCAATAGTTCTCAAATTTTGAGTTAGCGCACTCCTCATAATTTTTAGGTGGCAGAATATTAAGTCTTGGTGCAAATTGGCAGTACCCTCTGTGTAATCATTTGGGCAGACTCAAGTCAGCACCGTATCTCCGTTCCCCTAAAAGCGTCCACGGTTCCTGCACCACCCACCTCGGCCTCTGGTGCCATTCAGAGTCTGGGGACAGTTTGCTGCCTGACCACCCTTTTGTATACTTAAAAAAATGATCAAACACTCCAGAAACATGACAACAACTCTCTTACGGCAAGTTTTTCCATTCTGAGTGAAAACGGCAGGGCACACTCAGGCCAGCACGATTGTAAAAGTATGAATACTTAATTGGGAAAATGGGTTTTCCACATTGGTAAAACTTTGCCCAGCCGCCTGTGTGTGGATTGTGGGTCCGAGTGCCCTGTGCCACCCGCTTTGAGAACCACATGCTAACTGCTAGCAAGTGCACTGAGGGGAGCCTAACATGAAAAGCAGACTCGGACTCAGAAGAAAAGAACTGCCTTCTACAGCCCTCCCAGTGGGGACAAACCGCCCCCAGGACAACACACATTTTTTTGTTTCTTTAAGATTTTATTTATGAGAGAGACCTTGAGCACATGAGTGGGGGGAGGCACAGAGAGAGAGGGACAAGCAGGCTCCCCGCTGAGCAGGGAGCCCAATGCGGGACTCGATCCCAGGACCCCGGGATCATGACCTGAGCCGAACGCAGATGCTTAACTGACTGAGCCACCCAGACGCCTCCAGCACTTTTTAAAAAATGTTATTTCAATACTGTGATTTTCATAACAGTGTTAAACAACACTTAATATACTGTTTAAGGAGACCGAGTAAATGAAGATGTATTTCCATTCAAAATGATTAAAATTAGGGAGTATTTTTAAAGATTTTATTTTTAAATAATCTCTACAGTCAATGTGGGGGCTTGAACTCACAGCCCCGAGTTGAGTAGTCACATGCTCCACCAACTGAGCCAGCCAGGCGTCCCATTCAGAGGCTTGCTTTTTAAATATAAGTTCCATTGTCCGAAAAATTCACTTAGGCTCAATATCTCATTTTACAACATGAGGTAGCAAGTTCCTGAGTGTATAGCCTTGCTCTCATTTGAGTGGCTGCTAAAATCGTCTGTAAGTAAATTAGACATATATTTATTTTTAGTTGGAGAAGTTGAGTTTTGAGGGGTTGTTTTCATCCTCTTCCATTATTTATATATAAATTGTGACCATATGCATGATATATATGA
Source organism: Phoca vitulina (assembly GCF_004348235.1). Classification (NCBI taxonomy): domain Eukaryota; kingdom Metazoa; phylum Chordata; class Mammalia; order Carnivora; family Phocidae; genus Phoca; species Phoca vitulina. The sequence goes on from NW_022589746.1 coordinate 4,377,547, forward strand.
TCATGCATATAACTCAGGGATTCATTTCCATTTCTAAGCAATGGGAAACCCAGAGCCCATTGACAGTGAGATATTTAACCTACCAATGAGTCCGTAGGTGCTCAGAGACATCAGCATAATTTACCTGAAACTCTTGCATTACTTTGTTCTTGCTTTGTGTAAACATTATTGCTTTAAATTGCTGCATTAATGTGGGAAGAGTGCCCTTTTTTATGGGCTCACTTGAATAATGAAAGCCTTCCTCTTTGCCCTTGTTACCAAGTTGGTACACCACGTGGTGATTGCAGTTTCGAACAATGTGACCTTAACATTGGGACTAAGCTTGTTGCCACCCATTGGGCAGTGACCGAGCCAGATTTTAAAGGTCACTGCATAATTTATGGCACTTGAACTAGTGGTTAGAAGTCTAACGAAGTAAAATAGTAGAATGTCTCTTTTTTTTTTTTAATAATTTTTCCTGGGCAGCTCCCTCTGAATTTTGGGAGCTGAGAAAGAGATCAGGCTGCCCCAGGCACCCCTATCTTGGGGCAGAGAGCAGCAGAGCCCGGGGCCATGCCAGGTGCTGACTCCACATGTCCCTGTTGGTGATGTGTTCCTAGGAAGGGGCACTGTCAGGGAAGGACAAGCCCCATACATCAGTCTGCAGAAACCTGGCTGTGCCACCGAGAACATATTTCAGATCATTGTGGAGGGACTTTAAGAAAAGAACCAAATAGGGGCACTTGGGTGGCTCAGTGGGGATGGAGCCCAGAGTGGGGGCCCCCTGCTCAGCTGGGAGCCTGCTTCTCCCTCTCCCACTGCCCCTCCTCCCTCCCCCCTGCTCTCTCTCAAATAAATAAAATCTTTAAAAAAAAAAAAAGGAAAGAAAAAGATCAAGTAACCTATATTTGAAATGGTTTCTTTCTGGCTGATGGGTGAATCTCAAGTTTTCATGGCTATATCGAAGGCAGAAAGAAAAGAGGCATTTTATGCATGTTAGGCAGAGTATCAGGTCAAGTGATCGTAAATAGCTTTTTACCCAGGTTGTAAAATGGTAAAATCATGTGTGTTTATTTCTCTGCGTATGTAACGTGAGAATCCATGTCAGGATATCCCACTCAGAGTGTCAGACTTGCTGGCAAGAGGGACATGTAAGTGTCATCTCCCATCAGTTTTGCCTGTGAGCTAAGGAGAAAGAAAGATGCCATCCTGGGGGTAGAGAAAGAATGTAGAGTTGGCTGAATAAGTTATACACTGTTTTGTTTTGTTTTGTTTTTTTTAGTTATACACTGTTTTTATAACAAAAAAATCCAATGTAAGTTACCAAAATCATCTGAGAGCTTAGATTTGTTTCTTTTTTTTAATTTATGATAAGCAGTGACTGAAAAATAGTATATTGACAAAACTATAAATAACTAAATATAACAGTGAATCATTACCCTTATAGGTAAATAGATGGGATCTCTGAGTGTGTGAAAAATTCAAGATCATTTGACATCATTTGCACACTTAAGTTTTGGACTCTCCCTACCAGTTTGTAGGTGGCTCAACATCCCCAAGCCCCCCCCACCCCCAGTTCACCCGTGGGGCCCCCAGTCCATGTGAAGAGACTGTGAAGGGGGGGCTCTCTCCTAGTCTGGTTCTAAAAAGACCTGGTTCTTGTGGAAACAGAGGAACCTAAGGGCTGTCTGCAGGTGTTACGGCTCAAGGTTTACAAGAGGGTGTTTCCTGGGGCGGAAGATGATGAATCCAAAGCAAGGAGCAAGCACCTGGCACTTAGCAAACACTTTCATGACTGTTAGCTGCTACCATTAAAACCAATTTTAGAGCCACCTGGGTGGCTCAGTCAGTTAAGTGTCTGACTCTTGGTTTCAGCTCAGGTCATGATCTCAGGGTCCGGAGATCGAGCACTGCATGGGGCTCCATGCTCAGCGGGGGGAGTCTGCATGAAGAGTCTCTCTTCCTCTCCCTCTGCCCCTCCCCCCCACTCACGTGCACTCTCTCTCTCTAAAATAAATAAATCTTTAAACAAAAACAATTTTAGGCATTTTCCTAAAAGACAAGGTTATACTCACTTTGGGCCAACAATCCCACTTCTTGGAAAGATATCCAAGGTGATACCTAGTGCTGTAGAAGTGATACATGGTGCAGCTTCTCAAGGAATTCACCTGCTTTTTAAGTGGAGAATAAACACCAATTAGCAATACAGGGCCATGAAATTCCAGTGCTACGTGGTGTCTTGCAGGTGGAAAATGATCATGAATTCAGAGGAAGTCGTCCCTGGGAGTTGGGGTAGATGGTGGCAAAAATCCAGAAATAGGGAAAATTGAAAACTAGATAAGTAAAATCGTATTTAGTAAGAGTGTATTGTGCATATAACAACAGTTCGCAAACTGGGAGCTTTCAAACCCAAAACTGATACGAAGCTCAGAGGCATGATGTTACAGAATGGCTTAGAAGGTGAAAAGGAGGGGCGCCTGGGTGGCTCAGTTGGTTAAGCGACTGCCTTCAGCTCTGGTCATGATCCCGGGGTCCTGGGATCAAGCCCCCCATCGGGCTCCCTGCTTGGCGGAAAGCCTGCTTCTCCCTCTCCCACTCCCCCTTCTTGTGTTCCCTCTCTCGCTGTCTCTCTCTCTGTCAAATAAATAAAAAAAATCTTAAAAAAAAAAAAAAGTGAAAAGAAGGGAGTTGTTTAGCCTTGACAATGATTGGTTATTACAATGGAGGTCTCCAAATGACAGGCGGTTGATAAAAAGCGCTTATCTCATACCAATTTAGCAAACGAACAAATGAATAATAAGAATAAAAGTACAGGTTGAAGAGGGAGGATGAGTTTGGTTGGGGATAATGTTGGGTTTGGTGTAATGCAGACCTTCACACAGATTCCATGAGATGATGTGTGCAAAAAACCCAGTACGGCGCCTGACATTTGGAGGGAAGGTATCGAGACACAGAAAATGGTCAAGAGTCAACTGCTAGAAAATTCCAAATGGGCTAAAGAAAAGGACATTGGATTTACCTACAAGGTGGACATGTTGGCTTTATGAAAGCAGAAGTGGGATAAAGAGACGAGGAGAGGCTCTCGGCATAGATACCCGGAGTTGCGGGGGGCTGGCCTTAATGCCTATTACATGGTGGGTCTGATAAACATTTTATTTTATTTTTTAAAGATTTTATTTATTTATCTGAGAGAGAGAAGGAGAATGAGCGGGGGGGCAGGGCAGAGGGAGAGGGAGAAGCAGACTCCCTGCTGAGCAGGGAGGCCGATGCGGGGCTCGATCCCAGGACCCCGAGATCATGACCTGAGCCGAAGGCAGATGCTTAACCGACTGAGCCACCCAGGCACCCCAAACATTTTAAACAGTATACATAAATAATCAGAAACAAAAGACATATGCCTACCTGTACCTTCTGAAATATTTAGCCATAATCTAAATATATTTTTGTATCCTGCATAGAATTCAAGTTTTACACACACGTGACATCGAACGCCAATCTATTTTATTCTTATGTGGCTAGAGTCTTAATTTTAGGAAGCCAGTTTGGTAAAACGATGGCTAATTACAGAACCGATTGCATCTACAGCTGCTTTATAGTAATACGTCATACTACACATTTTGTTTTTATTCCACCCCATGTAACTGGTGAAGGTTATTTGTCAAATGTATCCAATTCCAAAATCATTTCTAGTCCAAGAGACTCCACAGACTAAATGTTAGTCCTGTGACCTCCTGGGAAAACCCAGATTTAGAGGTTGCCCCCCACCAACCCAGGTCCGGCAATGAGCACTGACTCCTCAGTGGGGGCATGAGACCAGATTGCGGTGAAGATCATTTTCAAATCAGTTACCACGAGGGAGAGAGTTTCCCACATAATTCTGAAACATTTTCTTGTGCCTATTTAAATGTGGCAGTTTATGACCTCCTATGTCCAGGTAATAACAAACAAGCTAGCAACTAGGAATTTTTTTTTAACTGGCTCTTACTCTACAATGATGATCAATGCTTACAACAGTTACCCCGGGACTGTGCAGAAGATTTTAATGCCTTCTGAATCATCAAAGAAAGACGAAATCATCTCCACTAAAGTAGTTTTGCATGAACCTCCCTGCACACTGATGCTTAGTTAATCCATTAAATTTACACACCATTTCCCAACTGTATCTTCATAAAATAATAGTACAAATATGCATTCTGGTGAACATGCCTTACAGTTAGTCAGTTGTGCAATGTTTCTGATTTTCTTTCTCTTAGTGGATGTCTGTAGATGAATATCCCTGAAACAAAGGGTATTTTCATCTGTAGATATGTCAGCACGTCAGGACACTTCTTATTGCCGCTCTCAAAATCCTAGGTCTGCGTGTTGTGTGATGCCGGACTGGCTGCTCATCTATCTCTTCAGCACTTTAATTTACCCCCCTTAGAATGGCACAAGTACCACTGCTCTCCACCTTCATCAGGAGCATCAGCAGTCAGAATTAATTAAATTCCCATTAGATACATTCATAAGGAGTGGGAATTGGTTGAAAAATAAGTTATTTCTTTGGTGAAGTGCAAAGATAAGAGGGTTATTGAAAGGCTGTGACATTTAGGTCAGAGGCCCAGCACTGAAGTGAGAAGGGGATATTCTTATTTTCATTGTTTTGATCTTTCGTGTGAAAGTGAAGTGGACCAATGGAGCCAAATATCCTAGTTGCTGAGAAACCCAAGACCTCTGCATTTCAGATTTTATCCTAGGAGCCTGCATTGGAAATGATTACAGAGATCAGATATTCTAACGGGGGACCAAACAGTAGAGAGCCCAATGCTGTTCTTTGCAATTTTTTCTGAGAAAATTCCCAAGCTTTTTTTTTTTTTTTTTTTTTTTTTTTTTGGTCCCTTCACTTCTCCGTGTGGATCAGACTCAAAAGGGCAACATGGACCACACCAACTTCTCCGTGGCCTTGGCCTGGATCATTCTTTCCCTGATCCAGGCCAGCCTGTGATTCCCACTGAGCCTACAGTTTTGAAAGGACACAGTCGTTCCTTTGTGAAGCAGCACCTAACGTGAGACAACCTATCATGCCATCCCTGAGTTTTCAAATGAATGGAGAGAGAGCGGAAAGAGAATGAGAGATGTCCAAGTGACAACAGGATGAGCTAGACCAGCGTGTCCTGAGATTAGGAATCTGGACGGACCTGCTGGGTTACAGGAATGGCCAATGCTGTACAGAAGTAGGTCAGAAACCAGAGGCTTGATATCGAAAAGGAGTGGTAGGACCTAAGTCTTATGAGCAGAAAACCTGAAGCAAAGTCAAGGTCTGTCTCCTCATTTAAGAGCAAGCAGGGTAGTGACAGAATTCCAGCCAGCCCCTGCCAAACAGACTGTCGGTAAAGTGAGCCAGAAACTATGGTAAACTCTGGGGGCGCCTGGGTGGCTCAGTCGTTAAGCGGCTGCCTTCGGCTCAGGGCATGATCCCAGGGTCCTGGGATCGAGCCCTGCATCGGGCTCCCTGCTCGGCGGGAAGCCTGCTTCTCCCTCTCTCACTCCCTCTGCTTGTGTTCCCTCTCTTGCTGTGTCTCTCTCTGTCAAAGTCATTAAAAAAAAAAAGAAAAGAAACTATGGTAAACTCTGTACAGGATCAATGAAAATACTTAGGAATATTAGGGGTTGGGTGACCAGTTGCCCCAGTTTTCCTGGGACTGATGGTTTCCCTGAGACGTAGGGCTTTCATTGCCAAAACCAGGACAGTCCTGGGCAAACCTGGAAGGTTGGTCATACAGACTGGATTCATTTGTTCTTTCACAAACACTTACTGAGATCCTGGACTGTGACAAGTACTATACTAAACACTTGAACAACCGAAAGACGCTATCCTCAAGAAGCTTGCACTATGGGGGCCCAGAGAGGCATTGACCAAACACACAATGGCTGTAGTGGATGCTGTCATGGGCCACCCAAGACCTCTTCTGGGACTGAGGTGCTTCCTCCCCTACCCCGTGCCCGCAGTGTCGCCAGCTAATGGCTCACTGCTGAATCCCCAGTTGTTGTCTTCTGCTGAAAAACGCTGCCTAGCCCAAGGTGACATCTCCTCCCTGGACTCTATCCAATGACAGTCAATGCCAGGTTCAAAGGCCCAGCCCTCTGGCCCCATTGCGGAAAAATTCCAAAGGCCATCCTTGCTGCAGCATGCCCCCTGCAAGCACTCGCCAACATATGGCTCACAAGTGGACTTCAGGGTGTCCAAGGCAGTTTCCCAGCGAAGTGGCAACTGTGTAGGGTGATCTGGAACAAAGGTGCAGAGTGCTCCGGGAGCTGTGAGAGAGATTTGGCCTAGTCAGGGGTTGAGAATGACCAGGTGAACAAGGAGGGGAGGACGGTCCAGCCATGAAAGGGACTATAAAGATGATCCTGGGGGATGAGTGTGGCCCCAGCAGAGAAAGTAAACGGGGGGTGTCTGCTGGGAGCTAAGGCTGGAGGGGCAGACCCATGGGGAAGGGAAGGAGCAGTGTCTGTGGCCTAAGAGCAGCGAGAGGTCACTGAAGGGTTCTAGGCTGGTGAGCAACAGGATCCTGTCCAAGTGTGGGAGATCGGATTCGCTTAGATGAGAGCTGGGAGCAGGCTGGGAGCAGGCAAGCATGGCAGATGCAGGAGGCTGTTCTCTTTCTAGTTTGTGTTGTGAGCAGCACAATTAATGACATCAGGAAACTGAGTCAAGTTTTCTGATTGACATCAAAGGTCTTCCTCCATATAGAACTAGACTGGCCCCTGGCTGATGAAAAAGCACATGTAGGCCAAGAATTGTTTGTTTGTTGCCCAAATCACAACTGAAAGTCGAGTCAGATCATGTTACATAGTAGAACACTGCGTTCATTGTATGAAAAATGACTTAAGATCTAAGTCTCTTTATGGGTGGTAAGCACTTCACATACACTGCATAATAATTAATGCCCATGGCATTTCCTTGAGATAGGTCAGTGTCACTATCTTGGTGGAGGTAAAGATGTTCCAAAAAACACAAGATAATTTTATCCTTAGCAGTAGATGTTTGTGTGGTCTTGGTTGAGCTGACACATTTAGAGTAAGTGATGTTTTGCCTAAAGGCTTCTTTCCTTTAGTGTTGATGATGACGGGCCATCTCCAGGCTGAAGAAACGGGAATTTACCTTACATCCTTAGATCTGATCATTAGATCTTCCAACGCAACTACTTCCTGGAAACTGAATGAAAGAAACTTTTTCTCTTCAAGGGAGGCATTATTCAAGTTTCTGAAAAACTCTCTGACTTCTGTACCATTCATACTTCTCTTTACAGTAAGTTTCTTTCCGAGAGAAGGCAATAAAAGTATGTTAATTTACCTATTGAAATGTAAGCCTTCGGGCGCCTGGGTGGCACAGTCTGTTAAGCGACTGACTGTTGGTTTTGGCTCAGGTCCTGATCTCAGGGTCAAGGGATCAAGCCCCGGGATGGGCTCCACTCTCAGTGCAGAGTCAGCTTGGGTTTCTCTCTTCCTCTCCCTCTGCCCCTCCCCCCAAAATAATAAATAAATACATCTTAAAAAATAAATAAATGTAAGCCTTCCTTCAGTAAAACAAAATACAGGTATCTTTTTTTTTTTTTTTTGGTGTAACTTGAAGCTCAAAGTATGTTATCAGGGTCTAAAGATTCGTGGCTGCAACGAAGCAGTGTATTGGTTTCCCAACCACAGCAGCTTCTGTGTGATTCCAATTACCTGTCATGGCAGAGGAGTGTTCCCCCTCAACACCACCCTCTGCCTGTCCCCCCAGAATGCTGAGACACGCTCCTGTGAGGCATTCAAAGAATTGTCACTGTTCTTTATTTCAGAAGAGAACTCCAGTGTGGCAGAAAGGAAGGCTTAAGTTTCTGTCAGCTCTTCAAACCACATCATTTCCATTCTAGGCCAAGATTTGGAATGGCTGTGGCATCTGTTGAAGGGTGTTTGATAAGGTGAGCGGCTATAACCTCTCCTCCTCGTTATCCTGGGAACCTGAAGGCCCTGGGAGCTGTGAACTCACTTTATTGACACATGGAGAGACTCCAAACACGGCCTGGTCACTCCACAGCTCAGAGATGTAGAGTTGGGGCTGTCACACCCACTTGCCTTAACTCAGTGTCTGACTCCAGCTAAAAGAATTCTAAAGTGGGGGGAAGGGCGCCTGGGTGGCTCAGTCGTTAAGCGTCTGCCTTCGGCTCAGGTCATGATCCCGGGGTCCTGGGATGGAGCACCGCATCGGGCTCCCTGCTCAATGGGGAGTATATTTGCCCTTCTCCCTCTGTCCCTCCCTGCTCCACTAGTGTTCACTTTCTCTCTCTCTCTCAAATAAATAAATAAAATCTCAAAAAAAAAAAAAAGAATTCTGTATCCAGGAAGATAGAATAGAGGTATTTTCCCCTCTTCTTCTCACTAATTACAACCCTGGACATTATATATAAAATAAACACAAGAAGACTCTGAACAGTGGAGCCAGGAAGACACGGCAAGCAAATATCACAGAGAAAAAAAAACTGTGGTCCCACCTCATCCATGCCAGCAAAGGCAGATTGGGAAACCTAGACTTCAGTCCTTACCGGGCTATAGTGAGGCACCCCAGGTAATGCAAGAGGAGGGGCTGGGGACTGCAAACCAGGCAGTGAGCCTTCTCCCCCACCCACCTCCCTCCCTTCCAACAGTCTCAGTAGAGCCTGACTTCTACCTGACAGATGCCCCTCCCTCTACTACTGGGATGGTGTCAGAGGAGGCTTAGCGGACTTTAATCACCACCCATGGTAACAGACCATCCGCACAATGGTGTCAGTGGAGACCACATAGAAAGCTAGAATTCCTACCCCCATCCAGAAGTAACATTGAGCTCCCTTCCTGTCAGGTGTCAGTGAAGCCAAATGGCAAATCTGGACTTGCACCTTCTCCTGTTAGTAATGGGGCCGTGCCCCTCCCCTTCCCCTGTCTAAGCTGTATCAGAGAAAGCCAATTAAAACAGAAAGTTTAAATAAGAGAGAGTCATATTATATAATACAAAAATGTTCAGGTTTTAATTGAAAAACACTCATACCGAAAACTCAGAAGATCTCAAACTGAATGAAAAAAGATTCAGCAGATGCCAATGACAACATGACACAGATGTTAGACTTATCTGACAAAGATGTTACAGTAGCCATCATAAAACACAGTTATGAACACACTGGAAACACATGAAAAAATAGAAAGTCTCAGCCAAGAGGAGCATTCCCTCTACTAGATAAAAAGCATATACAAAAACAAAAACAAAAAAACCTTCAGCTAACAGTATGCTTAATAATGAAAAACTAAATACTTCCCTCCTTTTTTTTTTTTTTTTTTTTTTTAAAGATTTTATTTATTTATTTGACAGAGATACAGCGAGAGAGGGAACACAAGCAGGAGGAGTGGGAGAGGGAGAAGCAGGCTTCCTGCGGAGCAGGGAGCCCGACGTGGGGCTCGATCCCAGGACCCTGGGATCATGACCTGAGCCGAAGGCAGACGCTTAACGACTGAGCCACCCAGGCACCCCAATACTTCCCTCCTAAGATAGGGAACAACACCAGGATGTTTGCTATCACCATTTTTATTCATCATAATTCTGGACACTGTAATGGTGCCCAGTGCAACAAGGCAAGAAAAGGAAATAAAACAAATAAGTATCTAAAATGAAGAAATATAAGTATCTAAAATGAAGAAATCTCTATTTGAAGATGACATGTCATTCTATATAGAAAATCTTAAGGAATCTACAAATACTTTCTAGACCTCACAAGCAAAAGAAGGAAGTTGGACCTTTACCTTAACACCATATACTAAAATTAACTCAAAATGGATCAAAGACATACATGTAAGAGCTAAGATTATAAAACTCTTAGAAGAAAACATAGAGGAAAAGCTTCATGACATTGGACTTGACAATTATTTCTTGGATACGACACCAAAAACACAGGCAACAAAAGAAAAAATAGGTAAATTGGACTTCTTCAAATTAAAGACTTTGTGCATAAAAAGATACTATCAAGAAAGTGAAAAGGCAACACAGAGAATGGAGAAAATATTTGCTTAAGACATATCTGATAAGGGATTCATATCCGGAATATACAAAGAACTACAACTCAACAACAAAAAGCAAACAACCCAATTTAAAAAAAATGGGTAAAGGACTTGACTAGACATTTCTTCAAGAAGATATACAAATGAACAACAAGCATATGCAAAGATGATAACTAAGCATTAGAAAGATGCAGGCAGAATCACAATGAGATACCACTTCTCACCTATTAGGATGCAATTATTGAAAAAGGCAAAACCTCACAGGAAACAATAGAGTTGGTGAGGATGTGGAGAAATTGCAGCCCTTGTAAACTGTAAAATGGCACAGCTGATGTAAAGTACAGTATGGTAGTTCCTCAAAATTTATGCATGGAATTACCATATGATCCAGTGATTCCACTTCTGAGTTTATACTGAAAGAATTGAAAGTAGGGTCTCAAGAGATACTTGTACACCCATGTAGATAGCAGCATTGTTCACAATAGCCAAAAGTGGAAACAATCCAAATGGCTTTTGATGGATGAATGGATAAACAAAATGTGGTATACACATACAATAAAATATTATTTTGTCTTTGAATGGAAAGAAATTCTTCATTCCAGTAAGATGGCAGCTGCATCTATACAGTATCTTTTCTACTTTAAGAAAATTGAACTTAAGGGGCACCTGAATGTCTCAGTCAGTTGAGTGTCCGACTCTTGATTTCGGCTCAGGTCATGATCTCAGGGTCGTGAGATCAAGCCTGCATTGGGCTCTGCACTCAGTCCAGAGTAAGCTTGAGATTCTCTTTCTTCCTCTCCCTCTACCCCTCCCCCTGCTCATGTGCTCTCTCTTTCTCTCTAAAATAATAAATAAATAAATAAAATCTTTTAAAAAAGAAAAGAAAATTGGTGTGTTTGCCAAACCAATGGGTTGTTTGCCTTCAAAATACTGGGCAATGATGTAGATCAATCTGAGGGCAGAATGAAAATGTCCATGGGTATTATAGAGGACTTGTCTTTGTATAATAAAATAATATAGACATCCAGATTGGTTAAAGAAGGAAACAGGAGAGAAATTCTAGCACATGCTACAACATGGAGCTTGCTTCAGCAGCACATACACACATGCTACAACATGGATGAAACTTGAAGACATGTTAAGTGAAATACGTCAGATGCAAAAGGACAAATAGTGTGTGATTCTACTTCCATTCTAGGATGTACCTAGAATGATTGAATTTATAGAGATAGATAGAGGTTGCCCACATCTAGGGGAGAGGTAGAGAATGGGGAGTTACTATTTAACTGCTACAGAGTTTCAGTTTGGCGTGATGAAAAAGTTCTGGAGATGGATAGTGGTAATGGTGAATGTACTTAATGCCACTGAACTATACATGTAAATATGGTTAAAATGGTAAATTTTATGTTATGCATATTTTATCACAATAAAAAAAATCTAGAACTAATGAGCTCAGCAAAGGCACAGGGTACAAGATAAACATCAATTGTATTTCTATATACCAGCAATGAACACATAAACAACAAAATTTAAAATACAATTCCATTTATTTTTTTTATTTTTTTTTTATTTTTTAAGATTTTATTTATTTATTTGAGAGAGAGAGAGAGAACACATGAGAGGGGGGAGGGTCAGAGGGAGAAGCAGACTCCCCGCCGAGCAGGGAGCCCGATCCGGGACTTGATCCCAGGACTCCAGGATCATGACCTGAGTCGAAGGCAGTTGCCCAACCAACTGAGCCACCCAGGCGCCCCAATACAATTCCATTTATAATCGACTCAAAATAAAAGTGAAATATGTAGATGTAAATCTAACAAAACATGTACAGAACTTGTATTTTGAAAACCACAAAAGCTAATGAAAGATATTAAAGATGATATAACTAGATGTAGAGATATATCACGTTCATGGATTGGAAGATCAACATAGTAAAGATGTCAACTTTCCTCAAACTGATACCCAAGTTTAATCCAAATTTTTATCACACTCCAGAATAATATTTTGTAGATATAGATAAAATTATTCTAAAATTTATATGGAGGGGTGCCTGGGTGGCTCAGTCAGTTAAGCATCCGACTTTGGTTTCAGCTCAGGTCATGATCTCAGGGTGGTGGGATGGAGTCCTACATCAGGCTCCATGCTGAACTCAGAGTCTGCTTGTCCCTTCCCCTCTGCCACTCTCCCCCTGCTCACCTGCACATGCTCTCTCTTTCTAAAACAAACAAAATCTTAAAAAAATAAAATAAAATTTATATGGAAATGAAAAGGAACTTAAAGAGCTAAACCAGTTTTGAAAAATAATAAAATGGGAAGACTCAATCTACCTGATTCTTTAAGATTTATTACATAGCCAGTCAAATTGGGTGGTACTGATAGAAGGCTAGACATATCAATCAATGAAACAGAGTAGAGAACCCAGAAATAAACCAACACTAATATGACAAACTAACTTTTGACAAAGGTATAGAAACAATTTAGTTGAGGAAATACAGCTTTTCGACAAATACAAATGGGGTAATTAATATCCAGAGGCCAAAAAAACTATCTTGAGGTTAGTTTCATAAGAATACAGTTATACAAAGATTAACTCAAAATGGACCATGGACTTAAGGATAAAACACAAAACTATGAGACACTTAGAAAAAAAAGAAGAAAATACTCAGAGAATCTAGAGCTAGGCAAAAAGTTTTTAAACTTGACATCTGAAGCATGATCCATAAGAGGAAATACTGATACATTGGATTTCATCAAAATTAAAATTTTGCCCTCTAAAAGACTCTGCTAAGAGGAGTCCCTTTCTTTATATAAACCTATTCTTGTTTTTTGGGGTTTTTTTTTAAGATTTTATTTGAGAGCCAGAGAGAGCAAGAGAGAGATGGAGCACGAGCGAGGGGGAGGGGCAGAGGCAGAGGGAGAAACAGACTCCACACTGAGCAGGGAGCCCAACGTGGGGCTCGATCCCAGGACCCTGGGATCATGACCTGAGCCGAAGGCAGATGCCTAACCGACTGAGCCACCCAGGCGCCCTATATAAAAACTGTTTTTAACATCTGGAAGCACCATATAATAGAACAAGTAAAATATATAACTGCCTCAGATGCTTCAGGACAGATGGACAAAGAGATGGAGCTCCTGGGTCCAATGGGGCCGCTCCCTATCCACTTCCTCCTCTTCCAGGGGTGAGGCATACAGCTCCTTCAGCCACTGCTGCAGCAGAGGTCCTACATCTGGGCTGGGGGCCAGGCTGGGGGTAAGGGTCCTGCCAGCTGCAGCCCGGACCCCACGAGATGGCCACCGGGATCGAGGAAGGCTGCTGTCGCAAAATTCTACAGCCCGCCGAAGCTTCTCAGAGCTGATGAAAATCAAAGTCCCGTTGCGCTCCTGGGGTTCCTCAAAGATGGTCTCAAAGGTCCTGCTGGTTGTAGGCGACTGATAATTCTTGTTGGTATAAATTTCTTCTAAGCTGAACTCCTTCTTGTTCAACCTGATTGGTCAAGGCAGCCCCATTGGAGTAAGGTTGAGCTGAGGACGGGTTGGTGTCCTGTGTATTCTGAATCGAGAAACCTTTCCCATGGTCTTGGTCTCAGGGTCTGAAAGCACCTGGTCGTCTGAGGCCCTTGGCTCCTTCCCCTTGGTTGAACCAGATGTTTGGGTAATGAAATGGGGTGGGATTCAAAGAAAGAGGCCCTTCCTTTACTATACATCCCAGCTTCCCTCGAGTTCCGTGGGGCCCATTGCAGAAACACTAGGGCTCTAAGAAGAACAGGTAGAGAACCACGGTGTGGGGAGGGAGCAAAGTAAATAAAGGGTATGCAAGCAGGATTGTATGGACATATTAGAAATGGAAATATTTGGAAAATAGGTGTGATCCTAGAGAATCAGTACAATTTATTCAAGCATTAAGACATCAGTTCCTTAGTGTTGAGAAATAACTCTCCATGAACATTTTCATATTTATCCACAGTCAGTCTTCTGAGCAAAAATTACTGGCAACTTGGATTAAAGGATTATTGAACGACAAACATGCCTCAGAAGTTAGAGATCGTGTATTGCTCTGGAGAATTTAAAGTCTTCTCTCCTTTGGAGCCATTTGCTTACATTCAAGTGGCTAATAAAGTAGGAACATTCCCCTCCCTTCCCAGAGCGTATTTGTATACATTCCAGAGCAAAGGTCTCTCTCTCTCTCTCTCACTTTGTCTCTCAATCTCGCCCTGACTACCTACCCTCACCCACCCTGCCGGAACAGGAAACTAAGAACAGATGCTCCAGCCACCTACGCGTAAGCTCAGAGTTTCTTAGTTTCAAGGTTCCTCTCTTATGGTACAACCCTGCTTATGCAGGAACATCAGACCTTCGTCATGTCAGGCCATGGGAACTGGTATCACTAAGACGCTCTGTGAGCAACAGTCTGATGTGCGATCCAGAGACCTCATGGTTCCTGTCTCAATACATAAATACACATAGATATAACACTTAAACACTTAACAGACAGGTTCTCTTGCAAAGCAAGTCCTACCTTCTGAGAGCGATACTGCATTTTTATATTCTCTTTCAAAGTTGCGGGTTAGTAATAAAACCTTCTAGCAGGTTGCACATTCTCACTTACCATGCGCTGACTGAACACTAACGATCTCATGCAGATCTCCTTCTACCTTCCTCTCGTTTCTTCCGAGCACTGATACACTCGTCTGTGATTCAGCTGCAGGACAGATCGGGACCTATAGAAAGCCCTATTGTTGCTACAGAACCATCCTCTTAGGAGGTATTGGTGTTCCCCTTGAAGCTGCTTTGCATTTGGCATCCCAGACGAACCATAGTCCTAATTTCTTCTTTTGTTTATTCCTTTTAGGTATTTTTTTTTAATATTTAATTTATTTATTTGGAGAGAGAGAGAGGGCAAGAGCACAAGCAGGGAGAGCAGCAAGCAGAGGGAGAACCTGGCTCCCAGCTGAGCAAGGCGCCCCACGCAGGACTCGATCCCAGCACCCTGGGATCATGACCTGAGCCAAAGGCAGACGCTCATCCAACTGAGCCACCCAGGCATCCCTTATTCCTTTTAGGTATTTAGGGGAAATACAAACCTGCTGTGGAGGGGGAAAGAACATGCCACGTAAACCCTTCAACTGTACATCTTATCAACACAGTCCCGGATGTCACGCTTAGCACAGGACCTACAGCACAGTAAGGACTAACCGTATTCCTATTGAAATGGCGTGTGCATGAATGAATGAATGGGTCTTAGACTACATGTTCACCTGCCTAACTTCAATTTTATTGCCACTTCAGGTTCCACTTGCTTCCTTTTATGTGCTGTCATCGTTGGCGCTAACTCAGTGCCCATTTCTCCCGACTGCAATCAGCTGGGGTTCTAATAACCCTAACTGGGCTCCGGTGCCCGCTTTCACCTTTGGGTCTCTACCGATGCCAGTTATCGCTCTGTCCCTGCTGCTTCCAATTTTCTCTTCCTCCCTCCTCCTTTCCACCCCACCACCCGCTAGCTACCAATGTGACCTTCATCTCTAGATTCTTCTGTTGTTGTTTCAAAACTGCTCCCTTGAGTAATGCTGTTCAATGTCAATGTTTTCTCCTAATCCCTTCCCTGATGTGGTGTGGCTACATCTCACACCATATTTTTCTCTTTCTCCCAGATGGATTTTTATATTTTGCTATTAAGTGATTTTGTCAGGCCATCGACTAGGAGCCATGTCTAATCCAGCCTTATTTCTTGTGTCTGGCAAAAGTGGCCTGAATATATGCCCAAGACAGGCAAGCTACATGGGGAGCAGAAGCCTCTTAATGGTGTCTTCATGCGTGAAAATGTGGAAATGAGGATAGTGACTTTATTTTAGCAACTTTAAAATAACTTTATTTTAGCAACAAATATGTCTTGAACTTACATTTAGGAGGATACTTACCATGTGCCAGGCCCCACTTAGATAATTTACATATGTTATCTGATTCCCAGATGGTGTTGAGAATGTTCTTTTGACTGAGTCTTCCTTCTCCCTTCTGTGATAGGTGGTTAAGGTCTGCCTCATAAGGTAAATGTTAGGAGAGGACATTAATCATTATTGGACACCTACTATATGCTTGGCATCTTTGCTGGGTTCTTTGTAAGCTCTTGTCTCTATTTTCTGGTTAAAAAACTCAATTATCAGAACAATAGGATAACTTACCTGAAGTCACATAGCTCCTAAGTGGGAGAGATTAACTCAAACCAACTCCTGTCTGATTCCTTATGCTAACTCAGAAATGGTTCCGGTGGAAGTTATTGTTTATTGAGTATCTTTTATGTGAAGAGTAATATGACAGTACCAAGACAGATTAAAACTGCAGAAATGAAGTTTCTGCCATAAATAACTTCACGATCTCATGGGGGAGATAAGTTTCATCCCAACTGTTACAATTAAAGCAATTTATTAGGCTCTGGAAAGGTAGAAGAGTCCAGATGTATTGATTTAGGACGTGTGGAGGTTTGGTTTTCATCCCGGGCCCAACACAGACTGGTTTTGAGGGACATTTCCCAGTTATCAGCCAAAAGACAATTAAGCATATGGGTCTCAGACAGGAGATCCAGCAAATCTGTGGCCGTGGGAGTTGGAGCTGTGGAGTGGATGGAATTGTCCTGGACTAGTGTGTAGAGCAGTAGGGAAAGGAGCTGGTCCAGACAGGAGAACCCAAGGGACACCAACATTTAAGGCAGTGGTCCTCAAACTTGACTGTGCATAAAAATTGCCCAGGATGGTGCTTCCCAAACTTTCTACCTCTTGGCATCCAC
The DNA here is from genome assembly GCF_004348235.1 of Phoca vitulina. Lineage (NCBI taxonomy): Eukaryota > Metazoa > Chordata > Mammalia > Carnivora > Phocidae > Phoca > Phoca vitulina. The sequence goes on from NW_022589746.1 coordinate 4,394,354, forward strand.
AGCAATGATCCTATTGGTAAGAGACCTGGGATGAATGAAGCTGTTGATATAGGAGAAAAACCAGCCCAGGGCCTGTGGCCTTTGTCACCAGCCACTAGAAAACTGGGGGGACAGGGGGACTGGGGGCATCTGTATCTTGTTTAATTCATTCGTGGTAGGCTGGTTGGGAAGTTCTGACCTAAAATGTATGCTAACAATTCAGATTCTTAGGCCATGTCCCCAGTGATTCTGCTTTATTAAGTCTAGGATTCCAAATTTTTCATTAGCACCTACGATGATTCTGATCCAGGTAGGCCGAAGATCTTCCTTTAAGAAACACAATTTTAGGGGCGCCTGGGTGGTTCAGTGGATTAAGTGTCAGAGTCTTGATTTCAGCTCATGTTATAATCTCAGGGTCGTGAGATCAAGCCCTGTATCGGGCTTTGCGCTCAGCACGGAGTCTGCTTGAGATTCTCTCTCCCTCTCCCTCTGCCCTTCCCCCCATCTCTCTAAAATAAATAAACAAAATCTTAAAAAAAAAAAAAAGAAAGGAACACAATTCTAAGGGTCATATGGAAGGGGAATGTTCAATTCTCTGAGAAGCGGTGTCCAGAACAACAACTATAAAAACAAAACAAAACAGAGGGATGTGGTGTCATGAAAGCCAAACAAATAGTGTTCCAGAATGGAAACAGAGGCCAACAGTCATGGATGCCAAGATGCCAGGGAAGATACAAACTGAGAAGCGTGCATCCAGTTACCAGCAAAGGGTAGTGACTGTGACTTTGTGGAGCTCAGAGGGGCAGTGAGCAGAACGTCAGAGGTAGAGGAGTGGAAAGAAGGGGTGGAAAAGCAAACCTTGTCTGGTTAAAACAAGAGCTTAGCTGGAGAAAAGTATAGGGTTGAAAGATTTTTTGTTGTTGTTTTTAAAGATGGAAGACTAGAACCTGGTAAATGCTTATGAAGGAACCAGACGAGGGGAAGAGGGTACAATTTATGAGAAGGATGGGATAATGTGCTCTCTAGAAATCTCTGAGGGGGTGAGAGATGGAGGAGGGACAAGGGGCTTAATCCGGAGAACAGCTGTAATCATTTTAGGAGGGCTCTTCAGGGCTGCATTTCCCAAATGCATAATCATCAGAATTACTAGGGAGCTTAGAAAAAAATCAAATGTCTCCCCTTCTTCCCACCCCTGCAGGATCTAATTTAATAAATACGGAAATTTCAATATAATAAAAAGGCAGTAACAGATATTATTTTAAAACTCTCCAAGGAAGTCTGATAATTATCCAAGCTCCAAAACTATTGGCTGAATGTTCATTAACTGATGAAAATTTTCCCAGAAATTTCCCAGAAAATTAACACTGTTAACACTTCCTTGGGGAGAAAACAATACATTCTGGGTCTGAGTACTTGGAAGCAGAGAGCCGGATCAGTTAACCTCTGTTCAAACAATGTTCAAAGAGCAAGGCTGATCAATTTCTAAGACATAGTAGCAACCTTCATTACCTTCGGGCGCCAACGACCTTGAGCATGGTTGCATTTTGTCATTTTGTGGTGGTGGGAGCAAACGAGATTAGCAAAATCTTTTTAAGAAAGTATAGATGGGGGCGCCTGAGTGGCTCAGTCGTTAAGCGGCTGCCTTCGGCTCAGGTCATGGTCCCAGGGTCCTGGGATCGAGCCCCGCATCGGGCTCCCTGCTCCACGGGAAGCCTGCTTCTCCCTCTCCCACTCCCCCTGCTTGTGTTCCCTCTCTCGCTGTGTCTCTCTCTGTCAAATAAATAAAATTTAAAAAAAAAAGAAGAAGAAGAAGAAGAAGAAGAAAAGTAAAGTACAGCATAGGGAGGGACCTATCCTGGATTTCACTGTAGAAACACAAAACGAGCCTGGGGGTGGGATGATGCCAACAGGCGATCAAGAACCAAGGACTTCAGCATCTGGGGCCAAAGAACAGGGCAGCAATCAGAAAGCTCTGGTTCAGTTTCCAGCCCTTCCAGTACCTGCACATGTCGTCGTCAGGAGCCAGACATCAGTTTTCTCATCTATATAACTGTAGGGAATAGTTCCAGTCGCTAACTGCCTTTTGGGAAGGTCAGAGCATGAAAATGATAGAAGAGATGCTGTGGCATTTGCTATAAACAGCCCTATAGACGCAATAATTGTGCTGGCCAATGGCCTCCATGAAAAATTTACCGCTTTAAATAGTTTGTCCGAGAAACTGGACTGTAAATCTTGAAGGAACTCGGTTTTCTAGATGACACGCCAATTCCATCTTACCTCCTATTAGAAGGAAAGTAATGTAGAAGCATTTTCTGGCACTTTACCAGTTTACTGACTAAGGGGACATGGTATGCAGATGACATAAAAATATGTATAAAAAAAAGCAACGTTAACCTTATTCAATTTCTTCAGCTAACAATTTCTTGGACCCCTGGTTTCCCGATAGACATGGAACAAAAGGCTTTTTATAAGCCTTGAGTTTTGAATGAGTATTAAATCTCCTTTTAACCCGCCGTGTCTTAATTGCCACTTAAAATATATAAGATCAGTCTAAAATGTACATCTTGGCAAGTTCAAAGTCTCTCCTACCTCAGCAGAGGGCATCAGCATCATACCTTTATGCTTTAAGACAAAAACCCAAGATTTGTTCTTTTACCTCCCGAAACCTCATACCTTTTTTCTCTTTCAATTCACTAGCTACAAACCTATCAGATTATTTTCAAGTGCTCAAACCAGCCAAGCTTTTTTTTCACTTCCAAGCTTTTGCTTTGGTGTATTACATTGATGCGAAGTCATAAATTTTAACACATTTTAATATCTCTGGAATCAAAATGTGTTTTGCAATCAATGGTGATTTGCAATGATAATTACATTGCTTTTTTACTTTCTTAGTGGTGTCTTCAATCCAGTGGGAAAAAAATAAAGACAAAACCAAAACCAGCAGTGCCCTCTTCATTGCCCAGATCTTTGTGTGATTGGCTTGGTCCTGGCCTCCCAGCTCTAGCCCAGGCGCTCTGGCACCATCTTCCCTGAAGGTCTCCTCCCACTCCCATCTCATCTTACTGTTCATTTTCTTTCGTTTCATTGCTTTTTTGCGATTTAAAAACACATCTAGTTGTTTACGTGTTTGTTGTCTGTCTTTTCTATAGCATGTAAGCTGCACAAAGCAGGGGTTATGGCTTATTCTCCATTTCTTCCCCAGATCCAGTGGGTGATCAATGAATATTTCTTGAAGGAATCCCAAAGCAAGGGCGTCTCCTTGAGAGTATGTGGCCCCTTCCCACTATCTCAGTATCTGAGATGAGCAACTCCTACCCCTTCCCCATTGCCTCCCATCCCTCCACCACAAGCAACTGCTGTTTAAAATCTCCACCATCTAAAAAGTAGCAGGATTTTTGGTGTAGTGGATAATATCACAAATAGAATTCCTATAGGGAAAGACATTTGGCAAAAAATGTACTATTTGAGAAAGCTCTATCCTTAAATCCATTGTTGGGATGAAGGGTCAGGGAGTCTTAATTCTGAGGTCTGGGTAGCAGTGGGTGAGAAGAAATCTCCTCCTCTAACCTTGCATTCTGTGAGCTTGAGGCTGGCTGGTTTTATAAATCAGATGTAAGAAAGATATCCACAGTGTACAAATTAAGAAAGTTCTGTTTCTTGGAGGCTGACTGATAGAGAATCAAGTGGGTGCTCGAGGATTGAGATTCAGTTGGCAGGACTTGTGTCCCCGGCACCCCTCACCTGCTGACCCCAGCCAAACACATCCAGAATTCCTGACATTGCAGGCACCTGGTACAATACAAAGTCATGTCTGGAAACTGGAAAGTGGGACCACCATTCAGTGAGTGGACTGGGGCTGCAGGCAGAAGACCAGAAAGGAGAGCAATAATCCTTGCTATCTCTACTGGAGGGAGGGAAGCCAAGACAAGTGGAAATTAGGCTTCTTTATAAACCAGCAAGCTGCCACTGTTCCTTTGCTTCTTATGCACCAAAAAGTTGAAGATAAGATGGTTCAAGTGTTCTTACTTCAAGATGCCTAAGAGGGGCGCCTGGGTGGCTCAGTAGGTTAAGTGTCTGCCTTCGGCTCAAGTCATGATCTTAGGGTGCTCCCTGATCAGTGGGGAGTCTGCTTCTCCCTCTCCCTCTGCCCCTCCCCTTGCTCGTGCGTGCTCTCTCTCTCTCTCTCTCAAAAAAAATAAACCAAATTAAAAAAAAAGAATGCATAAGAAAGTCTCCCTCAAAAGAAAAATCAGGTTCCAAATTCCTTACAGTGTGTGCTCCGTGGAGGCAAGATTGCATTCCTGTCATTCCTCGGTGCGCTTACAGTTTAGTATGCAGTTGGCCCTCAGCCTTCTGCTCCCGCCTGTCTGCGGCGAGCCTTGTGGACAGCTTGGAACATTCCAGGCCGCCCAGGCTGGCTGCCGTGGCTGCTCCGCGCACAGAGCCACCCACCTCATGCACCTCTGGTGTGCTGGCTTCATTGCATCCCTGGACGGCCTGTTTTTCCCTGAGTCACTCTTGAGTCCTATGAAATGTGAACATATGCCACATTGCAAACTAAAATACTGAGAGTCTTTAGGACAGGTAAGGACAAGAGAATGGTGCCCAGCCTGGTGAGCAACCTGGGAAGACAGAGAGTCTGGCATGCTGGTGATGCTCGGAGGCTTGCCTGCCGTCCATTTGGTCCATTTGTCCCTGACCCAGTGGGGCCTGGAGCTGAGAAGTGCTGATTCTCACCCCCGGAGCCTCCTGCTTCAGGCTTCCCAGCTCTCAGAGGATTTCCTGATAACCGCATGCCAGCCCTGCTCTATCTGGGTCGAGGGAGACAGCTCAGGTCTGGGATTATTTTGTTTTTAGGTGATAGACATTTTCTCCCACCCCATGAGCTATTCTGATTCAATCCCCCACTCTCCTGTTTTGTTCTGACATTTAAGCCTGCTGTCAAACCAAACTGAGCCCCAGAATGGAAAACTAAAGCGGTCACCTTGACCCACAGCTTCCCCTGAGGGTTAGCAGTGATGGATGTGACAGCTACTCTGGGTCCTGGCTCCTGAGGCTGTGCTTTTTCTGTGAAATTGAATGACGGACCCATTCCTTACAGCTGAATCCCAGTGCTGCTGATGGAAGGAGCTCAGAGTTCCCCAGCGCTAGGAGGGCTACTGGCTCCCATGTCACTTTGCCCCTTTGCCCTTGGCTCCACCTGCATGCATCCCATGCTGAGTCTTCCACTGATTGTGGTGGCTCTGAATTCCCACAGAAGGAGCCAGCACTGCTGTGGCCCCTGATAGATCTTTCGGGGACATCAAATAGAAAAATCTCCTCTTCCAGACTCCATTGTCACGGTGCTCCCAGACCCCCAGGGGCCAGTGAGCAGATGGTTATAAATCACTCCCATGGCATTGCTCCCAGGGAAAAGGGGTTCCCGAAGACAGGCCCCCAGGAGTGGGCTCTGGCCGGTGTAAGACTTGGGGGCGCTTTAATACATCATACATGGCCGGTTTAGATCAAGTCATATCTGAATGAGTCACTTCCCTGCAGAACTCACCACTCCCTTGTGTCTGCAAGGCAGAGAGCCAGGGCGGAGGGTGGGGGCTGGACCTGGGCGCACGGTGCTACCTGGGAAAGTGCTGTTTGTTTAATGATTAAGGGAGCCTACCTGTGAGAACCAGGCCCACAGCAGCCTGCTCTGCTGGCCTGGCTGTGTCACCGAGGCCCCTGCACGTCCCCACGGCTCATTGCATGTCCTGCTGAGTGCCCTGCCCTTGGGGCAACCACTCTGCTGCGGTGGGTCAAGGTCACCTGCACCAACACTAGACATCCTGTGTCATTGGGAAAAGGGAAGTACTAACCCTGAGCAAATGAATCAGCCCACTTCACCTCCTTGTTTGCTTTCCATTTTAAGATAGGCTCCGAGGTCAGGGGAGTAAAGAAGTTGGTGGACTGTAAGGTGGGGGGGGGGGGCGGTCTTGCCCCTGCCGGAGCGGGGGGAGAGGATGATGGGCAGAGAGCTGGCGAGGACAGACAGAGACAAGGCAGGGAGCACCCAGCCATCCTGCCCCGGGAGAGCAGAGCTGATGTCAGGGGACCGGTCACAGAGGCTGGCACACCTGCCCTCCAGACAGCGGATCTCACGCCCTCACAGCTGTGCCCACCTGGCATCCTGTTGAGTGGGGAACCCCACATCCACCTGCAGGCCAGATGCCCCTCTGGCAGTGGTCCCGTCTTCACCCCAGGTGAGGACACCCCACGTTGTCCTTGGAACTGCCGGTGAGTCGCCAGTTGCTTTGGCCCCCGAGCCTCAGACGGGGCAGAGCGTCCCTAACTGGACTTCCATCTGCGCCCAGTCTCTCACTCCCAACCCTCTCCACACTGACCACCAGCTGACCTTTCTAAATACACATTTTAAGGTGTTGCTCTTCAGCTTAGAAAACCCCAGGGCCTGGGCAGTGCCTGTCTGATGAAATCTGCAGCCCCCCCTCCCGCCCACCCCCCTTCCCTGCTCTGGCACAGGAGGCTTTGAGGGCTCCATCTCCCTGGCCTCAACTGCACTGATTTTCTCCCAGGACCCTCCGTGCCACTGCCCACTCCCCGCACGACCACGGACACCTCGTGTGGCCACATCAAGGGCAGGCCTGTCCTCCCCGTGGGGCTCTCATGCCGGATGCAGAGACCTCTGCCAGGGGCAGAATCTGTGGCTACGTTCAGGCAGACTGGGAGCCCAGCAGGCGCCCAAAGTGCCAAAAAAGATGCCCAACGATCTTTTTTCCTCCTGGACACACAGGAAACCTTTCCACATGCCTCTGTTGTGGGAGGCTTCACTTGCATAACAAATCCAATCTCCCTTCTGAGCACTGAGTTCCTGAAAATTATTTCCCCGCCGTCCAGAGAAGGGAAAAAAAATCCTTTCAGGGATTTTCACATTAAATACAACATGAGGTGACTGCTTCTCTCAGTCCTAAAGAAATTACTTTCTGCTGCTTGGAAACAAATCACTGGAAGTTTTCCAATAATGATGTATCAATGTAACAATATTATTTTTGGAAACAGCGGTTTTCTTTAACAATGGCATTCTTGCTCCAACCTGGCTCCAATGGAAAATTCTTCCCTGAAACTGATTCCATAAGTACAGAAAAAATGTTTGATAAGGAAATGTAATATAATTTTAAATAAAAAATATAAGAATGGTTTCAACCAAGTTGCCAAGTAGGGAAACTTTCCTTATTCTAATTCTTTCTTTACAATTTTCAAAATTTTACATTTCCAATTCCAATTTAATTTTAGTTTTAATAATAAATTTAGATTTTCCCCAATGTTTATAGCAGTAATGTCCACAGTAACCAAACTATGGAAAGAGCCAAGATGTCCATCAACAGATGAATGGATAAAGAAGATGTGGTATATATATACAATGGAATATTATGCAGCCACCAAAAAAACCAAAAAAACGAAATCTTGCCATTTGCAACAACGTGGATGGAACTAGAGGGTATTATGCTAAGCTAAATAAGTCAATCAGAGAAAGACATGTATTATATGACCTCACTGATATGAGGAATTCTTAATCTCAGGAAACAAACAGGGTTCCTGGAGTGGTGGTGGGTGGGAGGGATGGGGTGGCTGGGTGAGAGATATTGGGGAGGGTATGTGCTATGGTGAGCACTGTGAATTGTGTAAGACTGTTGAATCACAGACCTGTACCTCTGAAACAAATAATACATTATATGTTAAAAAAAAAAAAAAAGAAGAAGAAGATAGCAGGAGGGGAAGAATGAAGGGGGGGAAATCGGAGGGGGAGACGAACCATGAGAGATGATGGACTCTGAAAAACGAACTGAGGGTTCTAGAGGGGAGGGCGGTGGGAGAATGGGTTAGCCTGGTGATGGGTATTAAAGAGGGCACGTTCTGCATGGAGCACTGGGTGTTATGCACAAACAATGAATCATGGAACACTACGTCAAAAACTAATGATGTAATGTATGGTGATTAACAACATAATAAAATAAAATTTTAAAAAAGACATCTAGAAAAAAATATGTAAGTAAGCATCTGATTTCTGGATAGGCTTAAGGCAATTTTAAAAAAATTCAACAAAATAAGATTGATAGATTTGACAAAATAAAAATGATTAAGTTCTATAAATTAATGTATAATGAATAAAATAATAGGATAAACAGACTAAAAATGTGGGACTAAAAATTTTAAATGTTCTTTATATATTAAAAGATTATAAAATTTGGTAAGAAAAAACATCTCTAAATATGAGAAACTCGAACAGCTAAGTACAAAGAGTGAAAATACAACAAATGAACACTTTAAGGAATTCAGTGTCTACAGTAATCAAGAATGCAAGATAAAATGAGATAAAATTTCTCACTTAACAAATTTGCAAAAAATTACATTTTATTGTATTTTTTCTGTAAAGGTAATATATTCACATGGTTGAGAAACAAAACAATATGAAAAGGTATTCATTTAGAAATCACACCCTGATTCTTTTTCCTGTCCTCCCTGTATTCCCTCCACCCTCTTCTCTTTATTTAAGCAACCATTTTTATTACTCCTGTGAGTCCTTGACAGTTTCCTGATGAAATGCAAGCAAATTGAGAATATATACTTATATTCCCACATTCCATAATTAAAATTAAAAAAAAACTAACATTTTGCAAAAAAAAAAAAAAAAGCCCAAATGTGTTTTGATTGGGGGGGTGGTTTGGTGCTTCCCAGTTTTCCCAGTTTTATAATACTTCAGAATTAACACTTCAAACATAATTCACTGAAGTTGAAAACTCTAAAATGGATGTGCCTTGATATTATAACATCGGCATCTCAAAGTTCATTTGGGATCTAGAAATTTCCTAGAACCTACGATCTGAAAAAGCAAACACATTTAAATGAAGTCTCAAGGGGCACCTGGGTGGCTCAGTTAGTTAAGCGTCCGCATTCAACTCAGGTCATGATCCCAGGGCCTTGGGATCGAGTCCTGCTTTGGGCTCCCTGCTCAGCAGTGAGTCTGCTTCTCCCTTTCCCTCTGCCCCCCCCGCACCCTGTGCTCTCTGCTGTCTCTCTCTCAAATAAATAAATAAAATCTTTAAAAAAAATAAATGAAGCCTCAAAAAATTATACTTCCCTTATGAACATTAATAATTTCCTGTACAAGACATGAATTTGGAGCACAGTTCAGCAGAAGGAACCCAGTCATGCCACTGCGACCATGGGAGTCCTGTGTCACTTGGAGCCAACAGCTCTGGCACAGGCTTTCTGATCTGTCCCCAGATTACAGCCAAGGTGGCACCATCCTGAAGCTACCAGTGAGGACTACCAGGGGCAGTCTTAGCAGTTCTTTGTCTGGAGGGTCTTTCTAGCAATTCTGTATGTACCTTGTTCCCTGTATTAAACCCCTTTCCATGAAAATACCTGGAGTGGTTTCTGGTATCTCCTGACTAATACAAAACGAATCCTTCCCATAATATGATAAAGCAGATTTTGTGTCCCCCATTTTAGAGACGAGGAATTTGAGGTGTCCCGGTGATTCATTTCAGAGAGTTATTCCTGCTTCTCCTACCCTCTCTCCTCATAGAAAAATACTTATGGATATGAGAGAAATTGTGTGCTTTTCATGCTTACGTGAGAAGCATGAAAAGTACTTAATCAGGGGTAAGACAGTATGTGAGATGCTTATTAAATAAATTGAGGAAGTCAGCCTTGGACTTAGAAAAAGGACTGGCATCAGAATGTCAAACTACTCAACAGAAGGTAAATTCGAGGCACTCTAGGAGCTGGGCTCAGATAGAGCAGTTAAAACTGCAGGATTAGGGTGTGTATTTAAATAGTACCAATCTTCCTAAGAAATGTGTCTCCTTTATTAACCTTCAGAACAATATATTTATAAGATAGTCATACCTGGCAAAGCCATGCTATAGAAGTTGTTGGTGCTACCCGTTGAGGCAGAGGGATTATATATACTATGGGTCATGAGAATGCATTTCACAGATCTCCAACCACTGGGAGTTTAACCAATCAAAGCTTCCAGGTGCTTTTGCCAGGAAATCTACAACTGCATTTGCCCTAAAGCCGCCAATTTGGCCAGTAAATAGAGCAGCCCATTCCCGGGACCCAAGACATCCCAGACATCTGATTTGGCTTGAGGACCCACAGTAGCCCACTGAAGCTTCCTTAGATGGCACTGGGCATGCCCCCCAACCTTCCCTTCCTCTCTGCTTCACTCTGTTGGATTCACACTATGGTCACACAGCCTTCCCAGACTTTTAGGGCTCCCTCCCCATTTCCTCTCATGGGTGCAGCCCTAATAAAGTCCTTAATGTTTAATCCCATCTTGGCATTGACTTCTCCCAGCACCTGGACTAATGCATTCACTAAGTCAAAAAAAAAAAAAAATTATCTCATTCTCTGCACGTGGGCCCAGGGAATAAGGACTCACTCATTTCTAAAATGAACTGTTTTTGATGGCCCATACATGTGGGAGGAACCTTAAAATGCCTTCTTGAACATTCATGCTGAGCCAGGCACTGGGAGGAGATATTCTGACATCTGTATGAGGTCATAATTACACCAAGGTTGCAATTTAGATATGTAAACTCTCTATAAAAATTTGGTCTTCCTACTGAGCCTTACCCACCAAGTAGTAATAAAAAATTTTAACTTTATTTTAAAATTTAGACTGAACTGATCATTCATATAGTCCCATTCTAAAACTCTCACCCTTAGCCCCACCCCCCCCACACACACACTACTGACCAAAGCCTGGAGAGAAGAATATCAAGACACATATGCCTGAATGTCTACAATCTCCCCAAGACCTAGTAGAGCATGTTTTCTCTCTCTTGTTATATCCTGTTTCAGACCTCAAATGTTTGACTAAGCCTTCATGGAGAGCAGTGAGCCCCAGCTCCAGAACGTATGTGGGTGGGACGGCAAGATGCAGAACATGCATTTGGTCGGGGCAGGTGGAGGTTGTGTGTTTAGGGAGCTCTCAATTCCTCAAAAGGCTTCCTCGTTCTACAGCTTCCTAATGTGGCAGGGGACAGTCTTCATAGAAGCTCCACTAGATTCTACTCTTCTGCTGGTGAGTTTGTGTAAACTGTGAATGCCCCCAAATAGATCTCTTCCTGCTTAAGGTAGCACTAGTGGATTCTGTCGTCTGCTGCTGAACACTGACCAGAGCAGCCCCATATTGAAAGTGAAATTGCTTAGTTATCTGTCTCATTTCACTCTTGAGTTCCTTGAAGAGCACACAATGCTTTCATTTCCATAGCCCCAGCAATGACTACGGAGCTCAGGACCCAGTAAGAATAAGAAAGAGCTCTTCCTATGAATGACATACCATAAACATGTGGAGCAGAGTCAACTAGTAACTTTGTATCAGAGCCTGGAACGTAGCCTTTTATTCTTCATTCAGCCCTGGATCCCTGGGTTTCCAGTTCCTAGTTTGCTTTAGCACTTTATTATTCACCGTCTGTATTCTGTCTGTCATCTTGTAGGTTAAAAAAATATCCAACAAACTGTTATTCACTCGCTATGTAACTTCCTTATACTTCCTTAGATTTGTCAATTAATGAGGCTTATAGTTACTTTATTTCTTTATGTGTATTCATTTTGTCTTCTTTCAAGTGTCTTTTGTTCAGTTCTTGGAAAAAATAGATTTTTTTTAACAGTTGCAACAAATGTTAATCTTTCTCCCCCCAAAACGTCTTAAACTCAGATTAACAAACATGGTAAAAAAATTTCATCTGATGTAGGTTTTAAAGAAATAGTCTGATATCTTCTCTGAATTGTTACTATCAAATGAAATTGTCCTCTGATTTTCTTGGAGGGAAAGAGTTGTTTTGGGGGACCTCTAAAGATTTTCACTTTATTGATGATGGGTACAAAGGTCAGTATTCTATATGGCAGTTGGGTATAATACTTTAAAACATCTAATATTGAAGAAGAGCTTTTATCTGTTCTAAAGCTCTGTAACGGTAATCCTCTAACTTTAAAACTAACCTTAAATCACCAGCTTGTAATCAAGACAAAATTCTCTGCTCAGGAGGCGATATTAAACCACCTTTCATTCTGTGATCCCAGATTTCTCTGTTGCGCTGTGATTCAATCCATGTTACTATGCTAATAGATTTAAAGATTTTAGAAGAGAGAAAAACAGGAGAAAGTGTTATAAAATGATTAATAACTTCTGGGTCTCCCTGACTATACAACTTGTGGTGTTAATTCCCTGACTACAAGAATACTTGTTGCAAAAAATGATCATTACACACCTGCATAATGTCCAGGGAGGTAGACTGGCTTTGCCAGGGCTGGGGCTGGGCTCCTGGGTGGCTCAGTCGGTGAAGCATCTGCCTTCGGCTCAGGTCGTGATGCCAGGGTCCTGGGATCGAGCCCCGCATCGGGCTCCCTGCTGGGCGGGGAGTCTGCTTCTCCCTCTCCCTCTGCTGCTCTCCCTGCTTGAGCTCTCTCTCTCTTTCTCTCATAAAAATAAATAAAGTCTTTAGAAGGCAGATGCTAGTGCTAAGTGTCAGGTTATACACAGAGCACTTTACACACTTGGTCAAGGAATGCCCACTACTCCTCCTTCCATCCCTCGCTCCATTCCTCTCCCTTCTTCCTGCCCTTCCCTGAGTTCTTCCTTTTTCTTACTCTCTTACTTTTTATTGCAAAATACGATTTTACTAAGCCGCTTTGAAGTCCTCAAACTAAGCAAGTTAATTCTGTCCTCCTTATAATTTTGCCTACTGTCTGCCATTGATCCACAGAAAACTTTATGAAAAGGCATATTTGCATATATATTAAAAACTAAACCTATGGAGAGGTGTACTGTGAAAAGCCCAAATCTTTCTCCATGCTCCCAGCTCTCCCAAGATCACCTGCCAAAAGTACCATTGTTAACCTTTATATTAATACATATATATATATAAAATATGTAAGAAAGAAATATGTATACATATATGTAAAGGTTAGATATATATTTGTGTGTATATCTGTAAGGATAGATTTCATTTGTGTGTATATATAAATAGATAAATGTAGATATAGATGTAGATTTACATATGTGTGTGTAAGGATAAATACATATTTTAAAGCTAATAATTATTAGTATATGGGCTTGGTGTTTTTACCTGAAACAATATTTTGGACTTCTTTGCTTTCTTCATAATTGCTACATAGTATCATTATATGGATACACATACCCTAGTGTGGGCTACTACTCTTTTATTTATTGGTTTATTTCCTGTTTATAAAATCATTTATGTCCATTACTGAAAATTTGGAAAATACAGGCTAGAGTAATGAAGGAAATGAAATCTGTCTACCATGGTGGGTCTGTGCTTTGGGACTACCTGGCAGGGCTGCCCATGGAGAGCTGTCTCCAAGGAGACCAACTGTCCAGCCTGAGGAGAGAGATTTCTTACTGAGAGCTCTTCTCAAGGGTTCGGATGGGCCTCTGAAATGACATTGCCCCTCTGAAGTCACTACAGACTTGTACAAGTGATGAACGTCAAAAGGTTTTTTAAAAAGGCTTATCAGGGGCAATCATTCCTTTGACTTAATCAGTAATTAATTTCCTTCAGGGTACTTGAGGTGTTGGCCCTGGAGAGGGAAGTATGTGGAGGAGCAATCATTAGTTGGTCAAAGAAACCCAGTGTGCTGTGACAACAGATGTGTCTGGTCTTTGTCCCTGGTTGCCGACACAGCTTCAAAAACTCTAGAAGTTTCTGAGTCCTAGGAGTATCCTTGTTATGCTCATGACCTGACTGGAGATGGAGATGGGCCCCAAATAAGATCACGATGCAGTTCGGTCACCGGAGAGATGAAGCAGGTGATTAGAAGTTGAAAGTCCTCCAGGAGATTGAGCTCAATCACATGACCAACGATTTCATCAATCTTGCCTACGTAATGAAATCCCAGTAAAAACTCTAGACTCTGAGGCTCTGTGCCCACATTCTCTCCAAAGCACCAGCTCCCCAAATCATGTGTATGTAAGCTTTGCCTTATTCCTGGAGTGTGTAATATGGGTGCTTTACTAAATTTCTGCAATGACACAATCTCTGTGTGACTAACCACACAGAATTATACTTCCTGTTAGTGTTGCTAAGTATAATGGGAACTGGCAGAGCTGGTTTCTAATCCTGTGCTATTAAGAAGACTTGAGATCTGTGGGGTCACTTAACTTTCCTATGACTTTGTTTTCTCATTCATAATAAAGGGAGTTAACACAGTGAAACTGAAGAAAAAGACAAAGTGGGGAAAGTGCTTTGAAATGTTCAGAAGTCTTAAGCGCTACAATCTTCATCTTCAGTGTTCAGATTATTCTAGCATTGACTCATTGCAGTGGATCCCAGGGCACTACAAGTCTCTAGGATTTGTATTTACATTGATTTCTTTCTGAGTTTACACATAGCTAAGGTAAGGGAGTGCTTACTCTTTGCTAATTTGCTGTGGAATTTCTTTTAAAATTTTATCTTATTCAATATTCACACCAGACCTGTGAGATAGATACTCTGATGGTTCTCATTTTATGGATGAGGAAAATGAAGCTTAGTAAGGAGAGAATGAAGCTACTCAAGACTATCTAATTAGTAACTAATGGAAACCAGGGCGGTCTGCCTCCAGAACACTTGACCTTGGCCACCATCCTCCCCACTTCCTAAATTAGACTCCATCATCCCAGATCCCCGTTCCTGTAACATAGTCAAGGAAAGAAAGGAAAACAGGCTGATTGTCAGTCATTCTATTCTTATGTTCTTCACTTTCCATATTTGTCCCCAGCAATAGTATATTCTTTTCAATAACATCGTTACTCTGTTTTGCTCAAGCACTTGGATGCTTATTTTTAAGGAGCGTTTCTTTAAGGAGCATTATTAACCATTTTGGCTATCAATTGCCTTTTCTTCAAAATATCAAAATTATGCTTGCATTCATTATTTTATTGCATTGGTTGTATCATAGTTAATTAGGTCCCATTTCTAAATTCCTCTGTAGAGGTTATTTTGTTATTTTCATGTGGTAGACTGTGTCAAATAGAAATTCTATCACCTGCTTAGGAAGTAATTCATATGCTAGCAGCAAAATACAATCTATGAATCCTATAACTATGCTATCTTAGAAATTACCCTTGATTTGTAAAGGATATTACGTAGGCTGAAATTGTTTGACGTAAATATTTTTTGGCTCGTATGTCAATGTGCTTTCAACTGTAATAGACCAATTTTAAGAGAGCCTTATATTTTCTATATGCTGGGTGATCACACAGCGTGCTGAGGAGATCCACAGTCACCTACATAATGTTTGAGTTATCCTGCAACGGTGTCATTTGAAATAATATAATAGAATCCTTTCTTTAATCCTGGTCCCCCAACCTTCCCACCCCAATTATCAGGTATGGGAAAAGAGTAGGAAGTTTCTGAGCTTATGAAGAAAAGGGGTTTGTCAGTTTCCTGTATCGGCTCGGATAATTCAAGTTTCTCTACAAACCAGGAGACCCCAAATGCCAGAGGTTTGCAACAGCAGAATTTAATTTTTACTGATGTGACAGTCCAATGTGGGTGGGCTGGGTGGTTTTCGATGCAGTGACTAAAGATGGGGCTCAATCATTCTATTTTGTGGTTCCATGCTCTCCCAGGACCTTAGTATCCTTCATTTCCAGCCAGGAGAGAGCACTAGCATCCTAAAGAATATCAAACTTTGTTTCCGGGTCAATAGAAGCTGAATCAAGCAGATGACCTGGAGAGAAAAGAATAAAAGCAAGGATGTCAGTTATACGATATGAATATTCAGTGTCATCAGGCCCTGGCTGCCTACTATGTCCATCTTCACAGCAGGGCTCTTTGTAGGAAGGGGAATCTCCTTACAAACAGCATGAAATGTTGATGATGAACGCTGCCAACTCTGAGGTTCTCCTTTTATGAGCTTCCATTGCGAACCAGCTCCTTCTGACCCATCCATTCTTTCTTGTTAACACAGGCTCACCCTCTCTGGGAAGATTCAGGATAGAACTGTTGGCATCACTTGAAAGCAAGGGCTTCTTCCACTGCCTGCCCTTCCCCCCATCAAAGCCCCCCCGCCCCCCCCACTCACTGTGAGTACCTATATGGATACGGGTCACACTCTAGGCCTAATGAGATTCATACTAAAACAATTCTAAAGAGTTTTTTTTTTTTTTTAAGATTTTATTTATTTATTTGAGAGAGAGAGAGCAGGAGCAGGGGGAGGGGCGGAGAGAGAGGGAGAAGCAGAGTCCCCGCTGAGCAGGGAGCCCAACGTGGGGCTTGATCCCAGGACGCCAGGATCACGACCCGAGCCGAAGGCAGACGCTTAACTGACTGAGCCACCCAGGCGCCCCAAAAACAATTCTAAAGAATGCAGAGGAGATAGGAACACCAGCCAGTAAACCTTCGATGGCATTTACATTGTATAGACTACGTGAGGAAATGCTGTAAATGTTGTGGATTCACAACATTAATAAATGTGTCTTGTGAGCCTGTTTAGCACTGGGTCATTAAGATTCCCATCTCCGGAACCACAACCCACCCCTCTAGGATTATGTCAAGATGTGCATGTTCCCACCAATTAGGCTCCGGTCTCGGAGTGCTGTCTCTTTCCCAGGAAGCTGTGAATCCCTACTGCGATCCAGGGGATCCACCGCTGTGCACTCACACCCCCACCAGGTGACTCCATGAGATGGTCACTGATGATGAGTTGTCATCATTCATGATGATTTATTATAACATTTAGTAAGATATTCTATGCAAAACAACAACAACAACAACAACAAAAAACACTCTGTAAAAATTACTAATAGGAAATTAGGCAGTTTTGTGGGAAATGGTTGGGTTAAAGAGAGCCATTTCCCATAAAGTGAGAGCATGGCACTTATAAAATAATAGAAAATATATATATTGGTCTCTGCCTCCGGTTCCTGGCATAGAGCTCCTAAGACCCTTGTAATTTCATAAGAGATAAGAGCACCAGGAGCATCTTTTGTTCTTATCTTTGGTCTTTGACCCAGGTTCCTGACAGAGTTCCTAAATCGGGATTTCATGGGTGACAGCAGTGTCTTTGTTCTAATGAGGCGACTCTGGGTGGGCTCTGGGATAGGGCTGGTCACCAGAAAGACCAAGCTATGATGAGAAGCTTGGAATTTTCAACTCCCACACCCTCCATCCTCCAGAGAGGGGAGAGGGGCTGGAAATGGAGTTGATGATCTGTGATGCCTATCTGAGGAAGCCTCCATCAAAATCCCAAGAGTATGGAGTTTGGAGAGCTTCCTGGTAGGCGACTCCTTGGGGATATGGGGAGAATGGTGTGTCCTGCACCGCTCCCCGCATACCTTGCCTTCTGCATCTCTTCCATCTGGACGTTCATCTCCAGCCTTTATCACATCCTTTTGTAATAAACTGGTAAACTTGAAGTAAATGGTTTTCTGGAGTTACGTGAGCTGCTCTAGCAAATCAATGGAACCTGAGAAGGGGGTGGTGGGAACTTCAGATTGACAGCTGATTGTTCAGAAGCACAGGTGACAACCTAGACTTGCAATCGGTGTCTGAGGAAGGAAGGCAGAGGGCAGTCTTGGGAGACTGAGCCTTCACTGTGGGACCTGACGCCATCCCCAGGTACACGGCGTCAGAATGGAGTTAGAGTGCGAGACTCCCAGCTGGTGTCACAGATTGCTTGGTGTGGCAGATGGAAGGGCTGGGAGTGTAGTGGTCGTGTGGGTGTAGAGGACATGCCAGAGGAGAAGTGGGCTTTCCCTAAACAGCACTGAGCATAGTTTTAGGATGACCTAAGAGAGTAGACGGTCCTGGGTTGTATATTTTGAGAGAAATACAAAAAAAGAAAAACCCAGGTGCCCAGTCAGTTTTAGCTCAGCCTCAGCTGCTCAAACTGTGAAAGTGTGGGGGTTGCATAGAGTGGATAGCCATCAGCCAATCTAACTAATCCCGCGGTGCCCACCAGAGGAAGGGCTTGAGGTCACAGGCAGAACCATGTTGAAGACCAAAGATCTGCAGAGGAAGAAAGCATGGTGCTGTGGGGAATGGCTCCAATTCATTTGGCCAGTCAAGGGTTAGCTGGGCCCTCTGGTAAAGATGGGGATCCTCCAGCGATGGGAGAAAGGTAGTATTTAAACATACCTTCCCCGGTAATGTTGTTTTCAGGCAGTAGGTTATAATGACAGCAAATATTCAACCAAAGTATGCCAAAGGTACCAACATTTTTTAGCAAGCAGTCACAGAAACATCAGACAACCTTTCCTGTAAGTTCAGCGAAGCCCTACTCGGTTTCCAGGCACTCTGTAGGCATCTTGCATAAATTGTTCTCTCTGAGGGAGAGGCAACAATACTCTGAAGGTAGGATTAGCCAGCTTTATGCTCAGATCAGGTGCAAGCATGCTTTGAGAAGTGGGGAGCACCGACCAACTGCAATTCAGACTTCCATCCCTGCTCTGAACACAGCAGGCTGGAGGGCCTGCCACCTGTTTAGACTTGTTCTTCATGTATAGGCAGGACCTGGAGAAACTTTTTAGACCCCCAAATGTTTTCAGCACCACCTATATATCAATAGAGAAATTATTTCTGAAATCCTTTCTTCAAATTATCAAATCCCTGAATAGGATTTTTTTTTTTTTTTTGAGAGAGAGAGCATGCGCATTAGTGCGGGGAATGGGCAGAGGGAGAGGGAGAGAGAAAATCTTAAGCAGGCTCCATGTTCTGTGCGAAGCCTGACAGGGTCTAGATCTCACGACTCTGAGATCATGACCTGAACTGAAATCAAGAGTTGGATGTTTAACCAACTGAGCCACCCACGCACCCTTGAATATGATTTCTGTAGCCATATTGGAAGTACCCAAGTTAGCACCTAGAGTCACCATCCATTGTGACCAGATTGGGCTTTCTCAAGGCAGGTGTTTTAACTTGTTTTGTGCATTGGTCTATCCCCAGTCCATAGAATAGTGTCTAAGTGATTTTATGCACTCAGTCCACATTTGATATTTGAATGAATGAATGACTGTTAATCATGGTTAGGGTGGTTTGCATGCTAACTAAGCTAAATCTTCAGGTCCAGAGGAAAGCTAGTTTGCATACATATCACATGTTGATTCTAAAGAATTTTATTTTATTTTTTATTTTTTTAAAGATTTTATTTATTTATTTGACAGAGAGAGACACAGCGAGAGAGGGAACACAAGGAGGGGGAGAGGGAGAGGGAGAAGCAGGCTTCCAGTGGAGCAGGGAGCCCAATGCTGGGCTCGATCCCAGGGCCCCGGGATCATGACCTGAGCCGAAGGCAGACGCTTAACGACTGAGCCACCCAGGCGCCCCGATTCTAAAGAATTTTAAAGTAGGTTACCACCCTGACAGTACAGCTGCAGCTCTGCTCAGGAATGGCCTCGACATAAATGGGTAGTGATATGATAGTAGAGATGGGAGGAAAAGCTCTGTGAGTCTGCACAGGTATTAGAATTTTATTTATGTGCTTTATATCTGGAATATCACTCACTGACTCTCAGATATGGAGACATTTTTATAATACTTCATTTAATCCCTGTACACAGTTTCTGCAGGTACCCTTGAGCGATTCGAGGAATGGACCCTCCCCAACCCAACTCCTATCCCTGACTAATCTCGTAAAGCTTCCATTATCCACTTGTGTTCGTTTTCTGCAGAAGATTGATAACTATTACTTCTGCTATTGTTAGTTGTTGAAAGGTTTAACCTATAACTATTTTTAACACAAATGCACCATATTCTTCGAATCCTGTGCTTGGGCAAAACTCTTCAGAATCACCTGGGAAAAGGGTGTGCTTATCACACACATTTTGGTTGATTGACACCTCTCCACCTACACCTGCTCAGAATTACTTTGAGTATCTGTCAAAGAGAACATCTCTCCTCCACATGCCTTCCTCTTGCTGCTTGCAACTGAAAAGCTGATCCCACTATTCCATGTATTCCAGAACCATCCATCTATCTCATTTTATTTTAACAAGACATGTGCTAATTGAGCAGGAACAGGGCCAGACTGAAAATACACAGCAGCTTAGCCCAAGTGTTGCCAGGGAGAAGTCCCCCAAGGGGACAGCAACATACATTCCCAAGGAAAAAGATGGGCTCTGTGTCATAGTGAGCACCTGACCATCCTGATCCGACGTCTCCGACCCCAGATCTCTCCATCTCTCACCAGAAGCCCCCAATGGGTGAATGTGTTAGATATGTGTTGACATAATGGTGAGTATTGCTTTCGTTCACCCATCTGTTCATTCATGGGACAAATATTTTTTTTTTTAATTTTTTTTTTTTAATTTTTTTTTATTGTTATGTTAATCCCCATACATTACATCATTAGTTTTAGATATAGTGTTCCATGATTCATTGTTTGTGCATAACACCCGGTGCTCCATGCAGAACGTGCCCTCCTCAATACCCATCACCAGGCTAACCCATCCTCCCACCCCCCTCCCCTCTAGAACCCTCAGTTTGTTTTTCAGAGTCCATCGTCTCTCATGGTTCTTCTCCCACTCCGATTTCCCCCCCTTCATTCTTCCCCTCCTGCTACATTCTTCTT
This sequence comes from Phoca vitulina, assembly GCF_004348235.1. Lineage (NCBI taxonomy): Eukaryota > Metazoa > Chordata > Mammalia > Carnivora > Phocidae > Phoca > Phoca vitulina. The sequence continues at coordinate 4,414,907 of NW_022589746.1, forward strand.
CTTCTTTTTTTCTTTCTTAACATATATTGCATTATTTGTTTCAGAGGTACAGATCTGAGATTCAACAGTCATGGGACAAATATTTTTGAACACCTATTTTGAACACCACTATGAACCAGCCACTCTGAATCAAAAATAGATAAAATAAAATAAAATAAAGTAAAATAAAATAAAATAAATAAAACTCAGTCATTGCCCTGAAGGGACGCAAGGGGGAAGGACACATACAGTGTGTGCTGACAGAGGTATCCACAGGGAATTACGAGACCAGCAAGGTGAGCCACAAAACCAGCTTGAGGAGGCAGGAAAAGCTGGTTCCGAAATTATGATGTTTTTTATTTCATGGAGATGACACTAATGAGGGGATCATCGGCAACAGGAGAGGTAAGTTGAGTAAATATTTCAGAGAGATGGGGAGTTGGGGATGACTCTCATATTACAATATTGGAGCGGTGTGTCTTCAGCACAGAAATAATTCTTTTTAACTTATATAGAATCCACAGGAGTTGTAGATTCTCTGTTAAAGGAATAGAAATTTCTCAGTACAAGGTGCTTTTTCATCTTAAAGCTGAGCTGGGTACATGGCATTATTGAGCTCTTTCCTTCGCAGCTTGGTAACCAGCAGGCCTTTTATTAGTTCATTTCTGTCTGGCTTGCAGGAGAAGGTGAGGCTGGGATCAGGCAGTGGTTTGCTACTGCAATTGTTCTTTTCTAGAGAACAATTTCCCTTGAGAGCCCTCTGATGGAGAACCAAGGGTGGTAATGGTGGACACAGCCCGGGTCGGCCCGTGAGCAGCACGGACTGGGGAAGACTGCAGTCGTGGCATCCTTCAGCACGTTAGTGGGGCCCGTGAGCTGGGTACATACCAGGACTTACACTTTGGCGCTACTTGAAATGGGAGGTATTTACTCCTTAAAGTATGTGTTGCTTTTATTGTTTTCTGAGAAAAAAGTCGTTGTGGTAGGCTTCCATTTTAGTCCTAAATTGTGTGTCCCTCTGAGGATGCTGGCATGTCAGACAGATCTAAAAGGCTGGTGACTGGGTACCTGGGTGGCTCAGTCAGTTGAGTGTCTGACCTTTGATTTCAGCTCAGGTCATGATCTTAGGGTTGTGAGATCAAGCCCCACGTCAGGCTCTGTGCTAAGTGTAGAGCTTGCTTAAGATTCTGTCTCTCCCTTTGCCCCTGCCCCACTAAAATAAATAAATAAATAAATAAATAAATAAGAAAATGGCTAGTGATTGGGGCCCTGAAGGGCTTTATTTACATGATGCATAAGAAACTTCTTGAGAAAATGAGTCGCTTTAGGACACTTGAGGGCAAAGTTGTTGAAACTTATGATGTAAGGAAGCATGAGAAGGAGGGAGGGATGATTTTGCAAATAGTGTACTCTTTGATGAGAAGAATCTCGGGACAAGATAGCTATCAAAAGAAAATGTATTACTCAGCAACAACAACAAAAACAAACAACCCCCCCCAAAACAAACAAACAACCCCATTAAAAAAATGGGCATAGGACTCAGACATTTCTCCAAAGAAGATATGCAGATGGCCAAAAAAGCACATGAAAAGTTGTTCACCATCACTCATCAATAGGAAAATGCAAATCAAAACTACAAGGGGATAGCACCTCACACCCATCACTGTGCCTACTATCAAAATAGCAGAAAACAAGTGTTGGCAAGGACGTGGAGAAATAGGCACACTTGTGTACTGTTGCTGGGGGTGTAAAGGGTGCAGCTGCTGTAGAAAGCAGTAGGGTGGTCCCTCAAAAAATTGAACATAGAATTACCGTATGATCCAGCAATTCCATTTCTGGATATATACCCAAAAGAACTGAAAGCAAGGTCTCAAAAAGATATTTGAGTGCTCAAGTTCTTAGTATTATTCACAATACCCGAAAGATGGCCATGGCTCGGATGTCTACCAACGATGAATGGATAAACAAATTGTATATATACAGGCAAAGGAATACTATGCAGCCTTAAGGAGAAGAAAATTCTGACACAGGCTAAACTTGGATGACCTTTGACTTCTAGGACTGCCACCTCCCACATGGAGGAGATTGCAGGGGCCCTGCCCCACCCTTGATCCTCTCTACATGGTCCTTTTTTATTCAGATGCTCTGCCACTTCCCGCCACACTCCAAGGGGCAGAGTCTCTGGCAACAGTGGGTGCCCCATGAATGAATCTAATTTCCCACTGGGGGGGTCATTCATTCTCCCCAGGGGCCTTGTCCCCTTGCAGAGCCATTACCAGAGGACCTGGTGAGGATCCTCTCTGATTAAGGGACCTGCAGCACTCCCTGTCTATTCCTTGTTATTTTGCTTCTCAAAAGCATTTTGGATCAGGTTGTTCTTGCTTTCCAAGGTGTTTGAGCCTCTGAGGCAAGAAATTCCAAAGCCTAGCTGCTTACTTGATAAGGGGAGGAGGGGGCAGGTATAGGGAAGACAAACACAATTTTTAAAATAAAGTATCTGGGCGCCTGGGTGGCTCAGTTGGTTAAGCAACTGCCTTCAGCTCAGGTCATGATCCTGGAGTCCCGGGATCGAGTCCCGCATCGGGCTCCCTGCTCAGCAGGGAGTCTGCTTCTCCCTCTCCCGCTCCCCCCCTCTTGTGCTCTCTCTCTCTCTCAAATAAATAAATAAAATCTTTAAAAAAAATAAATAAATAAAATAAAGTATCTTGCCATGATGGCTGGTACGCTGGCTCCTTAGCATATCTTCCATTTTCCCTTAATTATTGAGCTTCCTAGAGAGTCAAGATTTCGTGTCATAGGAGGAGGTGGTGATAATTCGGTTCTTAAACAATGCTGAGGACCCCTCCCCTCTTTTCTATGATCCTCCCCCAAGGGGAAGCTCAGTCAACTTCAGAGATATGGCAGGAGAAAGTGCCTGGTCAACAGGATTACTTTGAGTCAGCTGTTGGTGGATCATTCAATCTGGCGGGCTTCACATGCTGGGATGGCTCCTGTGCTTGGTATACAGACTTATTTCTAAGCAAATAAACCCATAAAATGGAAATTCCATGTGCTAAAGAACCACTTGCAAGAAGCCTTCCCCAGGGATATCATCACTGCAGGATGGGAGCGGTCCCCTCCATTCGTGAACAGGAATGGTTCCAGTACTGCCTGGCTGCTGGCTGTGCCTTTACTGGTGACTGTTTTTAGATGTTGAGCATCTTGCCAAAGAAAATCCAAACCACAAGAGTACCTATCCCTGTGCCTTTTGAGTCGTCAGCATGAACGTGTTTGTTGAGTGAATGAATGGATGTCCTCAGGGTTCGTGCATTTGTCATTCTATTCAGGCTCCTTATCCTACCTTTCCAGACCCAGTTTCCCAGAGCGAAAAGAGCCTCTTTGCTTGGAGGGATCATTAACTCTCTCCTTTGATCTGACTTTCCTTCTGGAAGGCACAGTGCTAAGGACAAAATCAACCAGCCCCTTAAATGTGAACTGGAGTCTCTCAGCGCTGTCTGCCTGGCAGTGTGCACGGTGCTCCAGCTAGGGGCTCATCTGCGTAGCCAGACCACACCTCCCAAGGGCCCCTCTGATCTGCTGTCATCAGGATCCTGATGCTACAAAGGAAACACTTGGGGCGTGCTTATGAAAACTGCTCAGAATTTTTGACGCTTGGTCCATAGTCAGAAACCCAGCAAGTACCTGCCCCCATCCCTTCTGGGCAGCCATTAGGCCCCTACACACCGGCATCCTCAAGCTTGCCGGTCACCAGCACCTTGACGTTCTCTAGGAGGAAGGAACCGGCTCATAGCAAGTTATGGTTCAGTACATGAGACAGTCTGTTCTGTTCACGCAGAGAGGAGGAATGATTTGCCAAGCACATCCAGGACCTGGGTGCCCCTCAGAATCTGGTAGAGCCTGCCCGGGAGGAGGCCAGGACCCTTCTGGTCATGGGGCACTGCTCAAAATACCATTTCTAATGCCAAACTAAGGTCTTTAAATTCCCCTGTGTTCCCTGTACTCATAACAACCTCTGTTTATCAATCATCTACTATGTGCTGTGCAATTTTTGAACCCTTTACATGCTGTTAATTCACTTAATCTTTAGAACAAGTCTAGGAATGAGCATTATTATGGTCTCTTCTATTGCATAGAAGTTAAGTAACTTGCCCAATGTCACCCCAATGATGAGTGGCCTCCAGGTACCAGAGCTCAGGCGCAGTGAATCCCCGTTTTCCTAGCTTGTTTCTATGTGACTCATAGAGTATTTAGAGGCAAGCAGAGAAGCACGTAGCATACATTTTTGTATTTTTATGACAAGCAAGCTTTGTCTACCTTGGTAATGATGCTTGGACGATGCTTGGACGATGCTTGGACACCACACATTTCCCAATCAGGTTGCTTCTTTTATCCTCATGCCCAACTGAGGAAGCTCAACCCTTGGCTTCTACTCAGCCACTGGTTTTCTCCAGCTTTTAGGGGTGGAGGCCTGTGATAGGCTGGGAGGCCAAAGCTATAAATTGGAGAGAAGTAACTCTCTGTCCATTTCCAGTTTCTGCCATTACCCAAAGGGACCGCATGGAGTGATAGTGATACACAATGGCCCAGAGCAGCTCTGCCCAGTGAAGTATCCCCTTTCCAGCTTCCAGGAAATTGAGTGCCTTTAGGAATAATCTGCCCTTTCTTTGCTATGACCCATCATTTTGTGACAGTCTCCTTATTTCGTGTGGTCATTTCTCTTCTCGTAGCAACACCCCCTTCCCTTGAGATGCCTTCATACTCATAGCAATGCCATGGACAAGGGCTCCCAGGCTTACTTTGTTCATAAAGCCAGGTTAGCTATGCCAGCCTGCTTCTAGGGTGGCCGTGAAACTGGTTATATGGTGGCCTGCAGGGCAGTTATGCGCAGAGGCACCGTGTCCATAATTAGCTCTGGTCATTTTCCATGGATATGTTACTAATCATCTGTTTTGATTCCATATAGGTCCTTGAATCCTCATGTTGTCCAGAAGAGCTGGTCCTTTGCCCTTGGCAGTGACTGGCAGGTCTTTTCAGACACTGGGAACAGCCAAGATTGCATTTTTAAAAGCACCACTCTATATTTAGCAGGCCAAATTGTCCATGGTGTACTCTCCCTTTGTACTTGCACCACCTAAAAAAAGCTCACCTTCACATGCAAGGTCATGCAGATCGGACAGACATTGATTTTGCTGCCCGTGGGACCCAGAATAACTCCACTATGGAAAATGCCACACAGGGGGGGCCAACTGAAAAAAAACAGATGCTATCCCATTCAACTTTGGCAAAGTGCAGAGGAAAAGAGAATTTTAGCAAGGTTAGCGCATAGAGGTCCTGGCTTCCCGGGATAAGAGAATTCCAAGTAGATGTCAGGCCAGAACCAAGTCTCAGGATCAGTCTGGCAAAGTGCCCTAAAGCTCCCACTGCAACTTTTCTATCTCCTCTTGTAATCTTTTATTTGTCTTTCATGATTGTCTTCTTCTTTTGTTCTCCTTTCTGTCCTCTTTCCCTACATTTCTTCCTCCCTCTCTCGCTCCCTCTATTCCTTCATTCCCTCCTTTCTTCCTCCCTTCCTCCATACTGTTCTCATTGATTAAGCCCTAACAGTGTTTTGTGCACTGTACAAGCCACCAGTACTATTACCAAAGTTTATTAAACCAGATATTACTGTGCCTACTAGAAGAGTAGACAAACAAACAAACAAGGTAATATGGCATCATAACAGGATGACACAGAAGGAGGAAGGACACTCAACTGGCCTCAGAGGTCCCAGGAGAGGCTGTCCTGTGAGGGTGACCCTGAGCTGAGCTACTCCTCTCCCCACAGGATAAAACTGGCCCAGCCTTTTCTTTCTTTCTTTTTCTTTTTCTTTTTTTTCTTTCTTTCTTTCTTTCTTTCTTTCTTTCTTTCTTTCTTTCTTT
>NW_022589746.1:4420813-4497887 GCF_004348235.1 Phoca vitulina
TTTCTTTCTTTCTTTCTTTCTTTCTTTCTTTCTTTCTTTCTTTCTTTCTTTCTTTCTTTCTTTCCTTCCTTCCTTCCTTCCTTCCTTCCTTCTTTCTTTCTTTTTCTTTCTTTCTTTCTTTAAGATTTTATTTATTTATTTATTTGAGAGAAAGAGAGAGAGCACAAGCAGGGGTGAGGGGCAGAGAGAGAGGGAGAAGCAGACTCCCCGCTGAGCAGGGAGCCCAACACAGGGCTCCATCTCAGGACCCCAGGATCATGACCTGAGCTGAAGGCAGATACTTAACTGACTGAGCCACACAGGCAATCCACCCCCCTCTTTTTTAAGATTTTATTTTTATTTATTTTAGAGAAAGAGAGCAGGGGGAGGAGCAGAGTGGGAGGGAGAGGGAAAAGGAGAGGGAAAGAGAATCTCCAGCAGACTCCACACTGAGCATGGAGCCCAATGTGGGGCTCGATCCCACAACCCCGAGACCATGACCGGAGCTGAAGCCAAGAGTTGGACACTTAACCAACTGAGCCATCCAGGTGCCCCAAAACTGGCCCAGTCTTAAATCATCAGGTGCAGAGGGGAGCACTTCCCTTAGTTCTCTTCTTCTAAGCCCACATAGTAAATAAGAAAGCAACATCAGGGACACTTATCCTGCCGAGCCCTATCATCAGCTCGCTCCCAGCTTCCTTCCTACTCCTCACGTTCTGGCCTGTGGTTGGAGAGCCCACGCCTCTCCTTAGAGGTTAAGAGAAGGTCTAGAACTCAAAAATCACAGAAGAAAAAATAGTCACACTCCATTATATGAGAAAAATATTTTAAAATTTATTACCTGCACTTTCGAAGAATAAGAGCTCTGGGGGTTAATGGCATGCCTCATGGCTGCAATAAGTAATAAGCTGCTTAAACAGTGAATAGAGATATCTAGTACTAAATAAGCTTTTTTATCCAGTGAGTCTTTTAAATAAGAGAGTTTGCCCTTGACTGCTATCTTGAAAGTTAGAAGATGTCTTAGAGTGTGCACAGTCATGGGTTCGATCTGATGTTGATAAGAACAACCCGGGACCACGATCTCCAATATCTTGTGATTCTGCTAGTGAATTACTGTCTGGATTATCACATATGTAGAGAAGAACTTTATTTTATGAAAGTGAAGTCTACTTAGGTCTGAAGTCCCCACTTAATTCTGCCTGTTCAAGGAGATCTGGTTTCTTTCGGGTTAGCAGTCCAGGATTTTCAGTTAATCCAGGCTTTAAACTCAATCAAACTCAAGTTCAGATTCTGTGTGATTTCTGTTCTGTCTTCCCCAATCTCCCAGGATGGTGTCTCCATGCGGTGGGGGGAGGGGGGTGTCCGGTCTTGGTGTGGTCACCTGGGTCCTACTGGCCCCACTGTCTGGACTATCACCATTGATCCTGGCAAGGGGGTCTCTAGCGGACCTCCCCAGTCTCACCTGGCCTCAGGGAAATGCCAACAGCTGCTGCTCAGGTCCCGGTCCCTGCTATACCCTCCACTGTCTTCTCGCCAGCCCCAGGTTCCTTCTCACGCCTCACCCCTCAACTGTCCTGTGATCCCCACTGGACATGCGGGAATATCTGCATCTCCCCCAAGGCAGGGTGCAGGGTCTAGGGGATATGCTATCTTAGGCCTTTTCTCTCTGCAACCTACCCTGCTGCCATTTCTGTCACTGTCTCAACCCATTGTAAGATTGGGGCTCCTTCTGAGGTGGTTCTCTTTCAAGACTTCCAAATAAGAAATAGGGGGCAAGTCTCATGAAGTGTTCCTTACCTGTTTTCTGCCACCCCCACACCATTTACACACCCACCCCTGTAGACATGAGGGTGTTTCAGGCACTGGGTCCCAAATCTCTTCTGCATCCTTTTCCAGGCCGGGAAGGGTTTCCAGGTCTCCTTTGAGCAAGGGAAATTAGCTTACATTTTATCCTCATCCTCATTACCTATGGTTTAGTTTATAAGCCGAGACTCCAAGAAGCCTGGCCTCACTAGAATTTGCCGATCCCCTTTTCACCTAGAAAAGTTTAGCTCTAGCCTTTTGCAGCTGTTGTCTTTGAAAAGGGCTTCAAGGGCATTTTTGGAGGTCACAAGGGGACCATTAATTCCTTTGTTCTTGTTGGATCTTGTCCTCCCCACCGAAGGAAGGGAGGCCTCCCATATGTGAAGGCAACATTCAAACAAATAGACTTGATAGAAAGTATGAAGTTTGATTTAACTGACCAATGGGTGAGCCAACAGGAGGACGGTAGAGCTGTTGAGGAGAAATAGGGATTTATATACTCAGCTGAGAAAAGAATGCATAAATGAGATTGCTAAATTAGATACAAAGTTAAAAAAAAAACCAAAAAACCTCTGGCGGTAACTTTTCTAACAGGTAATCAACATCGGTCTTACCTTTTCCTAACAGGCTATTAACATAATTCTTACCTTTTCCTAAATGATGTAAGCAGCAAGTGTCTCTGTCAGCTGGGAACTGATATGCAAATATACCGTGACAATGCGACACAATGCCACAGGACTCCGGTGATGCACAAATGGCAAAATCCCAGTTTCTACAAAGTGGCTTCATCTAGCATGGTACAAAAACTGAAGCAAAGAGTTTTTCTTTTTTGTAAATTTAGTTAACATATATATTCTATGTAAATATATATATATGTATCTTTATCTCTATATTCTCTTTCTCACATATATAAAGGTCGAGTCTCTAAAACATAATGAATCTTGGTGTTGAAAAGAAGCAGGTTACAAGGAGACAGGTGTCGTGTCATCAGCCTTCTGAACTTGCACATCTCAAAAGGTCTCTTTTGATTGGTTCATTTTCAAAGAACCCTGTGGTGTCCATGTGCTGATTTGTAAGCCAGTTCTCCTTTCCTTTCTAGAAAACGTTCCTTCTTCTGCTCTAGGCACATTGGTTTAGTGGGAGGGAAGAGAAGACGGACAAGAGTCATGACCCACTCGAGGGCAGAGTCCTGTTCCAGGGTTTTCCAAACTGGAACCAGAGAAAGAAATTTAGTGTTTCTCTGGGGATGAAGCTAGGAATCCCAGTTTCACTACTTTTATCTGTGCAACCTTGGGCAAATTACTTAACCTTTCTATCTCTTAGTTTCCTGGTCTGTAAAATAGGGACAATGATAGTATTTACCTGATAGGGTTGTTGTGAAGTTTAATGAGTTAATACATCTAAAATGTTTAGAAGTGTGCTTGGCACGTAAGAAGCCTACAATAAATTTTGTGGGAAGTGACAGCTGCCAGCATCTGTGTTCCTTGCCTATTGGAGAAAGACAGATTTAATAACAGCTACAGGTAGAGAGCAGCAGAAGAAAGGAAGGTAGAAATAGTCCCCAGGGACTTCTGAGTGCCTGTATTTACTGTTCCCTGAGGCCAGGCTCATGACTGTCTTTCCTGGGGCTGTTAGACCTCCCATAGATTTCTGCTTTTGCCTAAAGTTTGCTTTTTTTGTTTTCTGTTTTTTTGTTTTTTGTTTTTTTACTTGGAGCCTACTTTTAACTTCTAACCCTTTTAAATATGTCAGTATCTCAAGTGGGTTTCTCATAGGCAGCAAATAGTTGGATCTTGCTTTTTTTAGCCTGTGACCATAATGATATCAACTACCTAATTATTCTTTTATACTAAATTGTTATATGAGCTTGCATGCATACTCCTTCATTTGATCAGAAGACCAAGGCTCAGAATAGTAACTGGTTTGCTGAAGAACTTGAGCTTAGCCTAGTGCAGCTAAGACTAGAACCCCAGGGCTAGAAATGCCATTTGTTCTTGTGTTTTCCCAGTAACATAGTCATTCTAAAAGAAAAGATGCCAGGACCTTGAAAAGCAAAGGTTACTAGGTAGAAACCAGTGGCAAAGCTTCCAAGAGGGGTTTACTTCCATCAGGAAGAAAGTTGCCTGTCATTTTGACTCTCTAGTTCTGTTCCACCCTCGGGAGAGTAATCCTTACTCTTCACCGCTGGCTTCTACCCACTGACTTTTGCATTACTGGACCCAACACACCTGTGGAGCAAAGATCAAGTCATGTTCATTGTGGGGCATGTGGAGAGTTTTTGGTGCTGCTTATGTTTCTGCCATATCCATCACTGCCCAGGGATCTCAGATATGCCCACCGGGGATTCCACCAAAGGAGAAATTAACAAAACGTTCTCCAGGACTGTTCAAGAAGCTAGGTATAGTTGGAATTGCCCTTGACCTGCATATTAAAATCATCCAGAAAGATTCTGGCATTTCAAACTCTTGCTCCCTGGCTAACACTTATGTGAGAATGATAATATTTTCATTTTCTTTCCCCACTCGTGTTCATTGAGCACCTGCATATTCCAGGCATCAGGGTACAGGAGCGAACAGGACAGATATGATGCCTGCCCTCACTGACTAGCTTAATGCCCTATTTTGATACATATTTAATGAATTACAGTTCAAAGGGATGTGTATTGAGCACCTACACAGTGCCAGGCACTGGTTTAACTGTGGGAGTAGAGTAGTGGGCAAACAGACCCCTCTTCTCACCAAGTGACATTGGTAATAAGCCAACACAGCACTGCCCTCCCCCCCATCCCTATGTTCCTCTCTTCCCTATGCCACTCAAGCCCTTGGAAGACTTCCTAGCTATAAGAGTTGAAATGAAATAATTCCCTTCCAGGGTTTACATGGTTACCAAAGGTTTTTACTAGGTGAGGGGGGAGCACTCTGAGAACATTTAGTCCAATTCCTTCATGTTACATTTGTAGAATCTGAGATTCAAATAGGTTGTAACTTGGCCCTAAATCATTACTGCATGATGCAGCCAACACGAGGACCTAGGTTGCCTGATTCCTATCCTTGAATTCATTCTACTTGGTCCACTGCTTGTGTGAAAACAGCCAATGATAGCTGTATTTGCCCTAAGTGATCAATGGTTGACCTTTAAAGTAAGAATGGACTTTTTTTTCAAATGGAAAAGTGTTTTTGACCAAAAATTAATGAAGTATAAAAAAGATAGACTGGAAGTCTGCAGAAACATTGTTATCTCTAGGCAATATTAATGATCAAAACTTAAAATTTGAAAATCATCATGATTTAGATTGCCCTTTATAATTGATACTTGGTTGTAGAAAGAAAGTTTAAAGAACACATATATTCTGGAATTAGGTCATTGCCAATAAAAGATCATGCCTAGTATTAAAAATTTGTAACCCAATGTTCTTGGGTTTGGAAAGATGTTATTTATTATTTGTATATTCATCTACTCATTTAAAGAATTATTTTTCAACTTGTCATGGAATGCAGAGTTGGTATAGAAATCCCTGGAGTGTCCTTATAGCCACCTAGAATTACAACAGCAGCAAGAATCTAGCATCGTAAGTGCTAACTTGTAATGTGTAGCGGAAAGAAGAAGGGCTAATAGAAGGTAAGAGATCAGATATATGTTTCAAGTTTCAGCTTTGGTTTTTGTGACATCTGGGAAACCATTCTCAGCAGAGATTTGCCTTTCTTGGGATATGGATAATAAATAGAGCAAATCAGAGTGATTGTGGAGCTGAGCTGTTGAATGACAAATAAGAGTGTGTGTGGTAGAAGTGTAACATATGAATGTTCAGGAGACATTGTCTTCTTCTCTGAACACTAAAATATCTTTGCACTTCAGGGGGTTGGCATCCTATTCTTTTCAAGCCATTGACTGCATTTATGTTGCAAGACAGAGAATATGGCAAAAGCAACAGTTTTTAGTAATTCAACTCTTACACATACAATGTTTCAGGGTTTAGTTGAAATATAATCTTGTACCAGTGGATTTTGCCACATGTATATACCTGCACAGCCACTACGCTATGAAGACTAAAACATATCCACCACCCTGCAGTTTCCTGGCCAGTCTTTGCATTCAGTTCACTTGCTCCAGTCAGTTGCCGTGCTAACAATATAGTGTAGTCTTGCCTGATCTAATTTTTTATAAATTGAATCAAACATGGACTCCTTTTTTTTTTTTGGCCTGGCTTCTTACATGTGGCATAACATTTTTGAGATTCATCTGTGTTGTGTTAATAGTTTATTCCTTTTCATTGCTAAGTAGAATTCTGCATGAAACCTATTCACTTGATGTTCATTCAGGTGTTTTCTAATTTGGGGCCGTTATGAATAAAGCTGCTATTCTTGTAGAAGACTGCTATAAAGCTGCTATTCTTCTTGTAGAAGACCATTCTTCTACAAGTCTTTTCAGGGATGTGTCTCTCTTTTGAAGAAATAGGCAAGAGTGGAATTTCTGGGCTGAGGGGTAGATATGTAACTTTTTTTTGCAAATTGCCATAATTTCCAAGTGGTTGTGTTATTTCACACTCTGGCCAGCAGTGTATGAGGATTCCATTTGCTCTCTCTCCATCCTATCAACTCCTGTCTTGGCCAGGTTTTTGTTTATTTCTTTTGCCCTTCTGGTGGTTGGGTAGTACCACTCAGCATCTTCATGGTAACTAATAATTCTGAGCCTCTTTTCTTATGCTTATAGACATACATTCTTTTGTGAAGTGTTTTTTTTTCTCAATTTTTATTAGGTTGGTTTTTTTTTTTAAAGATATTTTAGTTTGATGAAGTCCAATTGTCTTTTTTTCTTTTATGGTTCCTGTTTTTGACAGCCTACGAAATCTTTACCTACCCTACCATTTGCACAAGTGCCCTGTTTTAATTTTTTTTTCTTCCGCGTCCAAGCCCGTTTATTTGGTGTCCCGCACACTAGGCCTCTATCACCAGCCTCGACTTCTCCACCTGCAGTGCCACTCCAGAGCCCGGGAAGCCTGTCACTTGCTGCAGCACACTGATGTCGTGCGTGGTCCAGGAGCTTCTCCCCGTTCACCGGGTCTGCCACATCCTGCTGAATCAGCTTCTGCTCACACTCCCAGGTGGCCACAGCCCCAGAAGGCCAGGGCAACGGCGTGAGGCACGGCACCTCTCAGGCTGTCTCGGACCAGCGCACACACGCAGCGCTCACCGCGCCCGACGAATCCCACGTAGTCCGAGGAGCAGGCGAACAGCGAGGAGCGCATGCGCACCAGGTCTGATATGCGCAGTGACTCTCCGGACCTGGGGTTGGTCACCGTGCGTGAGGGCTTCTCCAGCTTGGTGGCCTTGGATTGGGGGGGGAGGTCGGTGACAGGATCCAGAAGCTGGGCAGTGCTTTGTCCTTGTGCTTGCCTGCGGGGCATGCAGTGGCCGCGGGCCAGGCATCCTCTGGGCCTATCCCCCCAGGCGGCCTTGGACATGAAAAGTTGAGGAGCTGTCGCATGATGGCTGCTTCCTTCTGCAGGAAGCCCTGCATCTTCAGCGCCGCAGCCGCAGCTGCTTTTTCTGCCCCTCGCGTCGGGCACCCTACTACTTCTCATAGACCTTCAGCTGCCGGCGGCGAAATCCTTCTGGTGTGAAGTGAACCCCAGGACTGCGTCGCGCTCACACAGGTAGCTCTCTGGGGTGACGGCTGGTCGTAGGCAGGGCTGCGCAGAGAGGCAGGGGCGGCCGAAGTCCTTGAGGGCATGCCGGCTCGGTGGAATGTTCTGGGTCCCGCAGCTGGGCCGCTGGGGCCTTCTCGTCGTAGGTGTGGGCAGTCCTCACCCTGCAGTTCCTGCCATACTGTGTCTCCTCACAAACGACTCCTCCTATCTTCGTTGCTTCTTCAACTGTGTCTATACTGTGTTTTCTTTTAGGAAGTTTATGCCTTTATGTTTACGTAGATGATCTACCCCAAATTAATATTTGGGTATTAGTGTAAAATAGGAGTCAAGGTTCATGTTTTCCGATATTTATTCAGTTATTTCAACTCCATTTGTTGAAAAGACTTATTTCTTTAATGAATGGCTTTGGTGCCATTGTTGAAAATTATTTTTGAATATGTGAGTCTTTTTCTGGACTCTGTTTTTACACCAGTACCACTCTGTCTTAAATACTGTAGATTATAATGAGTCGAGATCAGAGTTCTTTTTCAATATTGGTTTGGCTGATCTAGGACCTTGGCATCTCCATATAAGTTTTAGAATGAGCTTGCCAGTACCTACAAGGAAGCTGCGGGATTAAGTTTGAGATTGTGTTGAACCTGCAGATTTGGGGAAAACTGACATATTAAAAATATGGTCTTCCAATCCATGAACATGTTATATATGTCCATTTATTCAGAGCTTTAAAAAAAATTTCTTTCTGCAATTCTTTGTAGTTTCAGCATACAGGTCTTAACACTTGTTTTGTTAAATTTATTCCTAAGTTAAATTCTTTATATCCTTATGAATGGTATTATTTTAAAATTTTATTCTAATTATTTATACCTATTATGTAGAGGTATGATAGACTTATTTTTTTTTAATTTATTTTATTTTATTATGTTATGTTAGTCACCATACAGTACATCATTAGTTTTTGATGTAGTGTTCCATGATTCATTGTTTTCATATAATACCCAGTGCTGCATGAAATATGTGCCCTCCTTAATACCCATCACCAGGCTAACCAATCCCCCCACCCCCCTCACCTCTAAAACCCTCAATTTGTTTCTTGGAGTCCATAGTCTCTCATGGTTCATCTCTCCCTCTGATTTACCCCCCCTTCATTTTTCCCTTCCTTCTCCTAATGTCCTCCATGTTATTCCTTATGTTCCACAAATAAGTGAAACCATATGATAATTGACTTTCTCTGCTTGACTTATTTCACTTAGCATAATCTCCTCCAGTCCCATCCATGTTGATGTAAAAGTTGGGTATTCATCCTTTCTGATGGCTGAATAATATTCCATTGTATATATGGACCACATCTTCTTTATCCATTCATCTGTTGAAGGGCATCTTGGCTCTTTCCACAGTTTGGCTGTTGCAGACATTGCTGCTATGAACATTGGGGTGCATATGGCCCTTCTTTTCACTACGTCTGTGTCCTTAGGGTAAATACCCAGTAGTGCAATTGCTGGGTCATAGGGTAGTTCTATTTTTAATTGAGGCACCTCCACACTGTTTTCCAAAGTGTCTGTACCAACTTGCATTCCCACCAACAGTGTAAGAGGGTTCCCCTCTCTCCACAACCTCTCCAACATTTGTTGTTTCTTTCCCTGTCCATTTTCGCCATTCTGACTGGTGTAAGGTGGTATCTCAATGTGGTTTTGATTTGGATTTCCCTGATGGCTAATGATGATGAACATTTTTTCATGTGTCTGTTAGCCATTTGTATGTCTTCTTTGGAGAAGTGTCTGTTCATGTCTTCTGCCCATTTTTTGACTTGATTATTTGTTTTTTGGGTGTTGAGTTTGAGAAGCTCTTTATTGATCTTGGATATCAGCCCTTTGTCTATAGTGTCATTTGCAAATATCTTCTGCCATTGTGTGGGTGCCTCTTTGTTTTGTTGACTGTTTCCTTTGCTGTGCAGAAGCTTTTTATCTTGATGAAATCCCAAAAGTTCATTTTTGCTTTTGTTTCACTAGCCTTTGGAGATGTATCTTGAAAGAAGTTGCTGTGGGCGATGTCAAAGAGGTTACTGCCTATGTTCTCCTCTAGGATTTGGATGGATTCCTGTCTCACATTGAGGTCTTTCATCCCCTTTGAGTTTATCTTTGTGTATGGTGTTAGAGAATGGTCAAGTTTCATTCTTCTGCATGTGGCTGTCCAATTTTCCCAGCACCATTTATTGAAGAGACTGTCTTTTTTCCATTGCATATTTTTTCCTGCTTTGTCGAACATTATTTGACCATAGAGTTGAGGGCCCATATCTGGGCTCTCTGTTCTGTTCCATTGGTCTATATGTCTGTTTTTGTGCCAGTACCATGCTGTCTTGGTGATCATGGCTTTGTAATATAGCTTGAAATCAGGCAGTGTGATGCCCCCAGCTTTGTTTTTCTTTTTCAACATTTCATTGGTGATTCAGGGTCTTTTCTGATCATACAGATTTTAGGATTGTTTGTTCCAGCACTTTGAAAAATGTTGGAATTTTGATTGGGGTGCCGTTGAAGGTATAGATTGCTCTGGGCAGGGTAGACATTTTAACAGTGTTTATTCTTCCAGTCCATGAGCATGGAATGTTTTTCCATCTTTTTGTGTCTTCTTTAATTTCTTTCATGAGTGTTCTGTAGTTCCTAGAGTATAGATCCTTTACCTCTTTGGTTAGGTTTGTTCCGAGGTATCTTATGGTTTTTGGTGCTATTGTAAATGGAATCGATTCTCTAATTTCTCTTTCTACAGTTGCATTGTTAGTGTATAAGAAAGAAACTGATTTCTGTGCATTGATTTTGTATCCTGCCACATTACTGAATTGCTGTATGAGCTCTAGTAATTTGGGGGTGGAGTGTTTTGGATTTTCCACATAAAGTATCATGTCATCTGTGAAGAGAGGGAGTTTGACTTCTTCTTTGCCAATTTGAATACCTTTTATTTCTTTTTGTTGTCTGATTGCTGTTGCTAGGACTTCTAGTACTATGCTGAACAATAGTGGTGAGAGTGGACATCCTTGTCGTGTTCCTGATCTTAAGGGAAAGGCTCTCAGCTTTTCCCCATTGAGGATGATATTCGCTGTGGATTTTTCATAGATGGATTTTATGAACTTGAAGAATATTCTCTCTATCCCTATACTCTGAAGAGTTTTAATCAGGAAAGGATGTTGTATTTTGTCAAATGCTTTTTCTGCATCAATTGAGAGGACCATATGGTTCTTCTCTCTCCTCTTATTAATGTGTTCTATCACATTGATTGATTTGCGAATGTTGAACCACCCTTGCATACCAGGGATAAATTCCACTTGGTCATGGTGGATGATTCTTTTAATGTATTGTTGGATCCTATTAGCTAGGATTTCGTTGAGGATTTTGGAATCCGTATTCATCAGGGATATCAGTCTGAAATTCTGCTTTTTGATGAGGTCTTTGCCTGGTTTGGGAATTAAGGTAATGCTGGCCTCATAGAATGAGTCTGGAAGCTTTCCTTCTGTTTCTATTTTTTGAAACAGCTTCAGGAGAATAGGTATTATTTCTTCTTTGAATGTTTGGTAGAATTCCCCAGGGAATCCATCAGGCCCTAGACTCTTGTTTTTTGGGAGTTTTTTTTTTTTTTTTAAGATTTTATTTATTTATTTGACAGAGAGAGACACAGCAAGAGAGGGAACACCAGCAGGGGGAGTGGGAGAGGGAGAAGCAGGCTTCTCGCCGAGCAGGGAGCCCGATGCGGGGCTTGATCCCAGGACCCTGGGATCCATGACCTGAGCCAAAGGCAGACGCTTAATGACTGAGCCACCCAGGCGCCCCTTCTGGGAGGTTTTTGATCACTGCTTCAATCTCATTACTGGTTATTGGCCTATTCAGGTTGTCAATTTCTTCCTGTTTCAGTCTTGGCAGCTTATAGGTTTCCAGGAAGGCCTCCATTTCATCTGGATTACTCAGTTTATTGGCATATAGTTGTTGATAATAATTTCTAATAATTGTTTCTATTTCCTTGGTGTTAGTTGTGATCTCTCCCCTTTCATTCATAATTTTATTAATTTGGGTCCTTTCTCTTTTCTTTTGGATAAGTCTGGCCAGTGGTTTATCGATCTTATTAATTCTTTGAAAGAACTAGCTTCTAGTTTTGTTGATCTCATCTACTGTGTTTCTGGTTTCTAATTCATTGATCTCTGCTCTAATCTTAATTATTTCTCTTCTAATGCATAGCTTAGGCATTGTTTGTTGCTTTTTCTCCAGTTCTTTAAGGTGTAAAGTTAGTGGGAATCTTGCATGATACCGCTACACCAGCGGCACTTAAGGTGTAAAGTTAGTGGGTGAATTCGGGACTTTTCTGTTTTTTGAGTGAGGCTTGGATGGCTATGTATTTCCCTCTTAGGGCCGCCTTTGCAGTATCCCATAGGTTTTGGACCGATGTGTTTTCGTTCTCATTGATTTCCATGAGTTGTTTAAGTTCTTTGATTTCCTGGTTGACCCAAACATTCTTGAGCAGAGTGGTCTTTAGCTTCCAAGTGTTTGAATTTCTTCCAAATTTTTTCTTGTGATTGATTTCCAGCTTTAAAGCCTTATGGTCTGAGAAATATGCAGGGAATAATCTCAGTCTTTTGGTATCGGTTGAGACCTGATTTGTGACCCAGTATGTGGTCTATTCTGGAGAAAGTTCCATGTGTGCTCGAGAAGAATGAGTTTCTGTTGTTTTAGGGTGGAATGTTCTGTATATATCTATGAGGTCCATCTGGTCCAGTGTGCCATTCAAAGCTCTTTTTCTTTGTTGATTTTCTTCTTAGATGATCTGTCTATTGCTGAGAGTGGAGTATTGAGGTCTCCTACAATTAACGTATTATTGTCAATATGACTCTTTATTTTGGTTAACAGTTGGCTTATGTAGGTGACTGCTTCCATGTTGGGGGTGTAGATATTTACAATTGTTAGATCTTCTTGTTGGATAGACCCTTTAAGAATGGTATAGTGTCAGGGGCGCCTGGGTGGCTCAGTCGTTAAGCGTCTGCCTTAGGCTCAGGTCATGATCCCAGGGTCCTGGGATCAAGCCCCGCATCGGGCTCCCTGCTCGGCGGGAAGCCTGCTTCTCCCTCTCCCACTCCCCCTGCTTGTGTTCCCTCTCTCGCTGTGTCTCTCTCTGTCAAATAAATAAATAAAATCTTAAAAAAAAAAAAAGAATGGTATAGTGTCCTTCTGTGTCTCTAACTACAGTCTTTAGCTTAAAATCTAATTTGTCTAATATAAGAATTGCTACCCCAGCTTTCCTTTGAGGTCCGCTGGCATGGAAGATGGATCTCCATCCCTCACTTTCAGTCTGGATGTATCTTTAGGTTCAAAATGAGTCTCTTGTAGACAGCATATGGATGGGTCCTGTCTTTTTATCCAATCTGCAACTCTGTGCCGTTTTATGGGAGCATTTAGGCCATTCACATTGAGAGTGATTATTGAAAGATATGAATTAATTGTCATCATGTTGCCTGTGAAGTCCTTGTTTCTATACATTGTCTCTGTAAATTTCTGTTCTGTATCACTCTTGGGGTCTTTCTCCTTTTATAGAACCCCCCTTAATATTTCTTGCAGGGCTGCCTTAGTGGTCACATATTCTTTCAGTTTCTGCCGGTCTTGGAAGCTCTGCATCTCTCCATCCATTCTAAATGACAGCCTTGCCGGATAAAGTATTCTTGGTGGCATGTTCTTCTCATTTAGTACCCTGAATATGTCTTGCCAGGCCTTTCTGGCTTGCCAGGTCTCTATGGATAGGTCTGATGTTATTCTGATGTTCCTCCCTCTGTACGTAAGGAATCTCTTCCCCTTAACTGCCCTTAAGATGGTTACCTTGGTTCTAAGATTTGCGAGTTTCACTATTACATGCCAGGGCGTTGGTCTGTTTTCCTTGATCTTGGGAGGGTTCCTCTCTGCCTCTAGGACACGGATGTTTGTTTCATTCCCCAGATTAGGGAAGTTCTCAGCTACAGGTTGCTCAAATATATCTTCTAGTCCTCTCTCTCTCTCCAGCCCCTCAGGGATCCCAATAATTCTGACATTGGAACGTTTCATGGCATCACTATTTCTCTAAATCTGTTTTCATGGATTATAAGCTATTTTTCCCAGGCCTCCTCATTTTCCTTCCTTTCTATCAATTTGTCTTCTAGGTTACTAATTTGTTCTTCTGCCTCGTTTACCCTAGCTGTTAGAGTATGTAGATTAGATTGGATCTCATTGGTAACCTTTTTAAGTTCTGCCAGTTCAGCTTTCATTTCTGCCCTTAGAGACTCTATATGATGCCATTAATCAATTTCTCCATTCTAGCTGTCGTCTTCATAACTGTTACCCTGAAGTCCATTTTTGACATCTTGGTTATATCTGTATCCATTTGTAAATCTGTGGCAGAAGTCACAATCTGAGTCTTTCCTTTTTGGGGGGTTCCTCCTCCTAGTCATTCTGTTGAGGGGTGAGTCCAAATTATTGACCACAACCCAAGTAAGATGCACCTGTTTTGTAGGGACCTTAGGGTTGTAGGCCTCCTGTTCTCCCAGCCTGTCTTCTGGGGGAGGGGCCTTCCATGCTGTTACTCAGGCAACCCTGTTTGGGTGGAGTTGCCCTGCTCCCTGTGGGGAGGGGATGGGCTCAGTGAAAACCGGTTTTGGGGGGCTTTTGTCCTCTGGCGGCTTTCTGCATCTCTTCCGAGAGTCAGAGCAGAAGAGACCGTTTCCCACCCTCTGCCTCAGAGCAGAGAGACTGCAGTCTGTTCTTCAGTGAGCTCTCCAGGCCACACCGTCTCCGTTTCTGTCCATGCTGCTATAAACTGCAGCGTCCTGCGTTGTTTGCCTCTCAGCAGCGCCCCCAGTCCTGCCTCCAGGTCGGGGCTCATCTCTGCCCTTTGTGCTTCTAAAACCACTAGCTGCCCCCAGTTCACACACGTGGCCCCGCTGCTCCTGGTTTCAGTCTGGGGGGCTGCCCTAAAGTCCTTTCCCCGCTGCTACCGGTCTTTGAGTCTGTGCCTGTCCCCAGCATGGGAGGCTTTCACCCACCGGCGGTGCAGGATCCGAACGGCTCCCTCCCCCTTCCGTTTATCTTCTGATGTGTGCCTGCGGAATCATGGCACCCCGCTTCATACCTTGGAACCAACCGCCTGCGATATTCTGTTTGTAGAGATCCAGATCTATCTTCTTACATCTCAGGCTGATTTCGTGGGTGTTCAGAGTGGTCTGGTAGATATCCAACTCAGTTCAGGGACCGGTTGGTATAGGGTCCCCTACTCCTCCGCCATCTTTTTTTCTCTACAATAGACTTTTGTATATTGATCTCATATCATGCAAGGTTCACTTATTTGGTTTATGGGCTCCTTAAGTACATCATCATGTCATCTGTGAATAATCATAGCTTTACTCTATCTTCTAATCTTAATGTCTTTCATTTATTTTCCTTACCTTACTGTATTAAGATCTCCAGTACAATTTGAAGAGAAGTGTACTTCAATATACTTGCCCTGGCTTTGGAGGAAAGGATTTTGAAGGGTAGCAGAATATGCCACTTTGCTTTATTGATTATTTTGAGCTGTAGACACTTGAAAAACAGCACATGCAAGGAGATGCTTTCTCTGAACTTCCCTTATCTGCCTGAAGACAAATCCTCCAAAAGGAATTCAGTTGACATAAATGCCGTCTTTGGGGAGTTTCTTCAACCAGGAAAGATGGAGTCTTATAACAGGAGAGGAGACTAGAGTCAACACCACACCCAGATAATCTGACCCAAACTGTCATCCTACCATCTATTCTTCTGAGCATGCATCCACCTTTCCTAAAAATCATTTACATCCCCCAATAGGCCTATATCTCTCCTCCTTTTCACTTATTAAGATGGTATATAAATCTAAATTCTGAGAAACCTCAGAGAGCTGCTCATTTTTCCTTAAGTATCTCCCACGTATACATGTTAATAAACTTCTGTTTATTTTTCTCTTGATAATCTGTCTTTTATTACAGGTGTCTCAGACAAGAACTCAGAATAGAGGGAAAATCATTTCCCTCCCTTATACCATTTTTTATGATTTTGTAGATTGTCATAGAGGTCCTTTACAAGATTGAAGAAGTCCTATCTATTCCTGTTTGCTAAGGAATTTCATTATTCTCTATGAGAATGCATCTTTTTCCAAATGATTTTTCTGTCTCTGTGGAAATTATCCTATGATTTTTCCTTTATTCTCATATTTGGTATATTAATATGCCAAATTACATTGATTTTTTGAATGTTTAAATAATCTTGCAGCCTTCAGATAAATCTCACAGGGTGATGATATATTATCTTTTAAAAATATTTCTGGATTCTTTGTGCCAATATTTTATTGAGCATGTTTGCATCTTTTCTTATAATGTCCTTGTCAAGTTTTGGTATCAGGATTATGCTGACCATAAGAAATGAGTTGGAAACTGTTCCTTCCTCTTCAGTTCTCTAATTCTGGTTTTAATTCACCAGTAAAATCATTTGGGTCTGAAGTTT
Source organism: Phoca vitulina (assembly GCF_004348235.1). Lineage (NCBI taxonomy): Eukaryota > Metazoa > Chordata > Mammalia > Carnivora > Phocidae > Phoca > Phoca vitulina. Next base: position 4,436,750 of record NW_022589746.1, read on the forward strand.
TCCTTGTGGAAAGATCTGTTTGTTTGATTAATTGATTTTGATTACACATTTAATTTCTTTATTAGGTATAGGACTGTTCTGGTTTTCTGTTTCTTCTGAGTCTGTCTTTGTGAGTTGTGTTGTTTGAGGAATTTTTCCAGTTCAACTAAAATGTCCAGTTTATCGACATGAAGTTTTTCATTATATCCTTTTAAAGCCAGTAGGATCATAGTAATACCCCCTCTTCATTCCTGATATTGGTAATTTGTGTGTACCCTGTTCTTTTCTTATTTGGTCTAACTAAAGGTTTTTAATTTTATTGATCTTTTCTCTTTTGTTATTTCCATTTTCTGTTTCATTGATTTTTGCTCTTATTTTTAATGGTGTGCTTTCTTCAACTAACTTTGAGTTTTTTCTGTTCTCTTTTTTTAAAAACCTTAAAATGAAAATTTAGATTGTTAAAATTTACCATTTTTAAAAAAATGTGGGCATTTCATGCTATAATTTTCATTTCAAGCACTGTTTTAATTGTATCCCCCCAAATTTTGATATATTGTATCTTCGCTTTCATTTATTTCCAACTATTTTCTAATTTCTCTTGTGATTTATTCTTTGACTTATATGGATTATTTAGAAATGTCTTGCTTAATTTTTTAATATCCTGCCATTTTCTAGATATCTTATTACTATTAGTTTCTAATTTAATACTGTCATGAGTAGAGAACATAATTTTTGATCCTTTGAAATTTATGAAGACTTACTTTATGACCCAGCATGTAGTCTGTCTTGGGGAATGTTTCAAGTAGGTCTGAAAAGATTTTCCAGGTGTTAGGTATAATGTTCTATTAAATATCAGTTAGATCAGGGTGGTTGTTATTGCTGTTAAAATCTGTTATATTCTTAATGATTTTTCTGTCTAAATGTTCTATTAATTACTGAGATGGAAAAGGTTTTAAAATATCCAATCGAGGGCACCTGGCTGGCTCAGTTGGTAAAGTGTTCGACTTTTGATTTCAGCTCAGTCATGATCTCAGGGTTGTGAGATCAAGCCCTGTGTTGGTCTCTGTGCTAAGTGGGGAGTCTGCTTGAGATTCTCTCCCTTCCTCTCCCTCTGCGCCGCCCCTCCCACTCATGTGCTCTCTCTCAAAAAAAAATGAATAAATAGAAATAAAAAAATAAGCTATCTAATTGCAATTGTGTAATTATTTCTTTCTCCCTTTAGATCTGCTAATTTCTGTTTATACCACTCTTATTAGACACATATGCACATAGAGCTTTTGTATCTTCTTAATGAATTCAGCCTTTCGTTATTATTAAGTACCCCTCATTGTCTTGAATCCTATAACATTTGGTATTAATATAGTTATATCAGCTTTCTTATGCATTGTTTGCATGGAATATTTTAAAATTTTTCCTTGTGGGGGTGCCTGGGTGTCTCAGTCAGTTGAGCATCTGACTTGGTTTCAGCTCAGGTCTTGGTCTCAGGGTCATGAGATCGAGCCCAATGCCCCGCATTGGGCTCCCTGTTCAACAGGGAGTCTGCTTGGGATTCTTTCCCTCTCCCTTTGCCCCTCCCACTCATGTTCTCTCTCTCTCTCTCTCAAATACATGGATAAATCTTTTAAAAAATGTTTTTTTTCTTGTGGTTTCTTCTTTGACCCATGGGCTTTGTAGAAAGGTGTCAATTTCCAAATATTTGGAGATATGTTGGTTATCCTAATGTTACTGATTTCTAACTTAATTCTGTTGTAGTCAGAGAACATACTCTATATGATTTCAGTCCTTTGAAATTACTGGAACTTGTTTTATAGCCCTGCATAGTGTCTATCTTGGTGATAGACTTGTAGAGACTCTTGGTCTTAGGTAGGCTCTTGGGTTTAGGCTTTGTTAAAGTAGGTCTGTTTCTTGTTTTTAATGGTAGGGTAGGGAAAACTACTCCTAAAGCATGGCCCTTCTGGTGTCCAGTGCCTGTCTACTAGAGCTGGACACAAACCCAAAGTCAGTCTCCTCATTATGGGGGCATTGCTGAAATCTCTATTCAGCCATCTCGGCCCTTTAGGGTAAATTTTTTGCCTTACCCCACACATGTGCAGTTCAGGGACAGCCAAGGATTGGGAGTCCCCTTACGATAATCTTTTCTGTTTCAGGATTTTCCCCCAATTTCCGTCTCCTGTCCCCTCAGATCAATACAACTGGATCTTTCTACTTGAGTTCTGTTAAAGGTTATGCAGACCTGGAAGTGTCCTCAGGGGAAAAGCTACATAAATATGCATTTCATAGAAGTGGTTCTCTTCTTTGATTGCATGTTCTCCATTGTCAGCTTGCTTTCTTTGCTCATCAGTGCCTTCAAGTATTGTCTTTAGTATTTTATCCAGCATTTATAATTGTTGTTTACAGGAGAGTAGTCAAATATGTTTTTATTAGAACTCTGAACCTGTGATTTAATTTAAAACACAGATGAAGTGTAAATACCACATTTGGAATCTTGATCTGGACCATCTGGATTTGCATCCTGGCCCTGTCACATTTACTTATGGCACCTTGGCCAATCTTTCTGTGCTCTAGCATTCTCACCTGTAAAATGGAGGTGATAATGGTCATAAGGTTGTTTTGGGAATAAAATGAGTTAATTCATGTAAAGCTCTTAGAAAAGTATCTGACTCTGATGTTTAATAAATATTAGCCAGGTCTCTTTGGAGGCCCCCTGTTTTTCCATTGTGAGCAGAAAACACTGTATCTTTAGCTACTTCTCTTTGACTTAATTCCAGAATGTGATTGCAGTTAATTAAGGTCATATTAAATTATACAACTTGGCCGGTTCTCATTCCAGTATATTGTGCTTGAGGTAGATGATATTTTATATATGCTTTTCATGCCAGCAGAGCTCTTATTAATGATGTAGGTAGTTCAGTGATTTCTTTTATAGATCTTTTCCCTCTGAAAACTTAAGATTTACTTTCCAATTGAAGGTATATTTAATGTGCTTCTCTCTTCAAAATACATATTAAAAGATCTTCAAAGCTGACAGTTTATAAACAACATGCCAGAAATAAAGGGATGATCATATTTTTGCTGCCTCGTAACTTTTTAAAATAGAATCAAGGTAATGTTTTTGAACTCTATTATCTCACTGCCAAATTGGGAATTTTTATTTTTATCTCCAAACAAGCACTTTTTCCTTTTGGACTAAACTTAAGTAGCAGTGAGTCACCACACTAATAAAAGCAAGCTCCAAATCCAGTCAGATAAGACAACAAAATATATTAATGCAGTAGCATGTGAGGGATAGCAGAATATGCCATTCCAAAATGTGATTGTAGGAGTTCAGGATATGCCACCCCAAAATATGCTGCTTTGGTTTATTGATTATTTTGAACTGTGGGCACTTGAAAAATGGCAAATGCAGAGAGAAGCTTATCTGCCTAAAGACAGATCCTCTACAAGGAACTAAATTGTCATAGATCCTCCTTGGGGAGTTTCATCAACCAGGAAAGATCGACTTCTCTCACAGGTGAGGAGACTAGAAGTCAACACCACACACAGACAAACGGTATCCCAAACTAGCATACCTCCCTTCTATTCTTCTGAGGGCCCATTCACCTTTCCTAAAAATCATTCACTCTCCCCTAAGAGGCCTACATTTCCCCTCCTTTTTTCCTATTAAGATGGTATTTATTTATTTATTTATTTTAAATTTGAGTGTAGTTGACACACAATGTTACGTTAGCTTCAGGTGTACAACATAGTGTTCTGACAAGTTGATACATTCTGCTATGTTCAGGGCAAGTGTAGCTACCATGTGTCACAAAAGGAGTTACTCATTTTCCCCTGAGTATCTCCCATGTATACATGAAGTATACAGGTCAATAAATTTCAGTTTGTTTTTTTTCTTGTTAGTCTATTATTACAGGGGTCTTAGCCAAGAATTGAGAATAGTAGAGGGAAAGTTATTTTTCCTCCCCTACACATAGAAATTATGTCCAGCTAGAAATCAATATGAAATGCCTTGTACTTGACTATTTAAACAGCAACGCTCATGGGAGAGATTGTCCTTTTACTTTGCACATTGGAGGAGGATATCAAGAAGGATGGAGAGATCTGGTGGTAATCCAGCAACTTGCCATAACTGGCCCATGGCTGGCATGAAGTTTCATGTGTGGAAGGATGCTAAGTGAAGATGCTTCTCTAATGTATCCCGTGACATATTGGGAACTCACCTCCCTAGGAGTCAGTGTGGTCAGATGGAGACAGTCCCAAACTAGACATTAGGAGGGAATCCCTTTGCTATATTATATAATATCCAATATATATGCTAGGACATTCAAACTGACCTGTAAGACCTCAAGATTGATAGTAGAAATTAATGGATGCAAAATAACTTCTCTTAGGACTTTCGTGAGGGAAAAAGGAAACAATAGATACAGCAGGTACTGGGAGGAAATATAAAGCTGGATGCAAACATAAGACAATATAGTACTTGTAACTATACAATATACTTGTAACTATAAAGCAGTAGTTTCCACTTTAGGAATTAGTCTCATTTCACATCTTCATCTGTCTTCCGTTTTAAATCTTCATCACTGTCTTCCGTTATAAACTTGTGTGTAGTCATGTCCTAATATCTGGGAAAAAATGTTAATTTACCTGAGTCATACAAAATAATAATAATAATAATAGATTCAAATCTACCATGAGATTTCTCTTTCTAATGTCTAATCCTTTCACTCCGCTAATTTTGGTTGTGGTTTGTTATGTAGAAATAAGTACCTGGTACCAAAATTGGTACCAGAAGTGAAATGCTGCCATAGTAAAAATCTAAAATATGAAGCATTGGCTTGGAGACTGTTAGGCCAGTGATCATCTTTTTTTAAAGATTTTATTTATGAGAGAGAGAGAGAGAGCATGAGCAGGGGGAGAGGGAAAGCAGGCTCCCTGCTGAGCAGGGAAATTGGGGAAATAAGTAGCTGACTCTCCATCCTTATTTTCCCTCTACAAAATCTTCTAGAACTGATTATGATCACAGATAACCCGTACTTCCAGGAATCAGCGGCTGGGAGGATGCATAAGAAAGGATGACTCCAGGAGTCACAGAATTTAAAAACCAGTGTAGCAATGGGTTTAATTAGATTGTTTTCCTAACATGTAATATAAAGGTGAAGGATGGCTAGATCAAATCCAGATGAAATGCTGTAGTGAAAAGAGGTAGAGATCGAACAGCCAGAAAGCAACAGTACTGCATAGACCATGAAGTAAGTAGAGTATGGAGTTCACCAGGAAATGAGAGATCCAGAATGGAATGTGTGCATGCTTGTGCACATGTGCACACACCCTAGGAAGGACAAGCCACGGACTCAAGCATTTTTCAGATCCCATCTGCTCTCTCTGTCCTATCTGCCCTGGCCTTTTCTGCCTGGAGTGGTGAGGTGCACTTATGGGGAGTAATAGACCATCATTGGAGGGCCGACTGTGTGCTGTTATTTAACTGGAAGCCAGACAGGAGACAAACAGAAACCCTGAGCCCAGGCCATTCTTTGTGCAGCTCTACACTGACATACGTTGGCAGAACCTGTGCTTATAGGGGTTTACTTTGAGATGAGGTCATCAGAAATAAATTTTCTCTAGTAGCAAGCATTGCCTCTGTTGCCTCTGTCTTCTCAAAATGTTATCGTGGAAATCACTTTCTAAGCTACTTATTTGTTTTTCCTTGATGTTTTCCTGGAAAAATGTAGATTCATCTTTGTAATCTAGAAAAAAAAGTATGACTCAACAATTTTGTAAAATGTGACCCAAATTATGTAGCTGTGGAATCTATCCCTGTGAGAGATCCAGAACAATTACAAAAGGAGAGTCCTGAATGACTGACAACTTATTATGTCCATTTGCCCCAAAGCCCTTCAAGATCAGAATCGAGTTAAGATCTTTCACTAATACAGCATCAGCTAAGGGACAAGAATGTCTGATTTCAGTCAGATACTTAATGTTTGTGGCTTCTGGGCACTGTTTTGCAGCAATCTCTGTTATGACTTCACTTTATCCTTTACTTACCTAAATGAAATTGGCCATTTCCAAGAGAGTCAGGCCCCAAGCTGGCTCAGAGCTTTAAGAATGAACCTGCATTATCATACCAGGCAAAACTCAGCAAAAATGAGGCATCCTACTGGTCTGTTTTTCATTGACTCCATTTCAATTACTTCCATTTTGCATCTAGTCCAAGTGGAGAGGAGATTAAAATAAATATAAATCACACTATCATAGTTTTAGGAATTAGAAGAAGTAGCAAGCATCTCATTATAGCTCTGTGTCTCTAGGAAGAGCAAATTCTCTCACAGCACAGACATTGTGGTGTCTTTGATTCTATAAAATAATAAGGGTAATAGCCTAGAGAAAAATTTAAGATTGAAGTTCAGCTCTGCTTATGCTTGCTAGAGGCTTAATGTGACAGAGCAAAAGCTATAAAATGGATTTAAAATCATAAGACATATGAAAAATATGTTCAGTGTTATTTTAAATATATTTCTTTTGACAAATTCCTATATGCATCATAGGCAAAACCACAAACCAGTCAAATTCCAAACTTGTAGAATACATTTGTAAAAACAAATTATTCTAATGATGCCTGATTTCTGAAGGTTTTGAAACATGGAATGTTTGATGCAGCCTAATAATTTGCTTCTAACAGTGGGAGAGATTCTAACAGTGGGAATAAATACAAGTTCTTTTGGGCATATACCTAGGAGTGGAATTGCTGGGTCATATGGTTCTTCTTTGTTTCAATATGTCCTCATTTTGAGGAACTGCCAAATTTCCCACAACAGCTGCACCATTTTACATTTCCACCAGCAATGTATGAGGGTTCCAATTTCTCCACATCCGTGCCAACACTGTTGTGTGTCTTTTTGATTATAGCCATCCTAATGGGAGTGAAATGAAGTCTAATTGTTATTGAGCATTTTTTGTGTGCTTATTGACTATTTGTATACCTTCTTTGGAGAAATGTCTGTTAAACTCCTTTACCCAGTTTTAATTGGGTTATTTATCTTTTTGTTACTGAGTTATATGTTTTTCACATATTTTCGCTATAAATCCCGTACCAGATACATAGTTTGCAAATATTTTCTACCATTCTGTAGGTTGTACTTTCACTTTCTTTGTATCATTTGCAGCACAAAAGCTTTACATTTTTATGAAGTCTAATTTGTCAGTTTTTTTGGTTACCCCTTTTGGTTACTTGTGGTTTTGCCTAACCCAAGATCATAAAGATTTACTCTTATATTTCTTGTAAGAGTTTTATGGTTTTAACTCTTACATTGATGTCTGTAATCCATTTTGAGTTACTTTTTGTGTGTGCTATATGAGAAAAGGGTCCAACTTCATTTTTTCTTTCATGTAGCTATCTACTTGTCCCAGAACCATTTGTTTAAAAGGCTATTCTTTCCCCCATTTATTTGTCTTGGCATCCTTGTTGAAAATCAGTTGACCGTAAATGTAAGGGTGTATTTCTGAACTCTCAATTCTATTTACAGTGGTCTGTATGCCTATCCTTAGGTCACACGTTGTAGTCTTGGTAACTGTAGCTTTATAGTAAGTTTCAAAATCAGAAAATTTGAGCCCACCAACTTTGTTCTTATTTTTAAAGGTAGTTTCAGCTTTTTGGGGGGTCCCTTAAATTTCTATATGAATTTTAGGATCAGCTTGTCAATTTCTAAAAAAAAAAGGCAGCTGAGTTTTTAATAACCTCAAATTGTTTTGAATCTGTAGATAAATTTGGAAAGTACTGCCATCTTAATATTAAGTCTTCTGATCCAGGCACATGGGATGCTTTCCATTTATTTAGCTTTTAATTTTCTTTCAACATTTTGTAGTTTTCAGTGTTTTACACTTACTAAACTTATTCTTACATATTTTTTCTTTTTGATGTGATTATAAATGCAGTTGTTTTCTTAATTGCATTTTCAGGTTCATTGCAAGTGTATAGAAATAAAATTTAGTTTTATATGTTTATCTTATCTCCTGCCATCTTTCTGAACTTACTTATTCTAATAGATTTTTAGTAGAGTCCTCAGGATTTTCTGTGTGCGATATCCTGTCATCTCCAAATTGAGATAGTTTTAATTCTTTCTTTCCAATTTGATGCCTTTTTATTTCTTTATCCTTTTTTTACTTAATTGGCCTATGAAGAACCTCCAGTATAATATTGAGTGGCAGTGGTAAGAGCACACATCCTTGTCTCTTTCCTGATATTGAGGAGAAAACATTCAGTATTTCACCATTGCTGTGGTCTTGTAGATGCTCTTTATTAGGTTGAGAAAATTTCCTTCTATTTCTTCTAATTTTTCTTCTATTCCTACTTTGCTCTGTGTTTCTATCATGAAAGGGCAAAGCCTCATGAAGAAATGTTCTTGCCCTTTGCATGCCTTCCTCTTTCTGCCTGTAACTTAGATTCAGTGCTGGAGTTACAGCAGCTATATTTTAACAATGATCACAAAGGCCAAAAGCCAAAATTTTTCTATTTTATTATTTAAAATAGGTGGAACCCAAATACTTGATGGCATTTTTGAGCAGTTGTACTTGCCCTGGATGATCCATCTCTGAACTTCATGCCATGATAGAAAATCAACTGGAATCTGAAGCTCTTGGTAGGATTGGTTTAAACCCTTTATAAGCCCTTGGTAGGGTTGCTTTTATTTTTTATTTTTAAATTTATTTAATTTTTTTTATCATGTTAATTGTACTCTTTAATCCCCATTCTTTATTTCCCCCATCCCCCCACCCACCTCCCATCTGGTAACCATCAGTTTGTTCTCTATAATTAAGAGTCTGTTTCTTGGGGCGCCTGGGTGGCTCAGTCGTTAAGCGTCTGCCTTCGGCTCAGGTCATGATCCCAGGGTACTGGGATCGAGCCCCGCATCGGGCTCCTCACCCCGCGGGAAGCCTGCTTCTCCCTCTCACACTCCCCTTGCTTGTGTTCCCTCTCTCGCTGTCTCTCTCTCTGTCAAATAAATAAATAAAAATCTTTAAAAAAAAAAAAAAAGAGTCTGTTTCTTGATTTCTCTCTCTCTTTTTTTTTCCATTGCTCATTTGTTCTGTTTCTTAAGTTCCACATATGAGTGAGATCATATGGTATTTGTCTTTCTCTGAGAGACTTATTTTGCTTAGCATACTCTTGTTGCAGATGGCAAGATTTCATTTTTTTACGGCTGAATAACATTCCATTGTGTGTGTGTGTGTGTATATATATATACACACACATATATATACCACTTTATCCATTCATCTATTGGTGGACATTTGGGCTGCTTGCTATTGTAAATAATGCTGCAATAAACATAGGGGTACATGTATCCCTTTGCATTAGTGTTTTCATTTTCTTTGGGTAAATAACCCAGTAGTGGCATTACTGAGTCATGGTATTTGTATTTTAAATTCTTTGAGGACACTCCACACTGTTTTCCACACTTACTTCACCAATTTTTGTCCCCAACACAAGAGTTCCTTTTACTCCACATCCTTACCAATACTTATTATTTCTTGTCTTTTTGATTCTAGCCATTCTGACAAATGTGAGGTGATTGTAGTTTTGATTTGCATTTCCCTGATGATTAGTGATGTTGAGCATCTTTTATGTGTTTGTTGGCCATCTATATATCTTCTTTGGAAAAATGTCTATTCAGGTCCTCTGCCCATTTTTAATCAGATTACTTGGGTTTTTTTGTTTTATTTTGTTTTGTTTTGTTTTGGTGTTAAGTTGTATAAGTTCTTTATATATCTGGATATTAACCCCTTATGGGATGTGTCCTTGGCAAATACCTTCTCCCATTCAATAGGTTGCCTTTTTTTTTTTTTTTGATGGTTTGCTTTGCTGTACAGAAGAAGCTTTTTATTTTGATGTAGTCCCAACAGTTTATTTTTTCTTTTGTTTCCCTTGCCTTAGGAGACATATCTAGAAAAATGTTGCTGTGGCCGGTTCAGAGAAATTACTGCCTGTGCTCTCTTCTAGGATTTTTATGGTTTCAGGTCTCACACTTTGGTCTTTAATCAATTTTGAGTTTATTTTTGTATATGGTGTAAGAAAGCGGTCCAGTTTCATTCTTTTGTAGCTAGTTGTCTAAATGTCACCTTCTCTTGATAGAAAGGTTAACTCTCCAGAAGGCATTGGGAAAAACTGGTGGAGGCTAACTTATACTTTTTATGCATTTTGCATCTTTACAGTGGGATAGAAGAAACAGTAGTGACTGTGATTACTGTAAATTTGTTTTTATATGTTGAAGTTTTGTTTGTTAAGCCATAATTTATCCAACCGTTTCTTCAGTCCTACTTTCAAGGCCATCCCCGGGGGCACCTCATTAAATCTTTGTCATTACACCCACAAATGAACCTATGTTCCAGCCAACTGAAACTCTCTACTCCTTTCCCAAATGCCCAGCCATTGCATATGATACCTTCACTCTCCAAATTCATGTCTATCTCCCTTTCAGACTGTTAGACCATGAAATATTTAACCATTATCCTGAAATACCTAGCAGAGTACATTGTATATAACATGTGCTTAATAAACACCTGTTAAATGAAAGAATAAGTGAATGAGAGAGATTTCCATCTCTTCATTTATTGTCATTCTGTTGTTCACGTATATATTTATATAAATAATTTTTTTAAGTTAAAGAAAAGCTGGTCCAGTTTGTTCACTCACGATATATATTATAGGTTGAGTGTAGATTGAATAATTTCATTAATGAAATCCCTTTTATAGTCATACATCTGTTAAAGGGAGACTACAATCCAGTTGGAAAACACAATCTTTTGATAAAAAGAAGGAAGCACTTTGCAGGGCAAAATATACTCAAGATACAAGGTTTCTTTTTTTAAATATTGTGCAGACAAGCATCAAATGGACAACCTAAAGTTCCAACTTAAGAAGCTAGAAAAAGAAGAGCAATATAAACACAAAGTATATACAAGGAAAACAGTAATAAAGAGCAAAAATCAACACAATAGAAGATAAAAAATCAACAAAATCAAAAGTGGTTCTTTAAAAAGATCAGCAAAATTGATAAACTCCGAACTAGATTGATTTAGGGAAAAAAAAGAGAGAGAATGCAAATCACCAATATCAGGAATGAAAGGGAAGTTGTCATTCCAAATCCTACAGACGTTAAAATAAGTTAAAGGAATATTATGAACAGTTTTAAATCAACAGTTTGACAAATTAGATGAAATAGACTCCTTAGAAACTAAAATTTACCAAGATGAAAGAGAAAATTTAAATAGTAAATTTGAAGAAAGAGAAATTGAATTATCAAAAAACTTCCCACAAAGAAAACTGCAGGTCAGGAGTTTTTCACCACTAAATTCTATCAAATGTTTAAGGAGAAAATGACACTGATCTTATAAAACCTCTTTCAGCAAATAGAGGAACATTTTCCAACCCATTTTATGAGACTAGCCTACCAATACCACATACCAACACTTAACAAAGACATCCCAAAGAATAGTAGAAAAGAAAAAGAAAATTACAGACCAATATCACTCAGGAACAGAGAAGGAAAATTAGCTCAAAGAAAAAAACATACCAAATCAAATCAGAACATAAAAAGGATAATACATCATTACCACATAAGGTTTGCCTCAGGTATAGAATGTTGGTTTGATGTTCAAAAATTAATCAATAAAATTCACCCTATTAATAGAATAAAGGAGGAAAATCATATAATTTTAATGGATACAGTAAAAATAATTAGCAAAATTCAGCATCCTTTTATGATGCAAGTGCTCCACAAATTGGGAATGTAAGAGACCTTCCTCGTTCTATTAAAGATCATCTATAAAAATGTACATCTGGCGTGCCTGGGTGGCTCAGTTGGGTTGAGCTTCTGACTCTTGGTTTAAGCTCAGGTCATGATCTCAGGATAATGGGATTGAGCCCCATATCTGGTTCTCCCCGTGTCCGGCTCTGTGCTCAGCATGGAGTCTGCTGGAGGTTATCTCCTTCTCCCTTTCCCTCCCCTTATTTCCTTCCCCCACTTACGCTCTTTCTCTCTCTCTAAAATAAAGAAAATCTAAAAAAAATGTACAGCTAACATCATACTTAAGAGTTGTCAGCCTAGATGAAGAGGTAAACAGGCAATCTTGAATTACTAGATATTGAATTTATTCAAGAACAGTAGAGGAGGATCACCTGGCTGACTCAGTCGGTAGAGTGTAGAGTGTGTGACTCTTGATCTCAGGGTTGTGAGTTCAAGCCCACGTTGGGTGTGGAGCCTACTTAAAAAATAAATAAAAATAAAAGAGAATGCAAGAGGAATTACAGTTTGGGACATGCGTGCTGTAACAAGCTGTAGGCAGTTCTGTTGAGGGTTTGGGGCAGGTTGTATTTATGGGCTAGGAGAGCAAAAAGGGGGAAATCCAGCCAGAGTCCCAGTGGTAAATTCATTGACTTGAGGATGGGAAGAGATTCTTTGTGGATGTTCATTGGTCAGGAGATAAGTCTTGGGATTCTGTAAATCAGGCATTTTTGGGAAATTAAATCTCTCCTGAGGGCATGTGTGTGAAATTCTCCATTTCATATCCTTCAGGTCCATTTTAGATTGAAATCTTTCCTATGGTAAAACAATGAACCCTTTGCCCTAAGACTGGAGACAAAGCAAGGATGCCCTCTCTGACCGCTCCCATTCAGTGTTGTGTTATAGGTTCCAGTTGGTGTGATAATGTAAGAAAAATAAATAAAAGACATGAAAGTCAGAAAGAAGTAAAACTGTCTCTTTTTGCATATGGCATCATTGTTTACCCAGAAGAGTCTAAGAAATTTACAAAACAAATAGTAGAACCAATAAATGAATTTAACAGGGTTGCAGGACACAAAGTTAAATGTACTTTTATATACAGGTAGCAAAAAAACTGAGAAATAAAATTGAAAAACTATCTTCAAAAGAATTAAAAATTAAATTACTTAGGAATACATTTAATAAAAGATGTACACTGAAAACTATGAAGCATTGTTGAGAAATGAAAAAGGAACTAAAGTAATGGAAAATCCAGCATATTTATGAATTAGAAGATTTAATATTGTTAATTTCATAATGGAGGTCAGTTATTCTCAGCAACACCTAGACCTCTCATACATTGTTGTTAGGAAAATCTTAATGTATTCCAAATTCTATCATAGGTTTTACCCAAGAGAAGTGAAAATATATGTCCACAAAAAGGCTTGTACAAGAATATTCATAGCAGCTTAATTTGTAATACCCCCAAACTGGAACAAGTTCAGTGTCTATCGAAAGCAGAATTGTAAATTCATAGAATGGAATACTATTCCACCGTAATATGGAACGGGCTACTGATTGACACAGCAATATGGATGAATGTTGGAAACTTGCTGAGTGAAAGAGTACTTGTATGACTCCATTTATATGAAGTTCTAGCATAGGCAAAACTATTGTGTGGTAAGAAAAAAATTAGAACTTTGAGGGAGTGGGGATGGAGAGTTACTGGGAAGGCATACAGGAATCTTTCTGCAGTGAAGTTAATGTACTGTATTTTTATAGGGGTTCAAGGTTCAAGTGAAAAAAGATTTGTACATTTTATTTATATCAGTTTAACTCAAAAGGAAAAAATCTGTAAGCAGATATGGGATTCTAATTAATGATATGTGATGTAGTTTTGGAATATAGGTGAGGTTCGGTGGGGTGAGGTCCAGAGCCGATGACCCTCTTGAGACGTCTTTGGTACAAAATGGTGGTTTATTAAAGCACGGGGACAAGGCCCATGGGCAGAAAGAGCTGCTGCCTCAGGGTTGTGAGGGGTGGCTGATTATATACTATGGGGTTGGGGGAGGTAAGGGAAAAGGGAGGTTTCAAAAGAACTTTCATATGCAAAAGAGGACCTACAAGATACCTGAGGCCTTGCCATTGTCAAGTTAAGGTTGTTTTTCCTCCTAGTAAGGCATTAACAGTAAGATAGTTGGGAGCTTCCTGGAGAAACATTACACTTTGCCCTCTTCAAGTATCTGTCAATGGGCTGCAGATTATAAGGACATTTAATTGTATCTACATTCCCTTCTGGAAGCTAGGCCAGTGATAGAAATGCTTTGTAGAAATGCTTTGTTCTTATAAATTGCTAAGACTTTTGTAAACTGAGGGAGACTCAAGTCTTGCAGGACTGTAATCTCTATAAATTAACTATTTGTTTTTCCTTTAGGGCAGCCAGGAGTGCCTGAGGAATGTCACATATATCCCGTGGTGGTGGTGGGGGGGGTTGTGGGGTGTCAGCTTCTCCCTGTCCTTAGCTAGCCTTCTGCTCCCTCATCAGTATGTATGCTGGAGTGTTTTGAGGAGTGTCTGATGTCTTCAACTTACTTTGAAATGCATAAAAGTGGGGTGCCTGGGTGGCTCAGTCGTTAAGCGTCTGCCTTCAGCTCAGGTCATGATTCCAGGGTCCTGGGATCGAGCCCCGCATCGGGCTCCCTGCTCCACGGGAAGCCTGCTTCTCCCTCTCACACTCCGCTTGCTTGTGTTCCCTCTCTCGCTGCCTCTCTCTCTGTCAAATGGATAAATAAAATCTTTAAAAAAAAAAAAAAAGAAATGCGTAAAAGTAAGATGGATTGATGTTTGGATAGAGTGATGGAGAGATGGATGGATATATAATAAGTACAGAAAGTTTAGTTGTTGAATCTAGGTGGTGGGTATATAGGTCTTCAATGTAAAGTTCTTTCAACTTTCCTGTATGTTTGAAAATTTCTATAATAAAATAGAAAATATTGGGATGGCATCAAACCACTTTGGTATTTAGATTCCATAGGATATAAAAGATAAATATAATAATTGTTTCTTAAAATGACAATATGAATAATACTCGAGAAATCATATTCTTTTCAACCATGTAAACTTAAAAAAATTTTGTCGTCAACCTCACAACATGCTTGGTGATAGATTTTAAACATCTTTCAGGGGCTCACAGGGAAAAGAAGTGTGAAGACAGGTGCACAAATACCCTCTGTGGCTAGTTGTGTACATTCATGATCCCATCTGGACCTGTTCCCTCTCTGTAGAATTTCATCGTTAGGGTGTGAACCCGGCTGCCCAATTCTTATGACCTCAGGGATGCATGCTGTAATATAGCAGTTAATGTTTCAGTGTATGAATTCATGCTATGCTAGTGGCTCTTCAGGTAGCATGTATGTTCTGCCATGATGCTGTGAAGAAAACGTGTTACCCAAAGCAGTGACCCTAAGGGTGGAGAGCTCAAGGGTTTTGGAAGCCAGCTGGGGAGATTCTTGGGGCAGAGAAGGCTGGCTCCATCAGTGTGTAGTAGAAATTTGTGTGAGCATTTCTTCTTTGTCCAATCCTTAGGGAGTCAGGTAGATATTGGCATCTAGATGTAGGCCAGGAATGCTAAAAATCCTTCAATGCATGGGATAGTCATGCCCAAGAAAGAGTTTACCCACACATCCTGCATGACTTTCAGTGAAAAACTGATCTATGTTTATGTAAGTCCATTTCATATGTGAAAATTTCCTTGGGTGTATAAACCCAAAGTATTTTTTCCAGGCTTTAAGTTTTTTAAGAATTCTACTGTAAGATTCTGTTTTGTATCGAACATAATCAGGAGTGATTTCTGGTTTCAGAAAATTCTGTTGCTTCTGCCATTGTTCTCCTGCCATGAGATTCGCTAGTGTGATACACACCACCACATTGTCTGTAGGCGCTGCATTCCTGGCGACTCAGCGTGGAGGTGCACAGAGCCCGGGGCTGCACCATGTCCTCTAGTGCGCTCAGACCTGAGCATTTACATGCGGAAAGACATACCCTTGTATTACCAGTGACCTCCCTTCTATTTTAACTTACATTGCAATTATAATGGTTTCCTTTATTGAAATTCTCTGTGTAGGTGGTAATATTATTTATAGATTTCATTTCCAAATAATAAGAAGGATGTTACAATTTATTTGTTGAAAGAAGGGAGCACAGGTCCAATAGAATTGAGAAACTCTGGCCTGTGATGTCCCTGGGATTTAGCACACCACACTTCGTAACCCTCAAGGTCATCTCTTCACCAGTTCACGTACTCAAGGTAACAACTATGTCGTGGCTGGTCTTTCTTGAAAGATTTCGTTGATTCCCCTGCGGGACTGTAGTTCAGTGTATGGACCACATATTTGTATCCCTGCCCCCCTCCCCATATTCATATGTTGGAACCTAACCTCCAGTGGGATGGTGTTAGGAGGTGGGGCCTTTGGGAGGTGATTAAGTCCTGAGAGTTGAGTCCCTGTAATGGGATTAGGGCCCTTATAAGAAGGGACAGGAGACCCTGCTTCCTTTCTGCCTAGTGAGGACACAGAAAGACAGCCCTGTGCAAACCAGGAAGCAGGGCCTCACCAGACAAGGATCTGTGGCACCTTGGTCTTGGAATTCCAGCCTCTGGAACTCTGAGAAATAAACTAATATTTAAGCCATCCAGTCCATGGTCATTTGTTATAGCAGCCTGACAGACTGAGTGGGCTTAAATCCAGCCATGCCTCTGTGTATGTGGGAGCTGCCGCAGGTGCTCATAATCTGAAAGGAAGCCCCAAATAGGTGCATTTCAGCACTATGAATTCCCCTTGAGAGCTGAAGCCCAAGATGGTTAACACTGCATGAAGTAATGCAGCAAGATGCCCAGCCCACATGCACAGACAACCCAGTTCGACCAACTGGGAGGAAAACAAACATATGCAAATACAGAGCAGGAGTAAGCACAAACACATCCGCTTGTGGAACTCCTGACAAATGCAGCCAGGCAGCAGGCTCCTGTCTGCGTGTGTAAAGGGAATGCAGGGGGAGGAAATGAGGCAAGTGTTTGATCTTATTATGCTAACCAACTGGCCACCCGCCAAGTTCCACATTTTGCGAGGAAACCAGGTCGTTCCTACCCCCCGCAGCTGTGACCCAGGGATGAGACCAGAGTGAATGAATCTCAGGACCTCATGAGCATCGTGGCGCCATCTAGGGGTGGAGGCTGGGTTGTCCCTGCAGCCTGGCAGCCTCTTGCGCAAGTTGTCCAGGATCTTATGCTGCAGTATTTTGCTTTGCAAGCGGTGATACCAGTGTTTACTCACATGGGCTAGTAGATCTAATAATATTGCACGTTTCACACAGTCTTCTAGTTTTTTATTAGTGCTGTTTGGATGGGTAATACCTGCAGATGGCATGAGATTCAGAAGGTACAAAAAGGTATCAGAAGAAGACCCCCTCAGCTCTCTGATCCTCCAGCTGTGTGTGATTCTCTTATCCAGCAGTGTTTTGTGTATTTTTCCAGAGGTTTGCACAGATGTGTAACTATTTTTACACAGACCATTGCAAACTATACACAGTGTTCTGCACCTGTTGTTTTTTTTCCTGCATTTATCAAGATATTTCAGAGATGACTCTGTGTCAGGGTATATGGAACTGGTTTGCTCTTTCTAATGATTGCATGGAATTTTACTGAGTCATTGAACTGTGACTTATTTCATCCACCCAATTTGGATGACTATATAGGTTGTCTCAAATATTTTTTCTATCATAAACAATGCTGTGATTTATATTCACATCTTCTGTGTATGTGTGTGTGTGTGTGTGCACAGTGTATGTGTGCACGTGTATGAATATCTCTGAGAACACATTCCAGGGAGTGGAATTGCTAGGTTAAAGGGCATGCGTCTTTGTAATTTTGAAAACTTTGGCCAAAGGTTCCTTCGGGGAAGTGGTAACAGTTTACATTGCCAGTGGCAATGTATGCGAGTTCCTGTCCCCCAGGCCACCCCCACTCCCCACCAGCACAGTGCATTATCAGACATTTTTATCTTTGCTAACATGATCAGTGAAAAATACTATCTCCATAGGTTTCATTTCATTTACAAGATACTGTCATAAACATCCGTCTCTCTTAATTCACATCACTACCCTGTTAGATAGGTATAATTTTGTTAATTTTGAACATTTTACTGATGAGAAAACCAAGGATAGAGAGGCAGAATGATTTGTGGAAGGTCACACAGCTCGAGTTAGAACACAAACCCAGAGGTTCTGCAACCAAATGCAGCTCTTCCCGTAAGACCAGAGTTGCTTCCAGTGGATAAAGTTGCTATGGCCCAGGAAGCGGGAGATTTTGGTTTGTCAAAAAGAAAACCACAGGCCCAGAATGGTGTCATTTAGGCTGAGTTAACAAACCAGGACTTAATACCTAACCTAATTGTAGTTTCAACCTCCCCTAGAAATGTGGTCTTAAGCCATTAGTCCTGAATTTTCTGATCAGCACCAAAGAGAGAATCTGTCACTTGCCCCCTCCCCCCAAAGAAGCTGAGGTAATCTGCCTGGTAAGACCCCTACCCTTCCCTCTAAGGGAAGTGGCCTTGGTTTTCTTTTGCTGATAACTCCTTGCCTCACCCTTCTTCCTATAAAAACCTTCCATTTTGTACAACTCCTCCAAGTTTCCCTCTACTTGCTAGATGGCATGCTGCCTGATTCATGAATCACTTAATAAAGCCAATTACATCTTCACATTTACTTGTTTGCATTTTTGTTATTTAACAGGTTCTTCCTGGAAGAAAAATCTAGATTCCTCAGTGGAGATACAGTCTATAAAAGAGAGAAATTGGTTTCTGGAAACAGTCTTCTGAGACCTGGGGACTACCATAGCTCTACCGACAGCCCTGGGAGACTCAGACATGGGCATCCATTTACCTGAGTCAGAAGGCCATGCAGGCAGTGCCCAGAGAACGTTGACTACTTCCTGGGGAGCCAACCCTCTTCAGCAGAGGACCCCTCTGAGGAAGTGGAAACTGAAAAAGATTATACACTTTCTAGAAGTTAGGGTGCAGTACGAGGCTGGGCTTGATGATGTTCCCAATTGAGGGACCTCTGAGGAAAACAAATCTGCCTCTGCAGCTTCTTGTGGAGATCAGGTTGCCACTCTGCACCTGTTGAGACCTCTGGAAACTCCCGTCGTAAATTCATTCTTTAAGAAGACCAGCCAGAAGATATGATGTCTGATAAAGGATTGCCAGTGCGGAGGAGTTGGGGTCAAGTGTTGGCTGGTCTTAGTCCAGTTTCCTCCGTGTGACCCCTGAGACAAGGGGCTCAAGTGCAAGTAGTTGTCTTGAGAGATACAGAGAAGACCAGTAGGGGATTGGGGAAGTGACGTAGGGATGGGAAGATGGCCCGTAAGAGGGAGTTCTTAAACCAGCTCCATGCGGGCTTCATCCCTTGGGGGGAACTCTGGGAAGCTGTATAAAACACACATCTCAGAATTATCCCAGCGGAAGGGTGAGGAAGCTGGAGTGTTTATATACCAACTCCCAAGAGTCACTGGTCAAAGGCTGTTCTCAAGGGAGAGTGATTCCCTAGTGCTTTGGGCTCACCATGCAGGAAGGCAGCGTGGCTTCCTGCAGTCCAGAAAAGGGCCAAGATACGCCAATCGTGGCAGGTGCCACCTGGCAGGAGTGCATGGACAAGGGCTGTGATGGCTCTGCCCTTCAGTGTCATCACCGGGAAGTGCTCCAGGCTTCAAGTAGTGACTGAGGGCAGGGAACTGAACTGTACTATGCACCCCCATTCCGATCAGGGTTGAGCTGAACCTCTCAGCACACCTCCCCCCACCCCTCATCTCCACTCCAGACCTAACCCTTCCTATGAATACCACTGTTGAATGTTCACCTTCAGAAGCTCATGAATCATTTGCAGATTTGACGAAAGTTAAACTTGTGGCACAGATAGAACATTTTGAATACAATTGGAGAGGTTTCCCCAGAAGATCATCTGTTGACCCCTGGCAGGTCCTTTGGAGCCTGAGATCTAGATCTACCTTTCATCTGAGTGTGGCAGCCTTCCTGTCTAGTAGCCATGCAGACCCTTACTCTCTTTCCTCATTGTCAGACACTCCTGATTACCTTGTCTTTAAACTGATGACAGATGGATTGAATTGCAAGGTGATTGTTTTTAAAGGTTTTATTTTTTCAATTTCACAATAGAATTCTCGATTTCCATAGTTTCATTAGGGAAAATTAAGAGCATTTATGCAAAAGTTCAGCCAGGAAATACATGACAGCTTGTAATCAGATGTAGTCCCAGCAGTTAAAGACTTGAACTTAATTAGCATTCTCCTGCTTTGAATTTTTATAATGTGCATTTGGACATCTTTTAAAAAAAAATATCTGTGCTCTAATTATGTGTTACTTGTGTTGATTTGGGTTTTTCTTTAGTGCCTGTGTCACTAGTATTATTAATCAGGGCATGTGAACTACTGATCTTCTAAGAATTTATTTATTGGAATAATATGCTAATGCAGTGGTGTTACTGTGCACGAATAATTACTGGATTGCCAGAATTCCCTTAGCTTGCATGCTGCACCCCAATTTCTCCATTTGTAACTCTGGATGAATACTCGGACATAACTCTCAGGAGATTTGATTAAATCACTGTGTAATTTCCAAACGGCACTTTCTGGCCAAATCAAAGAAAGTCTGATTTGGAGGAAAGAACTAATTATTATAAAGTAAAACCTTAATCATTTTCCATGTTCTACATCTCTTCTGAAACTTGCCTCTTCATTTTCTCTCCACAGAGCCCACTGGGAACTGCAGGGAAAGCAGAGATTAGCTGGATTCTGTCTGAAAAACAGTAGGGAAGACAGAACCAAATGCTGTTCAGACTTCAATGTGGGGCATGGGTCTGTGATGCAGGCTGAACACCAATTTTACCATTTAGTAGGTGAGCCTTCAAAGGGGATAGCTGATAGCATCAAGCTGGGGAGGAGGGTGAACAGGTGTTGGAGTAGTAAGAGTTAAAAAGAGACGTGGCCCATGCAACCCAGACTAGGTCACCGTTTACACTCCCCACTCCTGGGTACTGGGAGGGTGGGAAAAAATGATCAAACATCTGTCTCATCAGAGGATTTATTTTTGCAATACAGAATCCTAGATTTTCCTATAAGTTATATTCATTTTTTTAAAAGATTTTTAAAATATTTATTTGAGATAGAGAGGGCACAAGCAGGGGGAGGGGCAGAGGGAGAAGCAGACTCCCCGCTGAGCAGGGACCCAGATTCGGGGGTCTCAATCCCATGACCCTGAAATCATGACCTGAGCTGAAGGCAGACGCTTAACTGACAGCCACCCAGGCATCCCAAGTTATATTCATTTTTAACTCTGTATCCTTTTTGGTACTACACAGAAGACTTCAGTTTTTTCACATCTTTATGGAGTTAAGTAATACCTGAACATATCAAGTGATTCTCAAGACTATGAAGAAGAGACCATGCCTAAGAAGAGTGAAAGACATCTCGGCTTCTTCCACAGTTTGGCTATTGTGGACATTGCTGCTATGAACATTGCATGTGCCCCTTCTTTTCTTTCTTTCTTTCTTTTTTTTTTTTTAGATTTAAGATTTTTATTTTAAGATTTATTTATTTGACAGAGAGAGAGACAGCGAGAGAGGGAACACAAGCAGGGGGAGTGGGAGAGGGAGAAGCAGGCTCCCCACTGAGCAGGGAGCCCCATGTAGGACTTGATCCCAGGACCCTGGGATCATGACCTGAGCCAAAGGCAGCCGCTTAACCAACTAGCCACCCAGGCGGCCCCCCCTTCTTTTCACTACATCTATATCTTTGGGGTAAATACCTAATAGTGCAATTGCTGGGTCCTAGGGTAGCTCTATTTTTAATGT
Source organism: Phoca vitulina (assembly GCF_004348235.1). Taxonomy (NCBI): domain Eukaryota; kingdom Metazoa; phylum Chordata; class Mammalia; order Carnivora; family Phocidae; genus Phoca; species Phoca vitulina. The sequence continues at coordinate 4,458,403 of NW_022589746.1, forward strand.
CTTGAAATCCTCCATACTGTTTTCCAGAGTGGCTGCACCGGCTTGCATTCCCACCAACAATGTAAGAGGGTTCCCCTTTCTCCACATCCTCGCCAACATTTGTTGTTCCCTGTCTTGTTAATTTTAGCCATTCTGACTGGTGTAAGATGGTATCTCATTGTGGTTTTGATTTGTATTTCCTTGATGGCTAATGATGTTGAACATTTTTTCATTGTCTGTTAGCCATTTGTATGTCTTCTTTGGAGAAGTGTCTGTTCATGTCTTCTGCCCATTTCTTCACTGGATTATTTGTTTTTTGGGTGTTTAGTTTGAGAAGTTCTTTATAGATCTTGGATACCAGCCCTTTATCTGAAATGTTATTTGCAAATGTCTTCTCCCATTCTGTCGGTTGTCTTTTGGTTTTGTTGACTGTTTCCTTTGCTGTGCAGAAGCTTTTTATCTTGATGAAATCCCAGAAGTTCATTTTTGCTTTTGTATCCCTTGCCTTTGGAGACGTGTCTAGCAAGAAGTTGCTGTGGCCGATGTTGAAGAGGTTACTGCCTGTGTTCTCCTCTAGGTTTTTGATGGATTCCTGTCTCACATTGAGGTCTTTCATCCATTTAGAGTTTATCTGTGTATGGTGTAAGAGAATGGTCAAGTTTCATTCTTCTGCATGTGGCTGTGCAGTTTTCCCAGCACCATTTATTGAAGAGACTGTCTTTTTTTCCATTGGATGTTCTTTCCTGCTTTGTCAAAGATTAGTTGACCATAGAGTTGAGGATCCATTTCTTGGGTCTCTGTTCTGTTCCATTGATCTATGTGTCTGTTTTTGTGCCAATACCATGAATGGATAAAGAAGATGTGGTTCATATATACAATGGAATATTACTCAGCCATCAGAAAGGATGAATACCTACCATTTGCATTGACATGGATGGGACTGGAGGGGATTATGCTAAGTGAAATAAGTTAAGCAGAGAAAGACAATTATTATATGGTTTCATTCATATATGGGACATAAGGAATAGCGTGGAGGACCACAGGGGAAGGGAGGGAAAACTGAATGGGAAGAAATCAGAGAGGGAGACAAACCATGAGAGACTCTGGATTCCAGGAAACAAACTGAGGGTTACAGAAGGGAGGGGGTGGGGGGATGGGGTAACCGGGTAATGGGTATTAAGAAGGGCACGTGTTGCGATATGAGCACTGGGTGTTATATGCAACTAACAAATTGTTGAACACTACAGCAAAACTAATGATGTACTATATGCTGGCTAATTGAACATAATAAAAAATAAATAAATAATTAAAAATAAACAATGTGCTAAGGGTTAAAAAAAGTAAAGACAATTTTGTAAAAGGTACCCTGTGATAAAATTTGTCCTGAAAGATACCACAATAGATTATAAAGCTAAAGTAATTAATGAAATGTGTCATTGGCATGGGAATAAAAAAACAGATAATGGAACAAAGTAGAATGGTAACACATGGTTCCATGCATGTTGAAATGTTTATCCTTATGTTTAAAATGAAATTTTTCAACTTTACAACACGAAGAAAATCCATTCTGTACAGTAAAGTTCTAAATAGCAAGACATTGAAATTTTAGGGAAAAAATCATAGAAAAGTCTCTGATGGTCTTTGAGTAAGAAGTTATTTTTCAGTTAAAATGTAAGTTTCCAAAATACCTAAAGAATTGATATAAATCAGGAGAAGGACAAACAATTCAGGAAAATAATGGAACAAAGTTAAGAATCAAACATTTCACCAAAGAGGGTACCTAAATAACTAATAAATATTTGAAATCTATGCCCAAACTTACTAGCAATTCAAAGAATGCTAATTATGATATTAATGCTATTAACAAGGTAATGGCTTTTAGTTAAACCTAGGCTTCCACTCGGCAAATTGGATGAAATGAAGAAAATGTTCACGGACAGTGGATAAGTCCTGTGATCCTTGAGGATCTGACATCTGCCCTGTCTTTCCACTCTGAGTCTGAAATGGTGGCCCCGGGAACTAGAGTGTAGGCATAAAACAGTAGTTGGTAGAGAAAACTGAGATCAAAATTCAGTGGACTCAAAAGTTCTGACCACTAATTCCAACAAATGTGTTATCTCTGTTATCTGTTTCTATTTTTTTTTCCTGTTACTAGTCACATTTTCTTGCTTCATTGCTAGTAATTTTTATTGTTACAAATGCTGTGTTGTTGAGAGCTGGATTTTGTTGTCTTCCTATGAAAAGTGTTGAGGTTTCTGGCAGGCAGGCAGTTTGCACATTGGTGTAACCCTACAGAAGTCTGTTTTGGGGCTTTGTTAAGGAAGTTCTAGAATAGCCCTTACTGTAGGGCTAGGCATAACCTTTATTAGGTCTCAACAGAATACCCAGAATGTTCGGCAGGCTGTCTCTACCGAGACTGTTTTGAACTCCAGTCTCTCCTTGAATTGTAGCACCTCAGAAACGTCCATCCAACTCACATCTCTCTACTAGCTGTTTTCTCCCAAGCTTTGCCCTGTGCTTATATGGAATAATATCTGCCCAAAGATGCAAGGGAATTTTATACAGATTTTTGTAGTTCTTTCTGTATGCACTTTCTTCTTTTTGGAACCCTGACTTGCAAGTTCCAGCCACCTTAGCACCACTGAGTTTTATGATCAATGAGGGTAGGCAGGAGAATTGAACTATGTCCACAGCAAAATGTTCGGATTTGGCAAACATAAGTATTGAATACATGAGTTCTGGCTGTGAATATCCTCTTTCATTTCTCCATTTAAATTCCTTAAAAATTTGACTTCTTGATTAGTAATATATTTTCATGGCTCATAGTTCAAAAGATGCAATGTCATATGGTAAAAATTTTATCTTCCAACCTTATTCCCTGGCCATACATTTGCTTCCCTGAATGCAACCAGTTTTACCAGTTTCTTACCTATTGTTCCAGAATTATTCTATACAGGTTGAAGAAAGCTATATGTTTTTATTTTATTATTTATACAATGTGTAACATATTATATGTTACTTTGTATAACTTTTTCACTTTAAATGTATCTTGGAGTTTATTACATATTTGTACCTAAAGAACTCTTACCCTTTTTATTAGCTGCATAGTATTCCATTTAATAATGACAATAATGTACTTAACCTAATAATAAGCTTTTAGATTGGTTCCAATATTTTTCTATCCCCAAAAAAGTTATAATGAAAAACTTTATACAAACTCATTTCATCTGCTATATATTTGTATATTTGCATGATAAGTTTATTTTTTTCTTTTTAATTAAAGTATAGTTGACATACATTATTATGTTAGTTTTAGGAGTGTAACATTGTTATTTGACAATTATTTATATTATGAAGTGACCACCACTAGTGTGGTGGCCATCTGTCACCATACAACATTATAATATTGACTATGTTTCCTATGCTGTACTGTTTTTTCCTGTGACTTATTTTATAACTGCAAGTTTGTACTTCTTCCTCCCCTTCATCTGTTTTGCCTATCCTATCACCCACCTCCCTTCGGGCAAACACAGGTTGTTCTCTGTATTTATGAGTCTGTTTCTGTTTGTTTTGTTTCTTAGATTCCACAGAAATCACATTATTTACATTTCTCTGACTTATTCACTTACCCTCCAGGTCCATTCATGTTGTCACAAATGCCAAGATCTCATCCTTTTGTATGGTTAGTATTCTGTTGTGTATATACATACCACATTTTCTTTATCCATTCACCTATTGTTGGACAGTTAGGTTACTTCCATATCTTGACTATTGTAAATAATACTGAAATATATGTAGGGGTGCATATATCTTTTTGAATTAGTGTTTTCATTTTCTTTGGGTAAGTACCATTTACTGAGTCATATGATAGTCTTAATTTTTGAAGAACCTTCATGCTGTTTTCCCTAGTGGTCATACCAATTTACATTCCCACCAACAGTTCACGAGTGTTCCCTTTTTTCCACATCCTTGCCAATACTTGTTTCTTGTCTTTTTGATTCTAGCCATTCTGACAGGTATAAGGTGATGTCTCATTGTGGTTTTGATTTGCATTTCCCTGATGGTTTGTGATGCTGAGCATCTTTTCATATGTCTTTTGGCCATCTGTTCTTCTTTGGAAAAATGTCTATTCAGATCCTCTGCCCATTTTTAATTGGGTTATTTTGTGTGTGTGTGTGTGTGTTGAGTTGTACAAGTTTTATTTATATTTTGGATATTAACAGCTTATCAGATATATTATTTGCAAATATCTTTTTTTTTTAAGATTTTATTTATTTATTTGACAGAGAGAGAGACAGTGAAAGAAGGGACACAAACAGGGGGAGTAGGAGAGGGAGAAGCAGGCTTTCCACCGAGCAGAGAGCCCAATGTGGGGCTCGATCCCAGGACCCTGGGATCATGACCTGAGCCGAAGGCAGACACTTAACGACTGAGCCACCCACGTGCCCCTGTTTGCAGATATCTTCTCCCATTTAGTAGGTTGCCTTTTTGGGTTTTTTTTATAGTTTCGTTTGCTGTGCAAAAGCTGCTTAGTTTGATGTAGTTCCAGTTATTTACTTTTGATTTTTATTCTTCTGTCTAAAGAGACAGATCCAGAAAAATATTACTAAGGTCCATGTCCAAGAGTTTACTGCCCATGTTTTCTCCTAGGAGTTTTATGGTTTTAGGACTCATGTTAGGTCTTTAATCCATTTTGAATTTATTTTTGTGTAGGGTGTAAGAAGGTGGTCCAGTTTCACTCTTCTGCATGTTGCTGTACAATTTTCCCAACGCCATTTGTTGAAGAGACTGTTGGAGAGACTTTCCCCATTGTGTATTCTTGCATCCTCTGTCATTGACTTATTGATCTGCACCATACATTTCTAAATGTGGAAATGCCTCACTTAAAAGGTATGTAAGTTTTGAATTTATAATTTGTAATTCATAATATCTATAGATCTGCCAAATTGCCCTCCTTAAAATATGTACCTATTTAAAGATTTATTTATTTATTTATTTGAGAGAGAGAGAATGAGAGAGAGCAAGCACATGAGAGGGGGGAGGGTCAGAGGGAGAAGCAGACTCCCTGCCGAGCAGGGAGCCCGATGCGGCACTCGATCCAGGGACTCCAGGATCATGACCTGAGCCGAAGGCAGTCGCTTAACCAACTGAGCCACCCAGGCGCCCAAAATATGTACCTATTTAGATTCTCACCATCAGTACATGAGAATGCCAGCTTTCCTCTAGCCTTGCTAATGTAGTGAGTTATCAAACTCTGCAAGTTAAAAAATGAAATAGAAAATTACTGTGTCTGGATTGTAGAAAATGAACTTGTGGAGAGAAAGCCTGAGAGCAAAGAAACTAGACAGTCATTACTAGTAAGTGACAGAGTTATGGAAGTAACAATGGGAATGTAGAACAATGGATGGTTTTGAAAGGTAGTTAATAGCTACAATTGACAAGATTTGGTCACTTATTTTAAAATATGACATATTTTATCATTTATAAAATCAAAAGAATGGAAACCCACATTTTCAAAAATAGGAAATGCTTTAAGGAAATTATAGTACATCCCTATGATGGTATGTCATACAGCAATTAAAAATCAAGCTGCTAAGAAACATATCTGATAATGAGAGAATGCTCATAATATAAAGAAAGCAAAACACAAAAAATTGGATACAAAACTGAAAATAAAGTAGATCTCAATTTTGCAATGGTACACCAATATATTTTTTAAGGAAATGCACTAAAATATTAACAATATTTTATTAATTAACTGCTTTTCTGAATGGTTGAATTATAGATCTTTTTAATTTTTACTTTACATATTTCTAAATATTCTACACTTTGTTCACAAATGTACTATTTTGTGTGAGAGAAAAAGCAGAACAATTGCATTAAAAGAATTGGTTTTATTTTTGTTTCTTTTTTTTTTTTAAAGATTTTATTTTCTTTAAAGCACAACTGAGCCACCCATGCTGAGAGAGAGACAGAGCACAAGCAGGGGGAGGGGCAGAGGCAGAGGGAGAAGCAGGCTCCCCGCTGAGCAGGGCGCTGGATGCGGGGGCTCGATCCCAGGACCCTGAGATCATGACCTGAGCCGAAGGCAGACGCTTCACCGACTGAGCTACCCAGGCATCTCTAAAAGGATTATTTAGCAAGAACTGCCATTTCCAGTTTGATATCCATGACTTTTAAGTCATGGCCGTTTTTACTTATCTTTCTTCAAAGCTAGTTTATCTGTAAGAGTTTCAAAATACAGTTGAATTATGTTGCCTCTGGAAAGGTGATTATGGTACTTGTACAATGCAAGGCAATAGCCCTGCTTGATATAAGTGATGGAAATAAGTTCTCCAATTATACATAAGTACTCTTAAAAAGCTTTCCTAAAACCTAGGCTGTTTAACTCTTTTACTAATTAAACCCAAACCAGTTTTGATTCTCATCATGTCTGTAATTTATTTTCTAAGACACATAAGGTGAAAACATTCTGAAAAATCTGTTTTTATTTAAGGTTTCTTCATTTACTTCCTGAAACTGTTGCGGAACATGTCTTTTTAGTGAATTTATATATAAAAGGAAAAAAGGCAAGTTAGATTGTTTTGCCTATCATGTCATTTTGAGGTAGAAAAAGTGCTTCATGGACATTAATAAGTTAATTCTCTAAGTTATGCTATAAATGGCTGTGGGCTAGTACTTTTTACCTCTCTGACCTACATAAAAGAAGTAATCATAAAGAAGAAAGGTGACATAAAATTATGGCTAAATAGTTCAGTAGTGGTGCGCCTGTGTGGCTCAGTCAGTTAAGCATCTGCCTTCAGGTCTTGGGGTTCCGGGATCAAGCCCCACATCAGGCTCCCTGCTCAGCAGGGAGCCTGCTTCTCCCTCTCCCACTCCCCCTGCTTGTGTTCCCTCTCTCACTGTGTCTCTCTCTCTCTCTCTGTCGAATAAATAAATAAAATCTTTAAAAAAAAATAAAAGTTCAGTAGTAATTTGTCCTTATTAATATTTTAAAACAAAATTTCTTGGGGCGCCTGGGTGGCTCAGTTGGTTAAGTGTCTGCCTTTGGCTCAGGTCATGACCTGAGCCAAAGGATCCTGGGACTGAGCCCCACATCGGGCTCCCTGCTCAGCGGGGAGTCTGCTTCTCCCTCTCCCTCTGCCTGACGCTCCCCCTCTGCTTGTGCTCTCTCTCTCTGGCAAATAAATAAAATCTTAAAAAAAAATTTTTTTTCTTAAAAAAAATCTCTTAAAAGTTCACCCTCATTATGTTCCCAACAAATGGAACTTTTAGTTCCAGATTATTAACCATCTTCATTGTTTAATTAATCATAAAAGCACAGTGTTTTGTCCAAACACTGTTTTTTTAATAGCAAGCACTTAAGGTACCCTTCTCCCAATCACGACCAAAGGGTACTCCTCTTTTCTCCAGTTGCTCTGGGCCAGTCACTCCTTTCCACTTCATCTCTGTTGTGCCTTATGGGGTAGCAGCCTTAACTCAGAAGCAGCTGTCCGCTGTAGATGAGAACAAAATAAAGCAACCATGTATAGGAAGACACTCGAGGCCTTGAGTTTATTCACATCTGTTGACATCAGTGGAAGCCTGGATGGTTTATAAACTGTTGACAGCTGTCGAGGCATGTTTGTGTGTGTACGTGGTTAGATGACACAAGCCATTGTCAGAAGAGCAGAGCCATAAATCATTTCACCTGGGTCTGAAGATGCCACTGTTGTTCTTAGCAGGATGTAACACTTGCAGCAAGCTCTTTTAGCCAAATACAATGGAAGCTGGCCAGACTTCTTCAGGTGATACTGTGATTGGTCCCATGGAATGGTCAACATTTTTCATTCTGCTCTCCTTCCCTCTAGTAATATAAGAACTTAGGAGTCATAATAATAATATGCTTTTAAGGATATGGACTAGATAGTGATCACATTTCTAGAACTAAAATCTGTCTTTCATATATAAAAAAGAGAATCCCCTTGTAAAACATAATGCATTATGGTATCCTCAGTAATGCAATTGGTAATGTCAATTAAACTTTAAGAACAGAATGAATCAAGAGAAAAAGTACAATTATTGTTAATGGTCCCTGAAAGTATGCCTCTCAGAATGTATTGAGCATTTAGAAGAAAGTTTTGGTTCTTTTTTTTTTTTTAGATTTTATTTATTTGAGAGAGAGAGTGCATGCATGGCGACAGCCAGGGGAGGGGCAGAGGGAGAGGGAGCGAATCTTCAAGCAGACTTCCTGCCCTCACTTGCAGCCATCCTAAGCTCTCCTAGCATCCTCAAGAGCATAGGCTTGACTGTGCCGGAGGAACCTCAGGGGCCTGTTTTTGAGAGCTGCTGTTCTTTAGGCTGATATGAAGGAAGTAAAATGCCCCACCATGTCCAGAGTGGTTCCACAGCTGCTGTCTCACCAGATGCACACATTAGTGGAAGGGTGTAAATGGAGAAACTAAGTCTCACAAAGCCAAAGTCACATAACCACTCAGCAACAGACCCGAACCTAGAAACACCAGGTCTCCCAGCTGCTTGCGTTATGTCTGGTTTCTGTTGGTGGTGGTGTTTGCTTTATTTTATTTTATTGTTATGCAAAAAGGACCATCTGAATTAGAGACAGAATAATAATGTTCTCCAAAACTGTTGCTGCCAGGTCAATAGTTAACACTTTTGAGAGGACAAGCTTGATAGAAACTGTATGTTCCTACCCCGACTATAAAGACCAGATTCCCAGGAGCCTGACTGAAGCATTAAGGTTCGCTTTCCTCAGAGCTGCTAAAAATTACAATACCCAGCACAACACTGATTTGCATTTACACAGCTCCCCTTTCCCTTGGGGGCCTCCGAGCTGATAACAAACATGCACCTCTCTATTCCTGAGGTGCCAGTGCAGTTTGCATATATTAATCTACCCAGCCGACCATTAAAGCAGTGTGGGAGTTCGTTAAGTTTAAGGCAAGGTAGACTTCCGAGCCTGCTCAAGTTTAGGGTCATCTGATCCTTTGATGTGAACAGACTCTCAAGTCAAATTCAGGTTAGATTTCCATAAAAGGTGTTACCCAAGATGCAAGATCATCATCCAGCTCAGTGTCGCTCCGAGTAGGGTCAGGAGACCAACTCTCTTAGAATTACATGGGTGCTTAGTAAAAATGCATTTCCTTGTCTCCACTTCAGACCTGCTGAATCAGCATCGCTGAGTGGCCAGACCTGGATTATGTTAACAAGCTCCTTTGATCTTTCTGTGGCTCAAATGTGAAAACCCTGGATCCAATTTATCCTTTTATTCTAAAGGCAATGGAAACATGTCAGCAGAACTTCCATGAGCTGCAGTTGCTGTGGTCATCCTGTCCCCACTGTCATCACAGTATTTGCCACCTGAGGGCCTCAGGGGACATTCTCCACCTGACAGACAGGCATGCCGTATTTTACAATTGTGTGTCCTTTTCCAGGAAATTGAAACTCGCCATATTCCTCCATATGAGAAAAAACCAAAAAACAAAAAAACCAAACTTCTGGCTGTAAAGGTTTATTTGAACTACTAGAAATTGTAATAATTTATTACTGGGAGCTGCCTACAACAGGCCTGCACTGGGCTTACTCACTTTATATGATATATGATCTCAGTTGGGTTCACAATAATAATTCTACATCGTGGACATCCTCCTGTCCATTTGTAAGGTCTTTAATGAGGCATGGTGAGGCTTATTCTGGGGTGTGCATTGCCTTATGGGCAGCTGAGCTATCCATTCAGAGTGGAACCCCCTTGCTCCTCAGATTCAGCCTTACTCCTTAAGAGACCTGATCCACTGTGGAGTCTGACTACTTGATCAGCAGGATCTGTCATTGATGGTCACTGAGCACTTCAGCTTCCTCATTGAGTTCATCCTGGACCTTCTTTTTTTTTTTTTTTTTAAAGATTTTATTTATTTATTTGAGAGAGAGAGAATGAGAGAGAGCACATGAGAGGGGGGAGGGTCAGAGGGAGAAGCAGACTCCCTGCCGAGCAGGGAGCCCGATGCGGGACTCGATCCAGGGACTCCAGGGTCATGACCTGAGCCGAAGGCAGTCGCTTAACCAACTGAGCCACCCAGGCGCCCCATCCTGGACCTTCTAACTAAAGGAGCTACCCCTACACAAAAATGCACACACATGCACATACACACACACACACACACACACACACACCCTTCATACTCTCTAGTCTCTCCCTGTTTTGTTTTCTTTGGGGAATCTGCCGCAAATTGAAATGGATTTGCTTATTCCTATGTTCTTGCCTATACCCCCACTGGAATGTAGGTACCTTGAGGGCAGGACTTCTGCTTGTCTTGTTCACCATTGTATCTTCTACACTTAGAACAGTGCCTTGCACATAGAAGGTCCTCCATAAATATTTCTCAAATCAGTAAGTGAGTGAATGCTTCATCTTTGGTTTCAGTGTTTTCCCAGCTTTTGTAGAAAAACATTCCTGATGTTGGAATTGATCTACTCTTTCTACAAGGGTGGATTTGGATCCACTTATCATTCCTGAACTTCTAGGAGAAAAGATTGTACAGCTTTTTAAGAAAGCCCGTGTGTGTGATGGTTATCTCTTAACACTTGGGATTGATATTCTGTCTTCTGAAAGCCTTTGATGAAATAGGTGCAACTTCCCATTTGTCTCTTATCCCTGAATTTACAGTGTCTAAAGAAGGTAGATTACAGCATTGTTGTCCGTGGCTCTGAAACCACCTTTAGGTCCAGATAAGAGGACCCCCTAACCTGAGCCCCAAGGTCTAGACCCTTTCATTCTGACGTGCCTCTTAATGTTGGAATGAGGAGTCTGCAGGGCCCATGGAGCACATCCTCCAGGACTCCATGCCATCCCCACTAGACTCTGCTCCATGTGTTTAAAACCTGGGAATTCTCTGCCCGAATGTTCCTAACTCGATGGGGGTAATGAAATCTGCATGCCTTGGATCCATTCTCCCAAAACTGCACTGCGTTGCTGGCTTTCATGCCACGTATACCCAGGCCCAAGGGGCAGTTATGTATAAGGGGGTGTTAGCGGAGCATGGCTGTGTTGATGAGGGGGTCCACATGCATGTAAGGACTTCGCAGGGCAGGATGGAACCAAAGGTGGGAAGGCGTGGGCCAGGGCCAGAGGCCTGGGGCCACTTCTCCCTGCCCCATCGTCTGCCAGCCCAGGCTTCTGAGCATCCTCAATACCAGCCTGGCCTAGGTCATTATGAAGGTCTATGTGGTAAGGTAGGATGAATGAACATATTGTAGTTAAGTTTTGTGACTTGGTTTCTAACTTCTAATTGTAGTCATCTAGTATGGAGTCTCTATTTGTGCTCTTGTCCTGGGTCCTGCAAGTACTGGGACAAATCTGAGTGACTTCTGAAAATTATGCTTGATGGTAGCAGTATTTAAGTGTTCCATGTCTCGACTTAATTTTTAGGTTTCTTATATGCGTTGCCTTGCCTCAGTCATGCCTAGCACATCAGTATTGAATGTCTGCCTCTTCAGTAATGACCAGAGCAGCGTCCAGATGAACAAGGGAGCCAAATCCATGGTGAACTGGAAATTGGCTTTTAACGTTCCTGACTCCTAGGTCAGAGTGCAGCACGCTCATTTACACAACAGTAAGGCGGAGTGCGAGAGAACTCAGCCACATTTGTGTGTTTCCCCTGCCCACGCCTGCTTGGAGAGTGTGTCATTTGCAGCAAACACATTTCCTGTCCTCAATTTTTCAATCACTCTCATCATGTGGATGGAAATGGTTTCACAAATTCACATTCTAAATGAATATATAATATAACCCTCTTAACACAGACACATTTGTGCTTATTTTTAAATGTCTTAAAGGATATGTTTGGTTTTGTCCAATCAAGCAACTTAGGGAGCATTGTGCAGGCTTCATCTACAAACCCACAGATGCTGATGTGGGGCCATGCAATTGGAAGGAAAAAAACTATCAGGAGAGAGCGCTATCACTGCTGAGAGTCAAGTCTGCTTTGCAAGTTTATGTCCCAGTGACTGATAGAGATCAAAATAGAGATAATCCAAACCCCCCAGAATGTGTCGATGCCTTATTTACCACTGAAATAGCTTTGGGGCTGGCAAAACATTTTGTTGGCCTTTAGATTTACAGTATCATTAAAGGCATTGTCATATCTTTTCTTGATTGTTCAGAAAAGTGAGACTAAAAAAACCCTCCCCAAATCCGAGACTCAAAGATACAGAGGGCAGATGGGTGGTTGCTGGGGAGGAGGTGGGCGAGAAATGGGTAAAGGGGGTCAAAAGGTACAAACTTCTCGTCAGAAAATAAATAAGGCTTGAGATGTAAGAATGGCAGTGATAATCAATAATGCTATCTTGCATATTTGAAAGTCGCTAAGGGTAAATCTTAAAAGTTCTCATCACAAGAAAAAAAAACTTTGTTAGCTCTGTGTGGTGACGGATGTTAACTAGACTTATTGTGGTCATTTTGCAATAGATGAAAATACTGAATCATTATATTGTACACCTGATGCCAATATAATGTTGTACATCAGTCATACCTCAGTTTTTAAAAAAGTGAGGCCAAAAAGGGTTTAGGTATGGTCTCACAAACACAGAGAGGCCGATTTCTCCCGTGGATTTCCAAGTCTGACCCCCTGGCTCAGCCTACACAAGTGACTGGTTTCTTCTCAACTTCTTAGGAATAGCTTATTTCCTGCATAATTTTCTTAAAGGGGTGGACATGGAGATGATTCCTAGTTAATATCTCAGAATATAAAAATACTAATAATTGTTACCCCTTCAGATATTTAGGATATCATCAACAGGAGTTTAAAAAAACCCACCAGAACCTAGGCAGTCAGTATCTACTGAGGACCTTTGAAGTAGGTAAAGTTCTGCTGCATTGCCTCCTCCTGTGTTTTGTCTGGATTTTGAGAAAAGAGGTCAGGACACAGGCTATGAATCCCGACCACGGGAGCCATGCACAGTTAATGTGCTGACCTGGCGCTCAGCAGCTCGCTGTGAACGGCTCTCTGTGCTGCTGGAATCTGTTGAGAATTCTGTACTTCTGTTTCTAGCAGCTTTATTGAGGTTTGATTTACAGACAATAAAATCACCTACTTTTTAAAAAAAAGTTTGAGAGGGAGAGAAAGAGCGCAAGAGGGGAGGGGAGCAGAGAGGGACAAGCAGACTCCACGCTGAGCTGGAGCCTGACTCGGGGCTTGATCTCATGACCCTGAGATCAAGACCTGAGCTGAAACTAACAGTTGGATGCTTAACTGACTGAGCCAGCCAGGTGCTCCTAAAATCACCCACTTTTTAAGCCTTAAGTTCAGTGAGTTTAGAAACTATGGAGAGTCACGTAATCACCCCTGCAATCCAAAATCCAAACATAGAGCATTTCCATCACCTCTAAAAGTTCCCTCCTGCCCCTTGCTTTCCTCTGATTTGGAAGGTGGGATAACAGATTCAACATGAATCAGTGTTAGGGCTAAAATGAAACCACAGATCTCCATTGCTAGAGTGTAGAGACACTGTTGTTTACCCAGTCTTGCCAACGGGAAAGGAAAGATCACTGCTTTACCCTAGAGATTTCTTTCTTTTCTTTGAGAAAATAAATGTTAAATGCCAGACAGCCAATGTTTGGTTGTTGTGTGTAGATGTTTGGGTTTATTTGCAGTGCCTGAAATAGAACTTATCTGAGGTGTTTTGAAGCCACACTTATCTGGTAGGCCCATGGGATCCTTTATTGCTCCAGGTAGAGTTATTTCGGTCAGCTGGGCCCCTCCAGAGTTATTTCGGTCACCCTGAGCATGAAGTTGTAGGTGGCAGACCGAGCGCAGGCCTCGGGAGTCTGGGTTCTGGTCCAAGCTTTGCAGTCTTCTATGGGACCTCGAGAAAGTTATTTAATTTCTCCTCTGTGGAGTGGTAATAAAAACATCATCTCATAGGATTATTATGAAGGTTAAAAAGGTTGACGTGACCCTACCACAAGGCCCGGCACACAACAGGCCCTGCTGGCTTTGCGTCCTAGCAGATCAGCTGTAGATGATAACGTGTGTCTCCAGCTGAGGCCACTGCCTCCACCATGAAGCCCACCACCCAGGCCATGTGGAGGCAGCAGCACTTGGAGCTCTGGTGCTGCTTCAGGGCAGGCAGATAAGCAGTGCTCATGCTGCGTTTCTACCCGTGACAGCCGTGTGTCATCAGGCCACCACTGTCCAGCTGAACCCATCTCCTCCCCAAGCCTCTCAAGCCTTCTACTACAGAGACACCACCAGTCACTCCGACGTGATCCTGGAGATGAAACCTGTTTGTATTCCTGGGCTGACTAGGAGATTTCTGCCTGCCTGTAAAGCCTACCATCCTTTTTTTTTTTTTTTTGGAATCAAAACTCAATTTTATTCATTTGTGATTTGGAAAAAACACAGTTTCACAGTCTCATATGTGGAAATTTACAGAAAAGCACAAGTCAAGTTTCTCATTATCTCAAGACCCAGAGAAACCACTTTGATGTAAGGTTGACTTTTATAGGACGAATGAGTAGGAAAGAGCAGCCAAAACACAATAGCAGAGTGCACACAGCACACACCAGAAACACTTCCTGAAGTGCCAGGCCCTGGACTGTGTAGGACCTCTTTTTAATAAAGCATTACTCTGAGGTGCAGGAAATATAACAAGCTTTCATAACATGCAAAAGATAGAAACTTAGTCAAAATGACAAGATGGAGGAATTCTCCCCAAAAGAAAGGTCAGGAAGATATCACAGCCAGGGTTTTGTTCAAAGCAGATATATAAGCAATATATCTGATCAAGAATTTAGATCAACAGTTACAAGAGTACTAGCTGGACTTGAATAAAGCATAGAAAACAGCAGAAAAACCTTTGCTGCAGAGATAAAAGACCTAAAAACTAGTCAGGTGAAATAAAAAATGCTATAACTGAGATGCAAAACAGACTGGATATAATCACTACAAGGATTGAAGAAGCAGAGGTGAGGATAGGCGATATAGAAGATAAAATTAATGGAAAATAAGCTGAAAAGAAGAGGGAAAGAAAATAATAGATTATGAAGGTAGACTTAGGGAACTCAGCCATTCCATAAAGTGAAATAATATCCATATCATAGGAATCCCAGAAGAGGAAGAGCAGGAAAGAGGGGCAGAAGGTTTATTTTAACAAATTATAGGTAAGAACTTCCCTAATCAGGAGAAGGAAATAGGCATTCAAATCCAAGAGGAACAGAAAACTCCCCTCAAAATCAACAAAAACAGATCAACACCATGACATATTATAGTGAAACTTGCAAAATACAAAGAAAAAGCGAGATTCTTGAAAGCAGCTTAGGAGAAAAAGTCCTTAATCTACAAGGGTAGACACATAAGGCTGGCAGCAGACCTGTCCACAGAGACCTGGAAGGCCAGAAAGGACTGGCATGATATATTCAATGTGCTAAATGGGAAAAAGCCGCAGCTAAGAATACTTTATCCAGCAAGGCTGTCATTCAGAATAGAAGGAGAGAGAAAGAGTTTCCAAGATAAACAAAAACTAAAGGAGTTCGTGAACACTGAGCCAGCCGTGCAAAAAATATTAAAGGGGACACTTTGAGTGGGAAAGAGAGACCAAAAGTCACAAAGACTAGAAAGGAACAGAGACAATCTACAGGAACAGTGACTTTACAAGTAATACAATGGCACTAAAGTCATATCTTTCAGTAATTACTCTGAATGTAAATGGACTAAATGCTCCAATCAAAAGACATAGGGTATCAGAATGAATTAAAAAACAAGACCCAACGATATGTTGCCTTGAGACTCATTTTAGACCCAAAGACCCCTCCAGATTGAAAGTGAGGGGGTGGAGAACCATTTACCATCCTAATGGGCATCAAAAGAAAGCTGGGGTGGCAGTCCTTATATCAGACAAACTAGATTTTAATCCAAAGACTGTAATAAGAGATGAGGAAAGGCACTATATCATAATAAAGGGTCTATCCAACAAGATCTAACAATTGTAAATATTTATGCCCTTAACTTGGGAGCAGCCAAATATATAAACCAATTAATAACAAAATTAAAGAAACTCATTGATAATAATACAATAATAGTAGGGGGCTGCAACACCTCACTCATAGCAATAGACAGATCATCTATGCAGAAGGTCAACAAGGAAATAAGGGCTTTGAATGACACACTGGACCAGATGGACTTCACAGATATATTCAGAGCATTTCCTCCTAAAGCAGCAGGATACATATTCTTTTCAAGTGTACATGGAACATTCTCAAGAATAGGTCACATACTGGGTCACAAATCAGGCCTCAACTAGTACAAAAAGATACCATGCATATTTTCTAACCAGAATGCTGTGAAACTTGAAGTCAGGCACAGGAAAAAGTTTCGAAGGAGCACAAATACATGGAGGTTAAATGGCATCCTACTAAAGAATGAATAGGTCAACCAGGAAATTAAAGAAGAATTAAAAAAATACATGGAAGCAAATGAAAATGAAAACACAATTGTTCAGAACCTTTGGAATACAGCAAAGGCAGTCCTAAGAGGGAAATATATAGCAATATAGGCATTCCTCAAGAAGCAAGAAAAGTCTCAAATACATGACCTAACCTTACACCTAAAGGAGCTGGAAAAAGAACAGCAAATAAAGCCTAAATCCAGCAGGAGAAGGGAAATAATAAAGATTAGAGCAGAAATCAATGATAAAGAAATTAAAAAAAAAACCAAAAAACAAAAATGGTAGAACAGATCAATGAAACTAGGAGCTGGTTCTTTGATAGAATTAACAAAATTGATAAAACCCTAGCCAGACTTATCAAAAAGAAAAGAGAAAGGACCCAAAATAAATAAAATCATGATGAAAAGAGGAGAGTTCACAAACACCGTAGAAATACAATTATAAGAGAATATTATGAGCCATTATATGCCAACAAATTAGACAATCTGGAAGAAATGGATAAATTCCTAGAAACATATAAACCACCAAAATGGAAACAGGTAGAAATAGAAAGTCTGAAGGGACCCATAACCAGTAAAGAAATTGAATCAGTAATCAAAAATCTCCCAACAAACAAGAGTCCAGGGCTGGATGGCTTCCCAGGGGAATTCTGCCAAACATCTAAGGAAGAATTAATGCCCATTCTTCTGAAACTGTTCCAAAAAATGGAAATGACAAACTTATTCTATGAGGCCAGCATTACCTTCATCCCAAAACCGGACAAAGACCCCACTACAAAGGAGATTTACAGACCAATATCCCTGATGAACATGGTTGCAAAAATTCTCAACAAGATACTAGCGTATCAGATCCAATAGTACATTGAAGGGATTATTCACCATGACCAAGTGGGATTTATTCCTGGGCTGCAACATTCGCAAATCAATCAGCATGATACACCACATTAGTAAGAGAAAGGGTAAGAACCATATGGTCCTCGCAGTAGATGCAGAAAAAGCATTGGGATCATGACCTGAGCTGAAGGCAGACGCTTAATCAGCTGAGTCACCCAGATGCCCAGTCTGTTGCATTTCTATACACTAACAACAAAGCAGCAGGAAGAGAAATCAAGGAATTGATCCCATTTACAATTGCACCAAAAACCATAAGATACCTAGGAATAAACCTAACCAAAGAGGTAAAAGATCTGTACTCTGAAAACTAGAGAACACTTATGAAAGAAATTGAGGAAGACACAAAGAAATGGAAGAACATTCCATCCTCATGGATTGGAAGAACAAAATTGTTAAAATGTCTATACTACCCAAAGCAATCTACATATTTAATGCAATCCCTATCAAAATAACACCAGCATTTTTTACAGACCTGGAACAAACAATCTAAAATTGGTATGGAACCAGAAAAGACCCTGAATAGCCAGAGGAATGTTGAAAAAGAAAACCAAAACTGGTGGTATCACAATTCCATACTTCAAGCTCGATTACAAAGCTGTAGTCACGAAGACAGTATGATACTGGCACAAAAATAGACACACTGATCAATGGAACAGACTATAGAACCCAGAAATGGACCCTCAACTCTACGGTCAATTAATCTTCAACAAAGCAGCAAAGAATATCCAATGGAAAAAACAGTCTCTTCAACAAATGGTGTTGGGAACACTGGACAGTCACACGCAGAAGAATGAAACTGGACCATTTTCTTGCACCACACACAAAAAATAAATTCAAAATGGATGGAAGACCTAACTGTGAGACAGGAATCCATCAAAATAGAGGAAAACACAGGCAGCAACCTCTTTGACCTCAGCCACAGCAATTTCTTGCTAGACATGTCTCCAGAGGCAAGGAAAACAAAAGCAAAAATGAACTTTTGGGACTTCCATCAAGATAAAAAGCTTTTACACAGCAAAGGAAACAATCAACAAAACTGAAAGGCAGCCTACAGAATGGGAGAAGATATTCACAAATGGCTTATCAGATAAAGGGCTAGTATCCAAATTCTATAAAGAACTCCTCAAACTCAATACCCAAAAAACCAAAAAATCCAGTCAAGAAATGGGCAGAAGACATGAGCATACATTTCTCCAAAGAAGACATATAAATGGCTAACAGACACATGAAAAATGCTCAACATCACTCATCATCAGGGAAATGCAAATCAAAACCACAATGAGATACCACCTCACACCAGTCTGAATGGCTAAAATTAACAAGTCAGGAAACAATAGATGTTGGCAAGGATGTGGAGGAAGGAGAAACCTCCTACACTGTTGGTGGGAATGCAAGCTGGTGTAGCTGCTCTGGAAAACAGTATGGAGGTTCCTCAAAAAGTAAAAAATAGAATTAACCTATGACCCAGCAATTGCACTACTAGGTATTTATCCAAATGATACAAACATAGTGATTTGAAGGGGCATATGCACTCCAATGTTTACAGCAGCAATGTCCACAATAACCAAACTATGGAAAGAGCCCAGATATCCATCGACAGCAGAATAGATAAAGAAGATGTGGTGTATATGTATACATGGAATATTACTCAGCCATCGAAATGAATGGTATCTTGCCATTTGCAATGACATGGATGGATCTAGAGTGCATTATGCTAAGTGAAATAAGTCATTCAGAGAAAGACAAATACCATATGATTTCACTTGTGTGGAATTTAAGAAACAAAACAGATGAACAAGGGGAAGGGAAGGAAAAATAAAATAGGATAAAAACAGAGGAGACAAACCATAAGAGCCTCTTAACTATAGGGAACAAACTGAGAGTTGCTGGAGGGGAGGTGATTGGCGGGATGGGGTAACTGGGTGATGGGCATTAAGGAGGACACTTGAAGTAATAAGCACTGGGTGTTATATGCAACTGATAAATCACTAAATTCTACCCTGACATTAACAATACACTATATGTTAACTGACTTGAATTTACTTATTTCTTTATTTTAAAAATTTTATTTATTTATTTGACAGAGAGAGAGCGCACAAGCAGGGGGAGGGGCAGAGGAAGAGGGAGAAGCAGGCTCCCCGCTGAGCCGGGAGCCTGACGACGTGGGGCTCAATCCCAGGACCCCGAGATCGTGACCTGAGCCGAAGGCAGACACTTAACCGACTGGGCCACCCAGGCGTCCCCCCCCCCCCGCTTTTTTTTCTTAAGAATTAACTGACTTGAATTTATTTATTTATTTATTTTAATATTTTATTTATTTATTCATAAGAGACAGAGAGAGGGAGAGGGAGAAGCAGGCTCCCCACTGAGCAGGGAGCCCGATGCGGGACTCGATCCCAGGACCCTGGGATCATGACCTGAGCTGAAGGCAGACGCTTAACCATCTGAGCCACCCAGGCGCCCCAACTGACTTGAATTTAAATAAAATTTAAAAATCGGGTGACTCTTTTTATATCCTTTTCTTTCCTGAGAGTATTTTGTACAAGTATTTAAAAAAATTTTAGGGGTGCTTGGGTGGTTGAGTTGGTTAAGCATCTACCTTTGGCTCAGGTCATGATCCAAAGGTCCTGAGATGTAGTCCCGCATTAGGCTCCCTGCTCAGCGGGTAATTTGCTTCGCCCTCTGCCCCTCCCCTTGCTCATGTTCTTTCTCTCTCGCTCTCTCTCTCAAATAAATAAATAATATCTTTTAAAAAATGTTTTTAAAGCATTGTACATTCTTTTAAAGAAAATACAGTGCTCGATCAATTTAGTAAATGTTTTTTCAGTCCCTGATTCTGTATTAAAAACTCAAAGGGATAGAAAAATCCAGAAGGCCCAGTCCTCCCTGCAAAGAAGTTGGAATAAGTGGGAGGAAAGCTGTAGTGACACAGGCCTGAGATTAGCAGAATGTGACAGGTGTTCCAACAGAGTGAGAAGGACACAAAAAATGTACCTATTAATTACAAATTCATGACAGGGTGGGGGGTGAGTAACGATTCATACGGGGGGGACATTTGAGCTGGAGCTCAGAGATGGGTAGAATTTCACCAGGGAGTGACGGGAAAGAGGATGTGTTAGTAACATAAAGGGGACAGGCGGGACGACGGCAGGGATTAGTCATGAGCAGGCTGGGTTTGGGGAAGCCACCTTGTTTGCTATGTTTAGAGAAGAGGGTGAGGGGAGTTTGGCAAGAGACCAGGCTCGTAAGAGAAGTCAGGGAGACCCCCTCAGAGACAGAAATGTGATAAGGAGAGTCACCTGAAGATGCGCATACCTTTACAACATCACCTGGCAGTGCTGAAGGAGACAGTCCCCCAGATACTTTGATCTGGGGCAATACTGTGAGAACGTCTATGTGAACAGAGCTCGATTACTACCATGCATCTTGGTATGCACCGGGGCGGGGCGGGGGGAAGGTGCCTGAGGCAGAACAGCAAGTGGAGGTCATGGGCAGGTAAAAGGGGAGGCCCGTGTTCATATGCAGCCAGGTGGTGAGTGCAGAATTCGACCCTGCTGCATCACCTAGCCTGCGTGGTTAATGTCCTATTGATGGGAGTGTACCACTCTCAGTCACCTGTGGGGTCTAGCCTTCCTTTCTCTCTTCTTGTGTGATTGTTCAGTTGCAGTGTTTCCAAACCTTTCCATATTGCCCCTACTGAAGGGAAACATTAAATTAAATTTATGTAGGTATTTATTAATTTCATTTCATTTCTGTGTAATGAGAGAAAGTAAATGCTAAAGAATAACACTTTATTGGGTAGAGTGGAGCTTTGGAAGGCCACAGACTATGATAATATCTGAATTTTTTCTTTTTTTTTTTTAAGATTTTATTAATTTATTTATTTGACAGAGAGAGAGAGACAGCAAGAGAGGGAACACAAGCAGGGGGAGTGGGAGAGGAAGAAGCAGGTTTCCCACTGAGCAGAGAGCCTGATGTGGGGCTCGATCCCAGGACCCTGGGATCATGACCTGAGCCAAAGGCAGACGCTTAACAATGGAGCCACCCAGGCACCCCATATCTGAATTTTTTAACCTCCCCCTGCCAGGAGCCGGTTTTCATCGCCTTGGTTGGTGATATCACCCCCATGAAAATGCATGTCCTTTTGAATGTATGTATGAGTATAAATAAACAGACACATATTTTATCATAAGCCATTCTAAGTTTTTCTAGAAATAACTTCAGTATAAATTATAAACTCCATTTATGACATCGATGCAATAAGCTTTCCTAAAGCAGAGGCTGAATTTGAGGTACTAAACTTAGCCAGTGGGCTCATTTACAAGGGTAACATTAGTCTGTGATTGATTTCTTGCCCGAGGGGGAATGTGGATCTTTATTTCTTAATTGCTCCCATACAAAATGTTCTGGGACTTCCAAAGAGCGTAACATAAAAATAAAATTTTAAAATGACAATGCCATTTTATCGGGAAAGCTGGGGTGCTGTATATGGGTAATACGGCAATATGAGCTGCTGATCCGAGACAATGGCCTGAAATTCAGTGACGTTAAAGGCAAGAATGAGATGAAGAATCATTACTTACTCAGAATTTCCAAGGCACTTCTAATAGATGAAATTTGAGTTGGGATTATTTAACTTCAGGAAAAACCAAATGGAGCTTCGCTGCCGTGAGAAACCTGTGACATGACTTAGTCCCAGAGCTCCTGGACATGAAGACGGCAGTGACTTTAGCCTGGGGGAGCTCAGTGTAAAGTGGGTGTTTTCTTTGCAGACTACAGGAATTAACATGTTTTTTGCATACGTTTGTTTTGATCATTTTTTTTCTTACTGTGTTAAAATATACATAACATAAAATTTGCTGTCTTATTTTTAAACACATAGTTCTATAGCATTAAGTACATTCACATGATTGTTTACCCATCACCACTGTCCATCTCCAGAACTCTTGTCATTTTCCAACACTGAAATAATGTACCTACTTTTTTATTTTTTATTTATTTTAGAGGTTGAGAGAGAGAGAGAGAGTGGAACAAGGGGCAGAAGGAGAGAGAGAATTCCAAGCAGACTCCCCAGTGAGCGCAGAGCCCAAAGTAGGGCTCCATCTCCGGGCCCTGAGGTCATGACCTGAGCCGAAACCAAGAATCGGACGCTTAACCGACTGAGCCACCCAGGCGCCCCAGGGACACTTATCTTTTATCTTCTTGATTCTAGCCATTCTGACTGGTGTGAAGTAGTATCTCACTGTGGGTTTTCATTTGCATTTCCCTGATGATGAGGGATGTTGAGCACCTTTTCTTGTACCTATTGGCCATCTGTATGCCTTCTTTGGAAAAAAATGACCACTTTTTTTAGCCTAGAGAATTTAGTTGCTTTTCATTAATTTACTAATCATCACATGTATGCTTTCTTTTCCTTTTTTTTTAACAGATTTGGTAGCAATCTGATTTTTTTTTAAGATTTTTTATTTATTTATTTGACAGAGAAAGACAAAGTGAGAGAAGGAACACAAGCAGGGGGAGTGGGAGAGGGAGAAGCAGGCTTCCCCCTGAGCAAGGAGCCCGATGCGGGGCTCGATCCCAGGACCCTGTTAAGCGCAGACACTTAACAACTGAGCCACCCAGGCGCCCCTGCATGTATGCTTTCTTAAAGATTATATAAATATTTACATTTACTTTTTTCTCATATTTTATCATTTACTTATTTCTCTTTTTTTAACAGTTAAACACTGACTCACTTAGAAATTATTTTTTTTTAAAGGTATGAGCTGGGAAGTCTAATTTTATATTATATAAATGTATATGTTTTCCCTAAGAATTAAGTAGTTCCCCTAAATCTAAATATTAATCCTCTCTTTTCCACCTCTGCAGTTTCAGTGTTTGAGAATTTTAGTTATACCCCCTTTTGAATTGGCTATTAGTACTTTGAATGAGTTAATTCAGTCATATGTAATGTTATACCTCCACCATTGAAGACTTAAGTTCCAGAAAATGATTTGACCTAAGATTTGGAAGTCTTCTTTGTTTGGAATGACTCGTAAAATTTTTCTCTAACTAAATACCAATGAAGCTGGACTTGGTCAAATCAGTGGCCCAGTCCTCTCACCTTTGAAAGTTTCTGAAAGACTGTAGGAGTGCACGTGACTTGGTGCATGTTTCTTAAATTCTCCACACCTCAGTTTCTTCCCCTGTAAAAATGAGGATAAGAAATAAGAATAGCCTGGGGCGCCCAGGTGGCTCAGTCAGTTAAGCATCTGACTTCCGCTCAGGTCATGATCTCAGGGTTCTGGGATCGAGCCCCATGTCCAGGCTCCCTGCTCAGTGTGTGGGGGGTTATCTGCTTGTCCCTCTCCTTCGGCCTCTCCTCCCGCTTGTGTTTCTGTGTGTGCTCTCTCTCTCTCAAATAAATAAAATCTTAAGAAAAAAGAAAGAAGAATGGCCTGCCCTATATTGTTGTGAGGACTAAATGCATTATGGAAGGCATCTAGTACTGGGCATAGCTGCTAGCTGTGATCGATACTTATCAAATTTCAAAATTACCTATAAATTAAGATAAAATTAATTTTAATTTAATAAATATTATGATTTCACTAATTATTAAGAAAATTAATTTTATACTCAAGGCCTCAGTAACCTCTAGCTGAACTCCATGCTCTCATCATACTAAGCTACCTGCAGCTTCCCCAGTGTGTTTAGGCTTTCATAGCTCAGCATCTGTGCACATGCTCCTCCCTGTGCCTGGGATGCCCCGTCCCACCCCTGCTGCCCCCTCTTCTTCCTGGACCCCCTGCCTTCTAGCCATCTTTGAGGGCTCAGCTCAGGCCTGATCTTCTCTGAGATGTTTTCCCCAAATGCCCCCCGGCACCTCCTCTCCCCAAGCCTCCCCCTCCAGTCTGCTTTCTGTGTCCCTTTTTCACAATTCCTCAGTGCCTTGTACTTCCTTCTGTTATTCATTCACTTACTCATTCGTTAATTCATTCATGTAATAAACATCTATGGAGGGGCTACCATGTGCCAGACACGTCCTTTACTACTGAATTATCAACCCACTGACTCCTGGTGGGCATGGTATCCAACTGGCATATTAGTGAGAACTCAAGGAATATTGATTTCATGAAGAGATTCCTGTGTATACTGCCCTGAAACTTTGTTTTCTGAGCTCCTTTCTTTACTCCATCCAAATCCTTTTGGGGAATTCTAAAGTACTCTGCAGCCTAATTTGAGCCTAAAGAAGGAAGGATCCTCCTTACTAGAAAACAGATGAGAAGTGATAATGTAACTTGGACATTCTACTATCTTCCTGGGAGAAATAAATTACTTAACAATTTCACTAAATGAGTACAGATAGTATTTCCTATGAACCTAGTTTAAAAATTAAAAAAAAGGGGGGGGGGCTTCCCTGCTGCCACCCTTATTGGAAAACTCTTTCTGGTTATTAGGATTCCCAGCTCCTGATCTGGTGGGAGATGGTGGAAAGAATTTGACCAGTCAGAATCTGTTTCCTGCCCTAGAAACACACACACACACACACACCCCTTTCTATATCATCCCTGTCTCCATGGGTGGTTGCCTGGATTCCACATCAAAGAACTCACCCCTGCTCAGGGAAGGAGAGTTGGAAACACGCCTTTGTTGAGGCCTGTGCATTTCTGCACGTCTTGCCCTTTTCCTGAACTAGGATCAAGCCCTGTCTCTTCCTGTCCATTCTCAGTGTGCCTGGAGTTTCCGGGAAAAGAGAACACTCTGTAATGGGAAACACAATCTTCCCAGTCTTACGGTTGAGTATGGTTCCAATTTGCTTAGTCTTTTTTTTAGAACAGATACCAAGATGGAAGCGTATTATGTCCCCCCAAAGTTAACTTCGAGCATCCTGAGAGGTGCTCTGGGGACAGGCGTGTTAGTTGGCTTGTGCTCCCTCTAGTGGCTCTACGAGAGCACAACACAAGAGGCAGATTGCAGTTCATAGCACTTTCTTTTTAAAGATTTATTCATTTATTTGTGGGGGGCAGACGGTGAGAGAGAGAGAGTCCCAAGCAGACTCCCCGCTGAACTCGGAGCCCGACCCTGGGGAGCCAGACACACGGCTCAATCCCACAACCCCGAGATCACTACCGGAGCCGAAACCAAGAGTTGGACCCTAACCAGTTGAGCCCCCCTGGCGCCCCGCTATACTATACTTCTGCACTTTGTTTTCCTTGTTGGGGTGAGCACGTTTCAAATTGTTATTTATTTCAAATTTTAGGGACAGTAGGAAAACCACACGTCGTCCATTTAACATTAAAAACTCGTCAAATTTTGAGTTTGAGCTTCCTTCTTGTATCTTTTTAAAACTATTTCACTTTTAAAAACTAAAAGTCATGGGGCACCTGGGGCACCTGGGTGGCTCAGTCGTTAAGCATCTGCCTTCGGCTCAGGTCATGATCCCAAGGTCCTGGGATCGAGCCCCACATCGGGCTCCCTGCTCTGTGGGAGGCCTGCTTCTCCCTCTCCCATTCCCCCTGCTTGTGTTCCCTCTCTTGCTGTATCTCTCTCTGTCAAATAAATAAATAAAATCTTTAAAAAAAATAAAAAATAAAAAAAATAAAAGTCATGGGGCACCTGGGTGGCTCAGTCGGTTAAGCGTCTGACTCTTGATTTCTGCTCAGGTCATGATCTCAGGGTCCTGGGATTGAGCCGTGTGTCAGGCTCCGTGCTCAGCGGGGAGTCGGCTTGGGATTCTCTCTCTCCCTCTCCCTCTGCCCCTCCCCTCACTTGCATTTTCTCTCTCTCTCTTAAAAAAAATAGAAGAGTCATAATTTGAGTGTAACGTAGACAGGGATGCAAAAATTCTAATTCATGTCCTTCTCCCTGAATTTCCAGTTGATCCAGAATACAATACAACATGCTTCTGTCGTACGCTTTGGAATGAAGTATGTGAAGGCAGGAGGGAGCTGTAATTTTGCACCTTGTTTCACGCTGTCATTTTCAGCGTGGCAAACTGACCCATACACGCTAGGTAGGAACAGAGAAGTTGAACTCTGCGCTCGGTCGGAGCTGCACGGAAGCTTTGCACATGACTGTGAGCATGTTCTGTGTTCCTCCACGTGTCACTTGCTACAGAATCTGTTGCCTTCAAGGCAGCCCATCCTTGATGCCTCCTGGCAGGGAGAGTAATAAACCAGCAAGGCCTGCACACTTTATGGCCCTGCCCTCCTTGCTGCAGGTTGATTTATCCACCTCCATGTACTGTGCACTGTTTGCTCCTTTTATTACTTTGTACAGGTTTGAAAAGAAAGAAACTCTTCCCTAGGATGTTTGCCACCACACAGATGGCTGGCCCTGTCGTACATCCTTTGGCAGTTTGAGCAGTGCTCATGCTACCTATGTGGGGGCTGCTTTTATGTATCAACTTGGCTGGGTTAAGGGATCGCCACATTGGCGGTAAAACATGATTTCTGGGTGTGTCTGGGAGGGTATTTCTGGAAGAGATTAGTATTTGGATCTGTAGAATGAGTAAAGAAGATTCACCCTCACCAGTGTGGGTGGATAGCATCCAATTCGTTGAGGGCCCGAATAGAACAAGAAGGCAGAGGAAGGGCGAATTATCCTTCTCTTCTTCAGCTGGGACTTCTGTCTTCTTCTGCCCACAGACATTGGTGCTCCCGGTCCTCGGGCCTTCAGACTTGGACTGAATGACACCACCAGCTTCCCTGGGTCTCCAGCTTTCTGATGACAGATGGTGGGACTTCCCGGCCCCCGGAATTGTGTGAGCCAATTCTTCATAGTAATTCTCCTCTTATTTATCTCTCTCTGTATTCACCTGTTCCTCTGGAGAGCCTGACTCATACAGTCCACAACATCTGTATTTTCCTATGTCCTGAGTCCATCCTGAAATGCCTTGCACTGGGCTTAGTCTTTTCAAGTATTTTCTAAGGAACTGAATGCCATAATTGGGCAAAGGCACTGGGCTGTGTGATCAGTTTACCTAAAAGCATCCATTAAAAATCTGATCATCATCATAATAATAGTAACAACAACAGTAACTGGGGTTTTGAGAAACTGGACCTCAGACGGGTCAGTGAGGGCCAGTTCAGGGCACCTATGGGACATCGGTGATCAAGACGAGGGGACCAGTCTCCAGAAGGTCTGAGATGCTAGAGCAATGTCCCCTCCTCACCTGGAGTGCTCCTACTCTCAGCCTCTTTCAATAGATAGAGTTGTTTCATCTAATTATTCCGCATCACCATCCTCTTCTTAGCCGGGTTCTCCAACACTCACCTCCAACATGGGTGTTGTTTTTCTGTGGCCTTAGTGAAACTGAGAGAGCCCAACCACAGTTCAGGGTATACTAAGTATATGGCAGTATTACAAGATTTTAAAAGGTTTCTGAGACCAATTCTGACATGTGGTGTTGGGGGTTCTTCCCCACATCAACGAGCAAGATTCAACTCAATTTGGACACTGTCTATCCAGAGACAGCATCAGATTCCACAGGTTAAGGGCTCAGCCCCACCATATTGCTCCCCATGCCCCCTTCAGACACTGCTCAGAACCCCAAGGTTGTTACCTGTGCTTCTGACTGACGGGCTAGAAATAGAGGTTCCCACAACCCCCTCCTTGGGTTCAGTTCATTTGCTAGAGCATCTCACAAAAGCAGAGAAACATTTTACCTACCAGACCATGGGTTTATTATAAAAGGATACAACTCAGAATCAGCCAGATGGAGGAGTTGCGTAGGGCAAGGTCTGGGAGTGGGGGTGCTCAGAGCTTCCATCTCCTCTCTCAGTGGGTCATTCTCCCCAAATATCCATGTGTTCAGCCACCCAGAAACTCACCAAACCCTCCCCTTTTGGGTTTTTATGGAGGCTTCACTACAGGGGCATGACTGATTAAATCATTGGCCATCAATGATTGCTCCAACCTCCAGCCCTTCCCTGCTCTCCTCCCCAGAGGTTGTGGTGAGGTGGTACTGAAAATTCTAACCCTGCAATCATATAGTTGGCTCCTTTGGCAACCAGCCCCCATCCTTAGATCCTTTCCACAAGTCACTTTATTAATATAACAAAAGACACCAGTTCACATCACTTAGGAAACACCTAGGATTTTAGGAGCTCTGTGCCAGGAGCAGGGACGAAGACCAAATATATATATTTCTTATTGTAAATCACAATATCACAGATTTGTTAAAAACTTCTTTACAAAATAGCAGTGACTTTAATAATTTAGATTAAGCCTTTTGGAAAAGATTGGTGTCTCTTTGTGGAAGAGAAAATTTTAGACACAAAAATAATTGGTTCTATTCTAAGACTCAGTAGGATTGGTGATGTATGTGTTCTCATATTCAGATCCCTGGATGAAAGGTCAGAGTTAATTAGAACAGAGCCCATAGTAGTAGAATAGTGTTAGTAGAGCTTACTGAGAGCTTACTCTCTGCCAGACACTCTTCTCAGTGCTTGAAATGCATTAGCTGCTTTTGCTAATAGGCTGTGAGCTGGGTGCTATTACTGTCCCCTGGTTGACAGTGGTGAACCTGGAGCATGGAGACTTCAGTTTCAAGGTCACAGTAATGGAGATCTCAGGATCTGAACATAGGCTGTCTGGTCCTAGGTCTTAGGTTCCTAAGAATCTCCCACCCGCACCCCAGGCGCTCTCCCAGGGCAGGCGGACTTGGGAGCTGTGAGGACATCTGGTCCACCTCCTCAGAGACCAGGGCAAGAATGACTGCTTTCCTTTTGCTCCATAATATTGTCAAGTCTTGTTTTACTGGCCCATCGTTTGGGCTTCTGCTGTTTGTCTTCTTGATGTTGGTATTAGGATAATCTTAAAGCATTTCTAACTCAATGGTATCTCCTCTTTCAGCAACAGAAGAGAGCTGTAGACGTGTAATGGGCCATACAGCAGTTTACGTGCTTGTATCAGCAATAACATCTCAAGGAGTGAGACGTCCCCTCTGAGTGCATAGCTCTCACCTCCCTGGGGAGTGTCAATGCCATCCAGCAGGCACACTGCAAAATAAGATGTGTCTAGGCTTGGTTCATTTCATTTCTCTGTGAAGAAAAGAGCTCCAGTAGATGTGTTATCAGAGAGAGAGAAGCAGCCTGAGAGAAAAAGATGTTGCAGTTAGTCAGTCTTTGGGCCCCATTTCAACTCACCCATTTACATAATGACATGACACTAGCAAGACCATTAATTTCCCTGAATCTGAGTTTTCTCAGAGCCATGCACTGCTGGGCCCCTACTTGTTCCATTTAGCTCAGGCCTCACACAAGGGAGGTGCTCAGGGAATATTTGTGGAATGAATGAGCGAATAAATGATCAACGCAGGACACCTGGCAAGCATAGGGTTGAGTCAGTGGATGATGACCTTCACTTTTCTTCTTGCCCCTTCTTTGGTGTCATTCTCCCCAGGTACCCTTCAGGGGTCAATAGAGCCTGCACTGACATTCAGAGATGATCTTTCTTACCAACAAGGTAAGGTGTGCACAAGGACTCATTCGAACTGAGGAGCCATAGTTCTTACAGAGAGACCAAATATAGATGCTCCAGTCTGTGTCTCTCTGAATGCCACCCAGGCCTGGTTTGGGCGAGGACTTGGTTGTCAGGGAGAGGAAGATCTTTGATGAGTCCCTGCTAGGTAGCTCTCCCAACGAGGACACGAAAAGGCAGGTTCTCCTACCTTATAATAGAAGTGCCCTAAGAAGGCCATGCTTGCAATCTTTCCAGTGAAGGGATAGGGGCCTCTGCTGGGCAACTTTTGTGCCCTGTCTCACAGCCCTCGCGCTCACCCCCCACCCTTTGTCAGCAGGAAGACCCGCGCTGATGCCCACCTGCCGCCTGCCCTCATGTGCTGCCTTCAAAGGCTGCTGCTTGCTTTGGAAAGCATGAGTCCATTCTATCTTCCACCCCACGGTGGTTCGCTGTTGCAAGATGGAGCATGGCGAGGCCCATGGTTGGCATGGACATAACACTGAGAAGTTGTAGAATGAATGGTCAGTAAGTCAAGATTCTGTCCCCCCTACCCTGCCTCCACAACACATCAGACTCATAGGACAGTTTCCACAATGACAAATGGAAAGTAGCAACCATTGCCCCAGCTTGCTCTGCTTCTCTGAGTCTTAAGGAACGTTAGAGAGATATTACCTGCAAAACACTTGGGGCTGCTTTAGGGACACGTGCTTGGGGCTCTTTCCACATAGGCATTCATGATTTGGGAGAATTTATTTTAGCCATGCAAATTTCAACTGGCCGAGGGCTCATGAGAAGTTAGGGGAGGCTTAGACAAAGTCATCAAAATCCAGAATAAAGCACCTACTGGGTTCTCAGGGTTTTTATTGCCCTTTCCTGCTACGCGTCCCACCTGCATCTTTCTGCTCTGGGTCACTGTCAGGGATGGCTGCCCCCAGGGGTGGGATCCTGCATGCTGAAGCATCTTAGCACCCCTGCATGTCTCTGCACCTCCATCCCCAGCGGCTTCATGGCCTTTTCCTTCCTCCTTTCACGGCTCCCTTTCACACGTTCTCGGCCTTGGGAACATTTCTGTCCCTCATATATGTCTTCCTTCACTTTTCCTCCCTCTTCCCAGATTCTTTAGTCACTGCAGAGGGCAAGCCTGGCTGTGTGTTAAGGCGTAGCTTTGCCACATAGGTACAGGTTATAGGTCAATAGTGAGATTTTGTGCTACCATCGAATGATCTAGAGAGGGGTTGGGAGATGGACAGAATCCCATCACAGGGACAGTTCCTATATCCTGCGAGGCTGGACTACTTTACAGGAATGGTGAAAACCAGCTCAGCACCCCAGACCTGTTCTTAGCGTGTGTTTCCCCATGGTGCATGGGCTCCTCAGAACCTGCGATCGTTGACACCAAGCCTCCCACCGTGGTTAATATTTCTTCTTTCCCACTTGTGACATTGTAAAACCCCAATAGCCATGGATTTAAAAAGCCTCGAATAGCTATATATAATCTGGTGACACTGTGTGAGACAAGACAGTGTCTCTTAATTTATTTTTTATTTATTTTTTTAAGGATATTATTGATTAGAGAGAGAGAGCATGAGCAGGGGGAGTGGGAGAGGGAGAAGCAGGCTTCCGCTGAGCAGGGAGCCCGATGTGGGGCTCGATCCCAGGACCCTGGGATCACGACCTGAGCCGAAGGCAGACGCTTAACCGATTGAGCCATTCAGGTGCCCCAAAAGAGGCTTTTTTTTTAAAAACCTGTAATAAAGAAAGACTCAAAAGGAATTGTACTCAACTAGGTGCAGCCCAATCCGTTTCTAGAATGGGGCTCCTAAGGCTGACTGCTTCTGGCATGGGGACATGTGTTGAGGTTTGGTTATTACAGGAATGTTTTGTTAGAACAGTCCTTGGGTGTGGGTTCAGTTTTTCTGAGGGGGTGGTTTCACACCATCATCTGCTCTGGAAAGAAGTCACTGTTGTGCCAGAAAATGAGCACTTGGGAGGCCACTGTTAGACTACGAAGAAAGGAAAAGCATCCTCCTTTATGTGGTGGCTGCAATCAGTTTTGCAAGAGATCTAAGGCATGGAGGGACTCAGTGCTGTGCCCTTGGGGCCATGAGGGAGTGAGCCCCCTCCACACCCTCCAGGCAGGCGAGGGAAAGTAGAGCAGACAGTCCATCCGAGAGAGCAGCTGGACTTGTGGCCTTTGGAGCACGTACAGACTTGCTTTGTATTGTAGTTCCCTTTGGTCCATTCTTCTTAGTGGTTAAAGCCGGATATATCAGACAGCCATAGGAAATCAAAGAGAAGAACTTAATCCTGTGGAGGGTGGAGGGAAGGCTCTGATTTTTGTAGCATTTGCCAATATCTCTGGTATAAACACTCCCACTGTGGCCTATTTCAAGCTACCGATGGTTTAGCGTCTGCCTTCAGAATTCCTTGTTACTTAACGGTGTGTCCTTGTGAGCCAGCACTAGCTGAGAAGGGTCACCTCCTCCCACCTCCCCCAAACTTGTGCAGGCCAGAGTAGACACAGCAGGGGTATAGGTAGGGGGCAGGTATGTCCAGAGGAGCAGCCCCTCATGAGGGTCATTGTTAGGGGAGGCAGCAGAGTTGGTCTGGGATGAGGAAGCTGGAACAGGTCACGATTTTGGACAGTAAAACTGTTGGGTGCTCATGACCCTGTAATCCGGGCCGTCCCCGTGGTGAGCTGCTGCTGGCTCAGACAGGCTCCCGAGTGTCGATTGTTAGATGCGTTCAGGAGCAACTCCGCCCGTCTGCACACTTCACATTGGTAGCTTAAACATCAGCCATTGTTGGAGAATGCTCTTATACTCCGAAGTCAACAAAAGCTACACATGAAGGCCTTTCGTTCCTACAAACACACCGCTGTCTAGAAGGCAGGTAGAGTGGATGGAAAATGTGACTTCCCAGGTGTCACGGTGGGATAAATATCCAATGAACAAAAAGGATCCCTTGCACACAAAAGAACCACTTCACACTTTTATTATCTCCTTTAATCCCTGCAACAGTCTTGTCAGGCACTTGGAGAAAAGATTATTTTCCCCATACAAGCAACTCAGGAATAGGGAGAAGAGAAAGAGAAAGAATGCCAAGACTTTTTAGAAGCCAGCTTTATTAAGAGGAGTGTAGAGCTCAAGTGGAGAGAGGGAAATAATGGGTACAGAGCTGGTAACAAACAGCAAGAATGGGAGAGGTCTGAGGTGTGAACAGATGGGATAGGAAATGATTCAGTGGGAACTAGGTCGGCCTGAAAGCTCTAAAAGGGAAATGCTAGAGCCTTGTTCATGAAGCGCTGCGAAACACAAGGTAAGGGTCCCCCAGCTTGAGCTCAGCCTTGCACATGTACCCTGGAAAGACACCTGGGTGTCCCCTCCAATCTTCTCTCACCTTCTGTGGCTCAGAGAGGGCCCTGTACTGATTTTCTGGGAGCTGACCCTGTGTTCTCTCCAGAGCTCTGCAGAGTTATAGCCAAAGTTTGGAGAAGTGGGGACATGGTTGCCTCGTGATCGGGACTAACACAAATTTATTAGCGCATCGATTTTTGCGAATCACCCTAGAGCTTCATTAATTCAGAATCACTCGTCTGGAATTGCAGGATGATTCAGCCAGGCTGAGGTTTGCCTTATCCCATCTGACTTTATGGAAGTAAGTGGGATCATGATGGAAAAGTTTAACTTGAGGATGTATTTTAAAGAATGTCAGTGATTCACATTCCCACAAAAACCAAGAATGGCAGGGTACACTTTCATTAAAACTGGCTCAGCAAACTAATGAGCTGAAAGCTCCTGAGACGATCGATAATATGGAAGAAAAATTCAGTTTAAAATGATCTGCAACTCAAATTCTCACCATTTCTAGCCTGCCTTTTCTAACTGCTCAGACTGGATTCAATTTAATCAGTAGATACTAGAACTAAGAGAGCCCCACAAAAGAGCTAACAAATAAGTCATGCCTGTTTGAACCTTTTACCTGTATTGATTATGAACATGTCTTAAACTTCTGCTCAGTCTTGGATCTGGGATTCCCGTTTTCTGCCAAGTATCTTTAATTCTTTTTTTTTTTTTTTAAGATTTTATTTATTTATTTGAGAGACAGAGAGCACAAGCAGGGGGAGCAGGAGAGGGAGGAGGAGTCCCGATGCGGGGCTCCATCCCAGGATTGCGGGATCATGACCTGAACCGAAGGCAGACACTTAACCATGAGCCACCCAGGCGCGCCATCTTTAATTCTCCATTGGTAAAATAGGAAAAACTATGATTGCTAAGAAAAAAAATTTAATTACAATTTGTACAGTGTATCTGGTATCGAAAGAGTATTTTAATCTGTGCAAGTGCTGATTAATTATCAACAGTGGTTGGGAAAACAAACCCTTCTCTCCCTGAGAGGTGTCTCATGGCAAACAATTATGTACTGACTGGAATCTGATCCCTTGTAAGCTCCAAAGGGAACTGAGAGAAAAGAGAATTTAATCTTTATTCATGAACTTCTTTCTCTGAGGGGAAAAAAAGGGTAAGAGGCACCGAAATGGATTCTGTCTTCTGGGAATGTTTCAGTGTGATGAGTCAGGATAGCAGCTCTTTTTTTGACCACTGAGGCTCTGTTGCCTTAAAAGCACTGTCCTCTTCACCTGGACGGAAACATGAGTAGGTGGGCCAGATGTTTATTGAATCAGCTCACGGTGGTTTTCCTTCACAGCACTTCAGAATCAGAGCAGTGGTTGGTAAATGGGCTCTGGGCATTAAGGACAAAAGGGATGCCAGTCTGGCAAGTCTGATAGCCCATCTTCAGGATCCATCTGCTGCCCCATCCCTCCAGCATGAATCCACATTGATGATGCAGCTGCCATATGAATGGAAGGCCACAGAATCTTCCTGGTCTCACATCCACTGGCATCCCCAGCAACCTGTGAAGGGAGCAAGCTAATTTCATTCCAGTTCATGGCCCACATAGAGAAGTGCTTATCTCTCCAGATAGCATCACCATCATCAAATATTCCTTGAGGGAACAGGGAGGGTCTGACACTTCACTAAATTGGTTCCAGCAGAGTTCCTTAGGATTCCTGTTCCCTGGATCACACATATACTGTGGGAGTTCATGTTTGACCAGAGTTACTTCTCTTCTTCCAGAGAACATTCCTTTCACAAAGATGTTCTCTGACAGTTTTACAATTTAAATGAGAAATCTGGGACTTACTGCTCGGTTGATAATGAGAACGGCTTGCCTCTTTGAGATTCACATCTTTCTCCAACACCTGCAACACATCTGCAACAGCTGTGTCATATCTGCTCTCACAGTGGCTTTGCTGACTACTCCTCTTCCACATGATTCTAGAAAAGTTGAATCTGGATCACCAGATCACGAGACAGAACAGTACTACTTCCCAGGTCTGACGGTCCGTCTTGGACTGTGAATGATGAAGACTTGCATGCTAAGTTTTGCCTGTGTGTGCCAAACAGTAAGCAGAAAACATGACCCTAATGCCAAAACTAGACAAAGATATTATAAGAAAGAAAAGCTATAAGCCAATACATCTCATGAACATAAACTAAAAGTCCTCAACAAAATATTAGCAAATAAAGTCCAACAATTTTTTTTTCTTTAAGATTTTTTATTTATTTATTTGAGAGAGAGAATGAGAGAGAGAGAGCACATGAGAGGGGGGAGAGTCAGAGGGAGAAACAGACTCCCCGCTGAGCAGGGAGCCCGATGCGGGACTCGATCCCGGGACTCCAGGATCATGACCTGAGCCGAAGGCAGTTGCCTAACCAACTGAGCCACCCAGGCGCCCTAAAGTCCAACAATTTATAAAAAGAATTATACACCATGACCAAGTGGGATTTATTTCAGGAATGCAAGGCTACCTCAACATTTGAAAAGCAATTAATGTTATTAATCACATCAGCAAGCCAAAAAAGAAAAATCATATCATTATATAAATGGATGCAGAAAAAGCTTTTGACAAAATCCAACACCTATTCATCATTAATAAAAGATATTATAGGTTGAGAAGGTCAAATAAAACTCTTTGTTTGCAAATGGCATGATTGTCAATGTAAAAAATCCCAGAGTCAACACAAACACTTCTGGAACCAATAAGTGATTTAGGATTCAAGATTAATATATAGAAGTCAATTTCTTGTTTATATACCAACAACAAATGATTAGAATTTGAAATGAAAATCATAATACCACTTACATTAACATCAAAGAAAATGAAAAACTTCGATATAAATCTAACAAGAATAATACTCTGATAAAAGAAATCAAAGAACTAAACAAATGGATAGATATCCCAAGTACACAGAGGAGAGGACTCGGTATAGTCAAGATGTCGGTTCTTCCCAGCTTGATCTATAGATTCAGTACATTCCTACTCAAAATCTCAGCAAAGTGTGTATATAGACAAAGTGTGTATGCTTATGTATGGATATGTATATTCCTAGGAATTTATCCATTTATTCTAAGTTGTCCAATTTGTTGATATTTAGTTGTTCAGGTGGTCTCTTATGATTCTTTGTATTTCTGTGCTATCAGTTATAACATCTCCTCTTTCATTTCTGATTTTATTTATTTCAGTCCTCTCTTTTTTTCTTGGTGTGTCTAGCTATAGGCTGGTCAATTTTGTTTATCTTTTCAGACAATCAGTTCTTAGTTTCATTGATCTTCTCTACTGTGTTTATTAAATCTCCTGTTTTATTTCTGCTCTAATCTTTGTTATTTCCTTCCTTCCTCTAACTTCAAGTTTCATTTATTCTTTTTTTTTCTAGTACCTTGAGGTGTCAAGTTAGGTTCTTTATTTGAGACTTTTCCTGTTTCTTGAGGTAGGCATTAAATTGCTATGAACTTCCCTTTTAGAACTGCTTTTGCTGCATGCCACAAATTTTGGTATATTTCTATTTTCATTTGTCTCAAGGTATTTTTTTTTATTTCTCCTTTTATTTCTTCTTCGACCCATTGGTTGTTCAGTAGTGTGTTGTTTAATCTCCGCATATCTGAATGTTCCAATTTTTTTCATGTAATTGATTTCTAGTTTCATACCCTTGTGGTTGGAAAAAATGCTTGATATGATTTCAGTCCTCTTAAATTTATTAATACTTGTTTTGTAGCCTATGAACATATAATCTATCCTGGAAAATATTCCATGTACACTTGAGAAGGATATGTATTCTGTTGCTTTTGGATGTAATGTTCTGTATATATCTATAAGTCCATTTGGTGGATTGTTTCATTTAAGGCTGATAATTCCTTATTGATTTTCTGTCTGGATGATCTATCCATTGATGTAAGTGGGGCATTAAAATCTCCTGGTATTATTGTATTACTGTTGATTTCTTTCTTTAGGGCTATTAATATTTGCTTTATATATTTAGGTGCTCCTATGTTGGGTGCATAAATATTTACAAATATTGTATTCTCTTATTGAATTGATCCCTTTATCATTATGTAATGCCCATCTTTGTTTCTTATTACAGTCTGTTTTAAAGTCTATTTGTGTGTTAGAAGTATTGCTACCCCAGCTTTTCTTTTGGTTTTCATTTTCATGGAACCTCTTTTTCCATCCTTCACTTTCATTTTGTATGTGTCCTTACATCTAAAGTCAGTCTCTTCGAACCATGAGAGACGATGGACTCAAAAACAAACTGAGGGTTCTAGAGGGGAGGGGGGTGGGGGGATGGGTTAGCCTGGTGATGGGTATTAAAGAGGGCACGTTCTCCATGGAGCACTGGGTGTTACACGCAAACAATGAATCATGGAACACTACATCAAAAACTAATGATGTAATGTATGGGGATTAACATAACATAATAAATAAATAAATAAATAAATAAATAAATAAATAAAGACTCTTATAGGCAGGCATATAGCAGAGTCTTGTTTTTTTTAATCCATTCAGACAGCCTGTGTCTTCTGGATTGGAGAACTAAGTCCACTTACATTGAAAGTAATTATTAATAGGTATATACTTATTGCCATTTTGTTAATTGTTTACTGGCTGTTTTGAGTTCCTCTCTGATCCTTTCTCCTCTTGCTCTCTTATGGTTTGGTGTCTTTTTAGTGGTGTTCCTTTATTCCTTTTCTTTATCTTTCCAGCATTTATGATAGGCTTTTATTTTGTGGTTACCATGAGACTTATATATGACAACTTATATCTGTAACAGTTTAAGTTGGTAACAGGTTAAGTTCAACATTTTTATACTCCTCTTCCATGTTTTATGTTTTTGATGTTACATTTTATATTTTTTTATCTTGTGTATCCACTAATTATTGTAATCATAGTTATATTTACTACTTTTGTCTTTTAATCTTCATATTAACTTTATAAATGATTAGTCTACTACCTTTACTATATATTTACCTTTTCAGTGAGATTTATTCTTTCATATGTTTTCTTATTACTAATTAGTGCCTTTTCTTTTCAGCTTAAAGAAGTCCCTTTAACATTCCTTGTAAGACTTGTTTAATGGTGATGAACTCTCCTTTAGCTTTTGTTTGTCTGGAGAACTCTTTATCTCTCCTTCAATTCTAAACGATAACTTTGCCAGTTAGTGTATTTTTGGTTGGGAGATTTTTTTCTTTTAGGACTTTGAATATATCATTCCACTCTCTTCTGGACTACAAAGTTTCTGCTGAAAAATATGCTTATGGTCTTATGGGGGTTCCCTTGTACATAACAAGTTGTTTTTCCCTTACTGATATTAAATTTCTTTTTTAAAGATTTATTTATTTATTTGACAGAGAGAGAGAGAACGCACATGAGCAGGGGGAAGGGGCAGAGGGAGAGGGGAAGCAGACTCTCTGCTGAGCAGGAAGCTAGATGTGGGGCTTTGTCCCAGGACCTGGAGATCACGAACGGAGCTGAAGGCAGATGCTTAACCGACTGATCCACCCTGGTGCCTCTGTTCTTACTGCTTTTAATATTCTCTTTTTGTCTTTAACTTTGACATTTTAATTATAATATATCTTGGTTGTGAGTCTCTTTAGGTTTATCTTATTTGGAACTCTCTGTGCTTCCTGGATATGGATGTCTGTTTTCTCTCCCCAGGTTAGGGACATTTTCAGTCATTTATTTTCAAACTATATTTCTGCTCCTTTCTCTCTCTGTCTTCTCCTTCTGGGACCCTTATGATGCAAATGTTAGTCTGTTTGATGTTTTTGTATATGCCACTCAGGCTATCTTAACTCTTTTCATTCCTTTTATTTTCTTCTTGCTTCTCCGATTGGGAGTTTTACTGACTTGTCTTTGAGTTGACTGGTCTTTTCTTCTGCATCATCTCATCTGCTGTGGAGCCCCTCTAGTGTATTTTTCAGTCATCTCTGTGACTTCTATTGGTATTTTCTTATCTTTTCCAGCTCTTTGTTGAAGTTCTCCCTGTGTATATCCATTCTTCTCCACAGGTTGGTGAGCATTGTTATGACCATTACTTTGAACTCCTTATCAGATCAATGATTTATCTGTTTCATTAAAGTTTCTTTCCAGAGACTTTATCTTGTTCTTTTATTTGGCACATATTCCCCTGTTTTATTTTGCTTGACTCTCTGTGTTGGTTTCTGTACAGTAGATGAAACAGCTACCTCTCCCAGTCTTAAAGGAGTAGCTTTGTATAGGAGATAAACCTTGCCATTCAACCCTTCCCCAGCTCTTTGTTACCTCTGAAACCTTTGTGCTTATCCAAGCAGTTGATATTTTAAATAGCACCCAGTAGTCGAGCATTTGCC